>NC_141220.1:682500-690000 GCF_054856515.1 Filicampus tigris
ATATGTATGTATGTTTATATATATGTATGTGTATATATATATATATATACATTTTTCTTATTCCATAAAATCACAAATTTTCCCATGATCTTACATTTTGTACACATAAAAACTCCATTTTCAGTGAGACTGTCATTTAAAAAAAAATGACATTGTTCCCATTTGAAATTCAAGATGTTCTTTTTATTCACTTTGGGAACAATTTTCAACATGCCACACATTTTCACATCACAAAGACATCCAATTTTTCATCCCAAAAATTCCCATCATTCACCATTGCAGATTTGATTCACCTTCAAAAAATATTCAAAAGCCAAAAGTGTAATTTTCTTTATATTCATCTACAGTTTCCTCATTTTGGGATTGTTTCAAAATTGCAACTTCAACATCTTAACCTGATACCAGGTCATTTTATCATTTCAACTCATTCAATATCATTTCACATTACAAATCATTCCACAATTTTTCATTCAGCCACTTAGCCTTTGCATGCAATTTCTCCAGAAATGTAATTCTCTAGTTTGAAATGTTTTTCCAAGTCTTTACGACAGCTTCTTTCAGCTTTTGTTTGTCCCTTTCAGTCTCCTCCTCGTGAAGTGAAATGCATGCTCTTTTGGGTGAAAGACCGGCGATTGTCTTGGCCAGTCTAAGGCCTTCCACTTTTCCCCTTGACGAAGTCCTTTGTTGCGTTGGCAGTGCGCTTTGGGTCATTGCCTTGTTGCATGATGAGGCTTCTCCCGATTGGTTTGAATGCATTTTCTGTCAATTGCCAGACAAAACGGTTTTGTAGACTCCCGAATTCATTCTGCTGCCACCATCATGAGTTATATCATCAATAAATACTCGTGAGCCCGATCCAGAAGCAGCCATGACATGACCTCCGCCATGCTTCACAGATGACCTTGTGTGTTTTGCATCATAAACAGAGTTTATCTTTTTCCATAATCTAGCCTTTCCATCACTTCGGTCGAGGTTAAAGGGAAACTAAACTTATTTAGCAGTTTTCGGCAGTAAAAAGTTCATATTTTGTCTATAATTAACTTGATAACTTAATCATTTTTCATGTACAATGAAATGGAACTAAAACAACCTTTTTGTGTTGTGTATGCAGGGAGGAGCTGCCCAACATCTACAAGTGTCTTTATCAGGGCTGCACTGCTGTCTATAGAGCTCCTGATGGTTTAAAGGTCAGATCCCTGTAACGTTTGTAACGCATTACAAATTTGGTACACATTTTTTTAGTGCATTTATAATGGCCATCATTTATACAATTATACACAGATTTTACAAGATGATGTGTGTCTTTATTTGGATGCTTTGCGAACACTTGACAGTGGTGGGATTGTATATATTGAAGAAACTCTTTGCTTTCACTGTGGTATTGTCCTCTAGAAGCATACCAAAGAGCATCATGAAGAGGTCAGGGAGCGACCCTGTCCCCATCCTGGATGCAACAAGGTCTTCACCATTGACCGTTACTTGCAACGACATGTAAAGCTGATCCACACAGGTTTGGTTTCATCAATAAAAGCTTGGTCTACTTTCAACACTCTGTACACTAGCTCACAGCAAATGTTTTTGTTTCTATTTACAGTATTTCTATTTACACGAACGACCCTTTTTACAAAATATTCAAGTGACGCACAATGTTTTTGTCAAAATGCTGTCTCTATGCAGAGGTTAGCGTCAGTAAATTTTGCCGGTCCGTCATTCGTCAACCGCCAGCGGCTGCGCCATCCGTCCGTCATTGTCAGCCATTATCTCAAGCCAAACCAAACTTTCAGCTTCAGCTAGTCAGTCCGTCACCATTATTTTACCCGCACCTCTGTCATTGCTAAATTGAAATTTTTCACCGCTATTTTAGGACGGTCAGAGCTGCGGCTTCTTAGTTTTCTTCTTATGCATCGCGTGGGAGAGAGCCAGTCGGCATCGAGAACATATTATAGTCGTAACTGTCAGGTTCACACCAAGTGAGACATTAGTAAACAATGCACAACATGAGGGGAGAAGACACTTAACACAATATTGTCATTTTACTTGCGCAAGGAGAGTGAAGGGAACTACCGCAAGAGTTCCTAGCAACCCTCTGATAAGCACCTCCGCCTCCTCGCTTTTATTTCCTTAGGAGTCCCTGATTACAAAGGTGTCCCAACTCTAAGGGAAAGGGGGGCGAAAGCACTTGGGACATTCTGAGTTTGGTATGTTTATGTGTGTGCGTGTGTGTGAGAGCCATCATTATGCAAGTCTGAAAGCAATAAGGCATGCAAAGCAAGCTGGGCCTAGATCAGAACAAGGCTAAAGATGAACATCTATTCCTACAAGGCTAGATTAGAACGAGACTAACGTCTAGACTACAACAAGGCTAAGGCCAGGCTATTCAGGAAGGACATTCAGCAGAGGATGATGAAACTCAGGAGCATGTGTCTTAAATGAAAAATTAATAAATAAATTAAATAATTGTGCAACAAATGGAGTGATATGCAGACAGTTGTCAAGCAGCACCACACTAATAAAACTGTGTCCAGCAGAGCAATTGCTGTTTTTAAATGGCAATGTGCACACTTTTGAGGGAAAAAAAGAAAAAAGAAAAGACATGATATTTTTCTTTGTCTAAAAACAAAAACAAAACAAAAAAGCGTATTTTGGAAGAAGACTCTTTCAATTGAGGAGCTGTTGTCCTTCTCCCCTCCTCACTTTGTTAACCAATTAAGGCTGGGAGCGCATAACCGTGGTTACCACCAGAGCTGTTGCGTCTTTCTACCCTTAACGAGAAGTAAACCCAAACATATTTTTTTCAAGAATATGTTCTATACAAACCCATTGAAACAAGGCATTCTTAATATTGCGTTTGTGGAACAAGAGTTAATCCACTCGTTGCTGGGGCCGGCCATTTTGTCACTTCTGTCGACTGAGAATGACATCACAACTGCTCAGGTAACGACAATCATGGCTGACCTGTTTTTGAAGCTGAACCGTGATTGATCATCACCTGAGCAGTTGTGATGTCATTTTCAGTCGACAGAAGTGAAAGAAGAAGAGGACTCTAAAAAGGGGTGGATTTTGCTGCTTAACTCATATTCCACAAACGCTATATTAATCAGAATGCCGTGTTTCAACTAGTGGGCCTTGGGAACATATTCTTGAAATAAATGTGTTTGGGTTGATTTCCCCATTAAGCCAGGACAGCGTTTGTCATTTTATTTTTTAAATCCAATGCCTAAGAATATACATGTGACGGTGTCGCAACCCCTCGGAGGATATCGTGGAATTTTTTCGAGCAATGGCAGATGATCGCAGGAGCTCTGAAATAAGTAATGTCAGTGATAGAGATGGCATGCTTGTGGACTTTAAACCATTGGAACCAGTCGAACGTGATATATGGTTAAGATATGTACCGCTATTTTTAGGGGTGTAATGGCACGCTAAATCACATTTCGGTTCGGATCCTTGGAAACTTTGGTTCGGTATATTTTCGGTACAAAAAAGAAAAGATTTTTATTTTTAATATGTTTATTTTGAGTAGAGGACAAGTAAAGGGTACATTTTTTAGAAAAAATAGATAAAAGCAAACCATTCCAGTGATATTCTAAGAAATTACACCAGAATAAAAAGTACACTAACAGTAAAGACCTCTTAATTTTGTAAACTATTAAGACACTGAAATCTTTGAACACTCAGCAGCAACAACCTGTGACACATCTAAATATTCAAGTTTAAGACAAGTTGTCATTACAGTACATGTATCCACTTTTTGTGATTAAAAAAAATACATACAATAACAGTTGCTATTATTGCTAACTATATTAAAAAATTTTATAAATGAAAAAAAAATACAGTAACTTTAACAAGTCTATGAAATGATATACACTTTTTTGGCTAAAAAGACTTATTTCTTCCTCGTCGAAGAAACATTCACAGTCGGATGATGCCGTTTTAATTGCGTTATTATGTTAGATGTGCTATCTGCAACATAGCCACCGATCTCCATGTAGCAATGTCGGCACACAACTTTGGGACTTATCCACGTACCTTTCCCCATCCGCGATTTTGACAGGAAAGGAAAGCCTTCTGTTTGATGTTAACCGCGGGTATACAAAAACTGTTTGGGTTTTTAATAAACGTGAGTTTGCTGACTAATGCCTCCATAATCCGTAGAAAACACTACAATATGTTAGTGTACTACAACAAGGACATGCATGCAGCGTTCCATCAGACGCACACGGCAGCCTGTGTATATGGGAGGAATGAAAATCGGGCATCAGCCACAACATGCTTCCATTTTAGATGCTCATTTATCACCGCCGTGCTGCCATCTAAGGGAGATTTACTGAACATAGTAGGGCTGCTTGATTAAGTGATTTTGAACCGTAACCGAATTTTCTGGATAAAACGATTATAAAAACGTCCAAATCGGCACGTTGGATTTTTTAAATTTTTGGTGTATCTAAGCCACCGTAGTTTCCTTTGCATTCCTGCTTCCTTCCACGAGTGCGCATCCGGTAACAATAACAAAAACAATAACAACATCCATGGCTACCGGCGATTCTGCATTTGCTCAGGCAAGTGAGCGTTTAGTTAAATCGGGCAAATATAGATCTGTAGTGTTTTGTGTGCCCTGCATGTACAATACAACCCGTGAGCAAGTAACTCAACATCTGAAAGGCGTCCCTTTTTTTCTCCTCTACAGCGGACCTCTGGTCCAACCCGATTATGCATCCATACTTAAGCTTGATAGTGCATTGTATTATTGAGTGACAGTTTTGCACCAATCATTGATTTATGTGTAAGTAAGACCAGGGGAATCGTCCATTGCCGGCGTGGTAGGTCATCTCCTCCTATGGCGCCACCTCCTGGATCCCAGATGTAGTGGTGGATGCGGGAGGGACCTGCTGACCGCCACTCCTGCTTCTAAACTGCTGCCAGCCAAGCATCTGTGGAGATGTCCTCAGAGGTGGAATTGAGCATCTCTTGAGCTGCCATGTTATAGGGTTGGTGGTATTTGAGTGCGAGAGTGGCAGCCTCCCGTCCCTGCTAGAATTCGCAGGAAGGACACTGGAGTAGGTTTTAGGCATCCAGTTATTATTTGGAGAGTGCTGTTGATGGCCACGTCAACTTTGCTTGCATGAGGGCTTCTGCATCAGGCTGGCGCACAGTATTCTGCTGCAGAAAAGACCAAAGCTTGGGTCGATATGCGCAGTGTCTTTGTCACATGTATATTCTTAGGCTAAGAAGGTGGCTGCACTCCTCGTCCCAGGATGTAGCTGTTGTTGTAGCCACGTGGAATGGCCTTCTTTGCCGCATCCAGAAGGACCCAGGAATAGGCTGCATAGGCCGCGTCCACTCTGGGTCTGGCAGGCCAGCTGACCATATTTCCTTCTACTCTACATACAATACCCAGTTGGCCTTACGGAAGTTCCATCTTTTGACAGGTCTCCCTGGTACCGGCTGCACCAGTGATGAAACTTTTATGATGGCTGGTAGATGATGTGACCGGGGGAACCTGTCCAGGATGTGTCTCTCCGGTTTTGGGTCGGCACTGCGGCAGATGGCGAAGACCAGGTCCGGATTGGTGGAAGTGTTCCAGCGCGAAGAGTAGAAGGATGGAGGCTCCTTGGGGTCATACAGCAGCAGAGCACCGCTGTTAGAGGCCCATTCGCACAACGCTGCTCCATGGGGTGTTGAGTTAATACAACCCCAGTGTGTGTGTTGGCAGTTGAAGTCACCTGCATAGATGGCAGGTGCAGTTACAGATGGGAGTGACGTTGCAGACAGCTCCGATTGTGGCGGCTTGTACACATTTACGACTGATGTCTCCTGTACTTTTGACCAGCCATTTGATGTTGGAGCCTGGTGGTGATTGGCTGATGGCTGACCAGCTTATTTCAGACCGTATGAAGGTTGCCAAACTGTGTTGTTGCTGTGGGTGAACCCAGCAAGGTGGAACCCGGGGATCTTGAGGATGTTGTTGGATGTGCAATGAGTCTCCTGCAGAAGCAGAACCGTTGCCTCCTAGAGTCAGCCAGGTGACGTAGGACTTCAAGTTTGGCGGTGGTAAGGCCCTCGACGTTGAGTTGAATCACTGACAGGCCTCAGTTTTCGACGGTCGGGATGACTGCTCGTCCACTGTTCCTTGGTCAGCCAGCTCGACATTTGGTTGGTGACATTGGTTTCACAAGTTGGTTTTACACAATCTCTTGCTACTCACAGGGGAGGCCATGTGAAGGTTGTTGTCTTCTCCCCCAACATTACCATCTGTCAAAACTGAGCATTGCATTGTTGCACTGAACTGAGTATTTCTGCATTTACTCAGACATTTTTGTTCGACACTTGGGCTTGTGCTTCACTGAGGATCTTTGTCATTCTTAGTGCAGGGAGGCAACTGCTGTGATCAAGCTCTTTTTTTGCATTGATGCTACTGTTTCAAGATATTCAAAAATCCCGCTGAACTAGCACTAACATGTCACATTTCCAGAAAATGTGTATTATGATGCCTGCATTTAAAAAAAAAAAAGGCTGGCAAAAATGAGAAGCAGCTCAGACATCTCAGGCCTAAATGTCAACAACACTGAACATGCAAATTAAGCCTAATTGTAAGGACAGGTAACTGCGCATTTTAAGAAGAAAATGTGTTTACCTTAGAAAACAGAGTGTAAATAATGCCCAGATTTTAAAGTCGATGTCATTTTAAATGCAGTACTATAATTTTGAGTTAAATATACCTGTAACTGAAGATTTTGTACCTTTAACACAATCCTTGTGATTAGTAATGATGCACAATGTATTGTGGTTTATGTTATGTTGTGATTTTACCAGAGATGGGCATTCCGTCCCAGGGACGGAACAGCCCATTTTGTGGATGGACGGACGGAGGATGAGAAGCCTTTTAAAAAGGAGGGACTAAGCAAGGACAGAAGTGGGTTTTCGTCCGTCCCTCTGTTTGTCCCTAACTGGGTCAAGTACCGACTGAACATGCCGTTTTAAAAAAAAAAAAAAAAAACCACGACCACTTCTGCGAAACAACGGAGCCGCCTTCATTAATTGCCTGCACAACAGTTTTCATGCGAGTTCCCTGCAGAGTAACATTGCACAGGCATAAAATGTAAAACCATGGATTATGCCACAGGAGTGAAGAACCCATTTCACTGACTGTCAGAAACTCGCCCAGCCTGTCTTGTGTGTGTAATCCCTGATAGCAATTTTGTTTTGTTAACTAACTGTTAACATTATCCCTTTGCATGCAAAGTATGTCCTTGTCTGGGACTGGGACATCCCTTGAGCATAAAAATCTCTGTCAGCGTCGCCGTACGATTTGGAAATGGAAGTCTTTCATTTCCTCCTAGAATAACTTTGCTTTATTTTGCAAGAATTATTTTTTTGCAAAATAACGCAATAAAAACAAAAAAATGAGTGCATTATAACGCAAACTTTTTTCAAGAAAAAGCAATAGTCTTAGGTTATAAAGCAATCTTAAATATTCTTGTGATGTCCCCTGACGGGCGG
>NC_141220.1:695000-740000 GCF_054856515.1 Filicampus tigris
GTTTGGTCCACCTTCAACAAACTGGGCTTCGTTTCTCACGGTGGTCCGGACCTTTTATGCAAGTGTGCATACACACAAAAGAATCCTGGTGCGTATTTCGGTGCGCTTCCAAACGGACTTGGTGCGGTTTGGTACAGGTCTGTATACAAACCACTGCCAATCCGCACCAAATACAGGATACATACAACATTTTGAAAGGTAACCACCGTACCCAGGCATCATGGGAAATATTAGCGTTTTGTGATTGTTGACTATACCTGATCCATCTTTTGTTTAGCAGCGCCACTGCCACCATGTTGTGGGTCAAACCATGCAGATCACACCACTCCTGTGGGTTACTGCGCTCATTCCCGACACTGTTCAAAAATGTATAAACACAGCGTCGCAAAACCTGCATTGAATGAGCTGCTCTTGACACTCAAAATTATGTTGTGGCTCAAACAGCAACACAAATATGCAGAGCAAGAATGCAGTACAGAGGAATTGCATGTTTTTCCATGTCCGGGTTTTTCCTCTGCATGCTGCCCTTGTCATTTCACCGATCGTCACATGCGTCGGATATGTTTACGGAATAAGCTGCTTTTGCATAAACTACAGTGTGAATACGAACTGCACCAAACGAAAAAGATTAAGTCTGCTTTTGGTCCGGTCCAATCTGTCACGTGAGGAGCGGGATTTGGACCCAACAGCAGACGTGACACGGAAGTTTAAAGTAAAAGTCTATCAACGAAAACACAAATTACAGAGAGCAGGACTGGAGGAATTCTGACTGGGAGGATCTTGCGTCCTCACTCGAAGAAAGCTTGACGTACTGACAACATGACACTGAGTAACTCGAGCTTATAAACTGTTAGACATCAGGCCTATATGACATAATAAAGGACAAAGAATAAAATAACCATAACAACTGCAGAGCAACTGATACATCAAGGAACAGCCAGTCACAACAGTACCCCCACCTCAAGCGGCACCACCTGATGCCCAGAATCTAAAATAACAAAAGACAAACAAGGTAAAAAAAAATCAAAAACACTAAATAAACATACGTGCAAAACAACAAGAATCAAAGTAACTAAAAAAAACACTAGGAAACCCTCTTGACTTGGATTGAGACAGCAAACAAACAGCAGTTAGGACAAAGACAATGAACCAACAAAGACTGAATGAAAACTTTCAACAAAGAGACGAGCAAATGAGCAACACCTAGACAAGACAAACTGTATGAAGGGATCCGGTAAACGAGCACAGGTGGATGAAACCTGCTTAACTTGGACTAAGACAGCAAACAAACGTGCGACAAAAACAATGAACCAACAAAGACAGAAGGAAAGCATCCATCCATCCATCCATTATCTGTACCGCTTCTCCTCACAAGGGTCGCGGGGCGCGCTGGAGCCTATCCCAGCTGTCTTTGGGCAGTAGGCGGGGGACACCCTGAACTGGTTGCCAGCCAATCGCAGGGCACACAGAGACAAACATACGCACTCACAATCACACCTAGGGGCAATTTAGAGAGTCCAATCAACTTACCATGCATGTTTTTGGAATGTGGGAGGAAACCGGAGTACCCGGAGGAAACCCACGCAGGCACGGGGAGAACATGCAAACTCCACACAGGGAGGCCGGAGCCGGGATCGAACCCACGACCTCTGAACTGTGAGGCGGACGTGCTAACCAGTCGACCACCGTGCCGCCCAGAAGGAAAGCAAGTAACTAAATACTAACTGATGAGACAAGGAACACCCGGACAAGATACAAAGAGTGTTAGAGGGAGCTCATTGAGTAACTCAAGATCTGGTAACCCAGCACAACAATAAACAATAACCTAACAAGACAGACACATATAAAAGAATCATGAGGAAAATATGAAACTACATTCTAAATCAAAACCAAAATCACCAACAGATCGGAGAAGGTCAGACAAGAGGTTCTCGGCGGTGCCGAACCGGTGGCCACACAGGAGGTAGTGCAGCCGCTGGACTTGTACTGCTGAAGCCAGATCAGAGAGTGGCAACAGGGCTTGCGCCCTTGGAGCAAGCTCAGAGGGTGGCCGCATCATTTGCGCCACCGAACCCCTGACATGTCAGCCTGCCACCATAGAGGTTGGGAAGCACAAGAGACAAGAGGGGACGGGAGTACCGATAGTGAGGAAGGTAAAATAGAAAAAATGGGATGAATAAGACAAGGTGAGGAAGAACACAGTGAACAAGGTGACGCAAAAGGCGGGGAGTGAAGTGGCTTGGGTATAGGTTCAGAATGATACAACTTGAAAAAAGCAGGATTATGGGAGGAACCAGAACTTTTGCTTGGGCGCCTACATTTTCCACCCCGCGGGGGTCCCGTGTAAATGGCCAACTGGGCGCCCAAGTAGTCGAGGTCCTGTGTAAATAAGGGTCTGAAGGGAAGGGTTCAGCGGTGGATACTAAGGGTACAGGTTTGGAATGTCGTGACTTGGAAAATGTGGTATTACAGGAGGAACCAGAACCTTGACTCGGGTGCCGACGTTTACCACCCCGCGGGGGTTCCGTGTAAATGGCCAACCGGGCGCCCAAGTAAGGGTCTGATGGGGAGGATTCTGGGGTGGACAGTAAAGGCTTCTTTATACTCCCGCAGGTGACGTCTGCGAGAACGTCACTGCGGCAATGCCGTGCACAGTTTGCCTTTATACTTGCGTGCAACCCACACGCAGACCATCCCAAATATGCTCAATGGGTGGCATGTCAGCTGAGTATGCTGGCCATGCAAGAACTGGGACGTTTTCAGCTTCCAAGAATTGTTTCCTTGCAACATGGGGCTGTGCATTATCCTGCTGCATGAGGTGATGTTCTTGAATGTATGGCACAACAATGGGCCTCAGAATCTCGTCACGGTATCTCTGTGCATGCAAAATGCCATCAATGAAATGCATGTGTTCTTCGTCCATAACAGACGCCTGCTCATACCATAATCCCACCACCATGGGCTACTTGATTCACAACATTGAATCAGAAAACCGCTCACCCACACGACGCCACACACACTGTCTGCCATCTGCCCTGAACAGTGTAAACCGGGATTCATCCATGAAGAGAACACCTCTCCAACGTGCCAGACTCCAGAGAATGTGAGCATTTGCCCATTCAAGTTGGTTACGACGAGGATGACGAGCATGCAGATGAGCTTCCCTGAGACGGATTCTGACAGTTTGTGCAGAAATTCTTTGTTTATGCAAAAAAATTGTTTCAGTAGCTGCCCAAGTGGCTGGTCTCATCTTGGAGGTGAACATGCTGGATGTGGAGACCCTGGGCTGATGTGGTTACACATGGTCTAAAGTTGTGAGGCTGGTTGGATGTACTGCGAAATTCTCTGAAACATCTTTGGAAACAGCTTATGGTGGAATGCCGCAAAGCTGAACGCAGGTGGAAAAGAGACAAAGGTGAAAAATCCTAAAAGAGAGCTGACATTGATTCCAAAGCAAGGTGAAAAGAGTCCAAACGGGAACACTTGTCAACTCTTATTCAGGCAAATCGTCATAATCCATGTACACCATTTAAAACAATTGATTCTGCACTTAACTCATTCACTGCTTTTGACGAATTAATTCGTATAAGAAAATAGTCACACCCACTGCCTTTGAAATAATTTGTTTTTTCTAGCGGGGTGGGTAGACTAACGTTTGGGCACTCTTCTCTGAAGTTTTCAAGCGAATCTGGCCGGAGGAATAATTTTTTTTCACCACCGTTGGGTGGCAGTACTGCTGTGGATGACTCATCAGCCAACGTGAAAATGTGACTATAAATGTGTTTAAAGTGCAGGAGATTCTGGCATGTGTGTGAAGGGCGTGATTGGGAGGAACAGCCCCCCTGATCTGAACCTGAGTGGCGTTCTGTTACTGGACTTCTGTGCTCGCCACGGATTGTCCATAACGAACACCATGTTCAAACATAAGGGTGTCCATATGTGCACTTGGCACCACCGCAGTTTGATGATCGAATTTGTAGTTAGTAGTATAATTGCATTTGCAGCCGCATGTTTTGGACACTCGGGCGAAGAGAGGGGCGGAGCTGTCAACTGATCACCATCTGGTGGTGTGTTGGCTGCAATGGTGGGGGAAGATGCCGGTCCGACCCGGCAGACCCAAACGTATTGTGAGGGTTTGCTGGGAACGTCTGTCAGAATTCCCTGTCAGAAGAAGTTTATTATAAAAGTTTATTATTTGTCATTATAAAAGAACAGAGAAAGGTAGAAAGGAAACCTTTTTTTCGAATGAAAGAAGAGTCTCTGAGTACCGCTCTGATCCTCTGTCGTATGGTGTTCCACAGGGTTCTATTTTGGACTTTTCCTGTGTCTGAATAAATATTCTCATGCTGCTATTTTATTGTACAGTATTAACAAAACATTTATGAGTCCTTATTCCTGTGTTGGGTTTCCACAGCAACCACTTTTCAGCAACAGTAAAAAAAAAAAAAAAAAAGCTGTTGTACAGTAGAGGTACATCTGTTTCAAAATGTTGACAAGGCTGAGTCTAAGGATGATTGAGACAGTGAGTCCAAGCAAGAGCAGCATCCCTCTAGTGAAGAGAAGCTGTACGGCGAGTTAAAGGTATTATTAGCTGAGAGTAAAATATGGGCTGTCGATGTGATAGAGGGGACAATGGCAGGCTCTTTCTGAAGCACCACCACCTAACCCACACCAGTCTGCCCAGAGGGGGAAGGACGGGACTCGGTGGACTGGTGGTCCCAGGAGAGGATCAGGACATAATTTACATTTAAAGATGCTCAGAACAGAGTTTTAATGACTAAAATACCTTTCATAACTATTTAAACAATGAGTAATAATCATTTGAGGAGATAAAGTCTTTGCCAAAGCACAAACCGTCAAAATGGGACGGTCTAAAACGCTTTATTTCCAAAAGCTTAATGTAGCTTAATGTCAGAAAACTTTGACCAATTATTACAGTATTAAAATTCAGATGCACATCTCTACGTATGCCCACTTCAATTTCTGAAAATATCAAAACAATCGCCACAGTATTTTGAATTTATGGGCATTATATAGAGGTTCACTTTAGAGAAAAAGCTTAATGTGGCTTACTGTTAGAAAACTATAACCATATATATCGACCGGTCGATCGCAAAGGCATCGTGGGTAGATCACCAGCCTATCATCCGTCCTCACTACTGTATTGCTACGTTCACACCAATAGCGTTGGGAGCGTTTCTGGCTGTGCGTTTCAACTGGAGGCAATGTAGTTCGCGCGTGCGGGTGCCGTTGCGTGCGGGTGCCGTTGCGTGCGGGTGCCGTTGCGTGCGGGTGCCGTTGCGTGCAGGGTGGCACGAATGATGCATTTGAAGCAGTGGGACGCTCCACTCGGGGCGTATAAACAAGTCAACTTTTTTTGCCATTCCGCCTCGCAGCAGCCAGTCAGCACCGGGCATACTACGTCACACACAGCCACAAAGCATCCTCTTCACTCGGTGGCTTTTTAAATTCTTTTTTTTTAATGGTTCTTGAACTTTACCAAGACAGCAATATTGATAGCATTAACATAGTGTGCAAAAACGTTGCACACTATTGTTTCCAGTATGGCAGGTGAAACGCAAACGTTCCGCTGAACTTGATTCACAAGACGGGTCGGGCACCGGCTTCTTCTCGGGTCATAAGCGGAAGTGACGTACGAGCTGCCTCGCAAAAGTAGCAGTAATGTACATTATTTTATTTTTCAATTAGTAACTGCGAACATAAAAACACAACAGCCAAGGCGGTGACAAACATAGAGGCAAAGAAATATATTACAGAAATATAAAGCGTGACATCATCAGCAGGTGAGAAGGACCCGATCCAATCTGGACATTTTTAAAAATTTCAAAGAACATTTTATCAGTCCGGCCCTCAGCTTGTAATTAAATTTTTTATTTGGCCCTCCGTCCATTTGACTTTGATACCCCTGACCTACAGCAGAGCACAGCATAACGTCAAATGAGCCAATCGAACGCGTGTGCGCTTCGGGGACCACTCGGAAAACATAAACTCTAAGAATATTACAAACCGTCCTTCTTTGTTGTCGGACATGTTTATGCCACAATTCCACACACAGCTAACGTTAAGCTCCTGACTTCATTTATGTAAGTCTATACATTTCATTCATAATTGTTAGTTTGATATGTTGAAGAGGGCATTAGTAGGGATGTCCACATAAATTTTGGTGCCAATTGATTACCGTTTTTGGACGTTATAAGCAAAGAAAGTACAATGATTTCCAATGGAGAGTTTGTAATCGGTTCCTCCAGTGACTCTGACCAAACAAGGATAGAACGGTAGGGGGCGCGGCCATTCTCCTCATTAACAAGAGGCGTTATTCATGGAGTCAATTATTTCCTAATTTCTCCAAAATGAATGGATAAAATAGAAAATGACAACTCTTTTCATTTTCCTGATCAAAAAATATATAAAATGAACTTGTTAGTGAAAACATGGCCATCCCGGCCCAACCAGCCCTTTAATAGTTATTGTTCGTGATCTAAAAGTTACATTGCAGTTGATGATCAACGCGTATATATGGTTGTATTGTTCTTTGGATCTTTGTCATTAAACGCCATTTGACATTGAGGAGTCTGTTTCTTCATGAAGGAGCTATGGTCATTAAATGCTGTGGCCCTGGCTTCGCATTCGGCACCGAAGATGTGTCTAAGGCAATCGATTTGCTGGCAAATCATGGATTTATGCATCAGAGCCCGCCAGTCCAGGCAATTGCTCAGACACCGACATTTTTCCGGTTCCGGCGCCGCGCAAGTGGCAGCCCGCTACAGTAGCAGCCCGCTACAGTAGCTACGGCTCATCGGTGAACCTTTTCGTGTGTTTTTGTTCCTTAATATTACTTTACCCCATACCTTTTTCACATAGTTGATAGTCGTAACTTGCGTAGCAATGGACACCCAAACTGCGGTATTCTTGCTGCTGCTGATTGCTATTTTTTGCGCGATCGTGTCCGGCGACTTGGCTCGGAGCCGCGCCCCCATTGTTTACAGCCGGAATCAGCTGTTAGCACTCTGTGCTAACCCTGCGCCGGCTCCCGGGGCGAGACCCGATATCCCCCGTGAGCTGAGGAGGAAGAGACGGGGATCTCGTGCGGGGGTTAAACGCCGGGAAAGGAGGAGACGATACCATCCCGTCCTCCCGTCTGTTATCATGGGGAATGTTAGATCGCTCCCCAACAAGATGGACGAGCTAGCGGCGCTTACCCGGCATGAGAGCGACACAGCCTGTGATGTCTTGACTGCAGCAGTGAGCTACAAACACAGCACCCTAATGCCCTGATACTCATCTAGTGACTTCAATCATGCCTCCCCTTCCTCCTCTCTGCCTTCATTCACACAGTATGTCACCTGCCACACCAGAGACAATAAAACACTGGACCTTTTCTATGCCAACACCAAGGAGGCATACACATCACTGCCCCTCCCCCCGCTGGGCAAAGCTGATCACAACCTGGTGGCTCTCCAGTCTGTGTACAAACCTCTGGTCCGCAGGCAGCCAGCTGTGACCCGCTCGGTTCAGAGATGGTCTGGAGAGGCCGAGGAGGCCTAAAAGGACTGCTTCAGCACAACTGTGTGGGAAGTATTCAGCGATGCTCACGGGGAAGACATTAGCAATCTTACGGACACTGTTACAGACTATATAAATTTCTGCATGGAGAACACCATACCAACCAGGACAGTAAGGTGTTTCTCCAACAACAAACCCTGGATCACACTAGACATAAAAGCTCTCCTGAAGGAGAAGAGGAGGGCTTTTGCGTCAGGCAACATAGAGGAGCGGAAGACTGTGCAGCGCCAGCTGAGGAGGAGGATCAGAGAGGGGAAAAGGTCCTACAGGAAGAGGATGGAGGAGCAGCTGCTGCAGAATAACGCCAGGGGAGTCTGGAGGGGCCTGAAGACCATCTCAGGCCACGGACAACCCAAGACCCGGACTGGGAGGGACCTGCAGTGGGCAAATGAGCTGAATCTCTTTTTCAATAGGTTCGATCAGATGCCTGCCTCCACTCAGTCTCTCCTGCTGCAGCCTCAACCTACTCCTCCTGCTGGGTGTGTCACCCCCTCCCCCCTTTTCTCCACAGTCTCCAGCTCCCAGCTACACCAGATAGCCACCACTCCCTCCTGCCCAGCCTTGGCCTTCACAACATCTCAGGTGAGGAACCAGCTGAAGAAGATGAAGGCGAGGAAGGCAGCGGGTCCAGATGGCATCCGCCCCCAGCTCCTCAAATCCTGCGCAGACCAGCTGTGTGGAATTGTCCAGCACATGTTCAACCTGAGCCTGAAGCTGGGCAGGGTCCCCCAGCTATGGAAAACATCCTGCCTGGTCCCGGTGCCAAAGACCCCCCACCCGAAGGAGTTCAACAGCTTCAGACCAGTGGCGCTGACGTCTCGCCTGATGAAGACCCTGGAGGGACTGGTCCTTGTCCACCTGCGCCCCCTGGTGAGCTCCTCAATGGACCCACTCCAGTTCGCATATCAGCCTGGCATCAGTGTGGATGATGCCATCATCTACCTCCTCCACACTTCACTCTCACACCTGGAGAAGGCGGGGAGCACTGTGAGGATCATGTTCTTTGATTTCTCCAGTGCTTTCAACACCATCCAGCCCACCCTACTGGGAGACAAGCTGGAGCGGGCGGGGGTGGCCCACCACCTCACCACATGGATCCAGGACTACCTCACAAACCGGCCACAGTATGTGAGGACACAGGACTGTGTGTCTGACGTGCTCCTCTGCAGCACGGGGGCCCCACAGGGAACTGTCTTGGCTCCCTTCCTGTTCACCGTCTACACCTCGGACTTCAACTACAACACCCCTACCTGTCACCTGCAGAAGTTCTCTGACGACTCTGCGATTGTCGGCCTCATCACAGGCGGAGATGATAGGGAGTACAGAGAACTTACTCAGGGTTTTGTGGACTGGTGCCAGCAGAACCGCCTCCTGATCAATGCGGGGAAATCCAAAGAAATGGTGGTGGATTTAGATAGGCGCCAGCACTCTTCACCTGCACCAGTGAATATCCGGGGATCAGACGTTGAGAGAGTCTCAACTTACAAGTACCTGGGTGTTCATCTGAACAATAAACTGGACTGGTGCGACAACACAGACGCCCTCTATAGGAAGAGTCAGAGCAGACTCTTCCTACTCAGGAGACTGAGGTCTTTTGGGGTTCAAGGGACACTCCTCAGGAACTTTTATGACTCGGTGGTTGCATCGGTCATCTTCCAGGGAGTGGTCACCTGGGCAGGCGGCGTCTCGGCCCGGGACAAGAAGAGGCTGGACAAACTAGTCAGGAGGGCCGGCTCTGTCCTGGGCTGCTCCCTGGACTCTATGGACTCGGTGGGGGACAGGAGGATGTTGGCCAAGCTGTCATCAATGCTGGGCAACCCGGACCACCCCCTCCAGGGCACCCTAACAGCACTCCAGTGACAGACTGTTACACCCTCGCTGTGCAAAGGAGAGATTCTGCCGTTCCTTCTTGCCTGCTGCTGTCAGACTCTTTAACAAGAACATTGTGTAGTCTCTACAAACTGGCGGACATTAGTGCAATTGTGCAGTCCTGCACCTGAGCTCATATTGTGCAATACCCAATATTCCCCACTACTGTAATACCGTGCAATACTCAACATTCCCCACTACTGTTAGTCTAGTTTTATTTTTATCCAATGCTGTTCCTTACATTTCACTACAGCACTGCAGCACTGTCACTTACTTAGAGTATTTTTCCCCTGTACTATGTAACAAAATGAGTGTTCCTCATACTTTTTATGTAGATGTATGTTGGTGTGTATATACATGTGTATATACACGTTACTGCTTATATTTACATAGGTTTGATCCCGAATGTTTGCCGTCAATGTTATACATTAATGGCTACATTATTCCGCCGTCCCTGTGTGACCTATATCTTTGCTGCTGTAACAATGAAAATTTCCCCACTGTGGGATCAATAAAGGCATTCTTATCTTCTTATCTTATCTTAAGGGCCCAAAACTTGTTCGACCTGAGGTGGACATTGGCGTATTGCTAGAGGAATGAAATTTATTCACCCGTCGCTGGGAGGTCTTCCGTACTGGCTTCGCAGTCAGACACCCCCCCTTCCCCAGCGGACAAGGCCAAACGAGCGTCATGCCAGGACTGTAAATGCTCTTTTAAACTAGAATGCCCAGAAGGCGGTCATTTGACTACTTATGCTTTACATTTGACGATGTCACCCCGCCATATCACCTGCTATTTTGGCACGGAATGGCCAATTTACAAATTAGTCATCTACTTGTGGCCAGCAGAGTTGTTTGACAAATATCACCCAGATCTGTCGTTCAATAGTTGTTGCAAAAAAGTTGTAAAAACCCCTGTTAAGGTTTTACTGAGGGGTCTGTCTCGGGGGTGGAACACCAAGCCTCACCAAGTTTGCATTGAATGCAATCGGGCCTGTCGGCGTAAGAGGTGACAGCAGCCATTGTCCGAGAGTCACCAGGTCGCTGTTGGTTCGGAGCCGATCTTTCTGATTTCATCGATTCAATCCGGGGCCGGACCCAAGCGTCGCGGAGGGGCTGGAATTGTACCTTGTACTTCCCGTCAAGTACCTGCAGGGTGGGACCCAGTGGCCCCAATGTTCTCGCCACACAAAACCTGCCCCCATCCTTCATTGCTATGCGGCCCGTTAACAGCGGCTGCAGACGCCCGCGTGGTCCCCGTGACGTTTAGCGCTCGTGTCCCCAGCGTACTGTCCCTCCACCACGCCCAGCGGATTTGCCGTTCCCTTGCACACCAGGGAATAACGGTCGGATGAATGTCTGGCTTCTCGAAAGATATGCCTCATCCACGTTCAAGACCTGTCCTCAATGACCGTTACCGTGCATTGAAGGGCCACCCATTGAGATACACGTGGACCCTGCGGCCACACCGAGAGCGTGCCACACCGTTGACACCGTGCCCCTCCACTGACAGCAGCGATTCTATGATGACCTGCTACAGGACGAAGCCCATGGTGTCATTGAACGAGTGCCTTATGGCGAACCGGTAACTTGGTGTCATCGCATGGTTGTCACTCGGAAGCATGATGGCTCCCCCCGTAGGACGGTGGACCTCTCCCCTATCAACAAGTTCTGCCAGCACAAAACGAAAGAATTCCACCTCGCACGTCCTATCCCGAGAGACACCTGGAAAACTGTCACTGATGCCTGGAATGGCTACCACAGTGTGCCCCTTCGTGAATGAGATCGTCATTTGACCACATTTATCACACCATTCAGCCGCTGGCGTTACACCAGGGCACGACAAGGTTTTCTGTCATTTGGGGGTTACAACCGACATTTTGATGCTGTCCTCTCTGACCTTGAGCGCAAAGAACGTTGCATCGATGACACTTTCTACTACAACACTGAGCTCGAACAGCACTGGTGGAGGACCATTGACTTTCTCACATGCGTTGGCCGGACAGGGATCGTTATCGAAAGTTTCAATTTGCGGAAAGATGCATCGACTTTGATGATTTTAGGGTCTCAGACACCACCATTGAACTGCTCACAAAGTACTTTGATGCAATAAGAGACTTTACCACCCGGGTGTCGATGGCGGATATTAGAAGCTGGTTTGGTCGTGTCAACCAAGTGGCCAACTATGCTCAGTTGAGTGACACAATGGCCCCTTTCAAGCCTTTCCTCAAGCCACGCTGCAAGTTCTCATGGTCTTCTGAACTGGAGGAAGCTTTTCAGACATCCAAACGCTCCATTATTGGGGCTATCTGTGAGGGTGTGGAGATTTACGACATGCGGAAGCATGGACGGACTGGTCCAGGCGTGGTATTGTCTACTTTCTGCTCCAACAACATTGTGGTTGTGCCTCAGGGATGCCAAATTGTTGCCTGGGGAGTTGGAGGATCACCCACGGCGGCTCTTGTTACCTGTCTTCTGCGGAACAGCGCTACACTGCCATCGAAAGTGAGGTCCTGTCCATGGTCTGGGGCCTTGAGTAGATGCGCTATTTCACGCAAGGATGTGACAACCTCGTTGTGGTGACTGACCATAAACCCCTGGTCAAGATCTTTGGTGACCGTACCATGGATAAGATAACTAACTCCCATTTGTTCAGGCTCAAGCAACGTACCCTCTTATGGCATTCAACATTGTGCACCTGCCTAGCAAGCGCAACCATGCCGCTGATATTGTTTCAAGACATCCTTCTCCCTCGGGCTTAGAGAATGCAGTATCGTTGGGGTCATCTGACTTCCCCAATGTGGTGGAGTCTGCACTCATGGCCTCGATCCGTGAGGATGCACAAGAACTCGGTGCCATCTTATGGAGCCTCCTTGCGCAGGAGACTGTAGCGGATGCTTATTTTGCTCATCTCCTCCACCTCATTGAGTATGAGGGTAGGGTCGACGGGAAAAACCCTGCCCTGGCAGATCTGTCCCCCGTGTTGTCAGGGACCGGCTTTCTGGGTGGAGACTGCGGAATCCACAGTAGCTACGGATCTGGGCGGATCAGCTGGGGGAGTTCACCACCTCCGAACCTTATTTGCCACTTTTGGAGTCCCGTAGGAACTTTCAAGCGATGGTGGTCCAGAGTTTACGGCGAGCCACACTGAGGGCTTCTTCGCCTGTGGAGCATCAGTGGAGTTTGCTGTGAAGATGGCCAAGCGTCTCCTGGTGTCCAATACCGGCAGCCTCGATCACGACTGCTTTCTGCATGCCATGTTGCAGTTGCACAACACCCCTGACCCAGACTGCTGCCTATCCCCGGCTCAGATCATCTTTGGTCGCCCCCTCTGGATTTGCTCTCTTTTGTCAACTGACTGGAGAAATTCTCTAACCCATATGTTCATCCTCTCTGGCGCCAGGCATGGGCGACTAAGGAGGACGCCTTCGTTCCTGGATGTCCCGCACCAATGAGTCTCTAAGGGCTCACTCGAGGCCTCTCCGACCACTGGCGCTCGGGTAAACTGTGTTCCTCCTAGGGTTGTCTCAATACTAGAATTTCAACTTCGATACCGATACCCAGTTCAGTATTGATACTCGATACCATTTCGATACCACACGGAACAAATTAAAGCACAGGCTTTTTTTTTACTGTGAAATTTTTTTTTATTCCCAAAAACTTAAATTATCTTAAAAATTAAATTATCATTAATAGTTAACAATAGTTTTTTTTAAGAGGTAGTGCAAAAAAAAATAGTACAACAAGTATTTAACTTCGACAACCCTCTATGCCTGGAACCAATGACCATTAGACCTGGGGTAGTGCAAAGAACAAAACATACAAAAAAAACAATTGTAAATTGTCTGAACTAGTGCAAAGAAATAACCATACTATGCAACACCAATGGCACAATATTTTCAAGTTGTTTGAGGTAGTAAAAAAGAATAACACCAACCACTTACAGTAACATAAATTGACAATCAAAAGTTGTCTGAGTATCTATACTCACATGTTTATCTATTAAGGCAAGCCAACAAGTCACAGATAATAATAATGGCGGCTAAAATCGGTTGTATCTTAATAACTTCTGAAGGACTCCTAGCTGCACGATTTGTCTGAGTGAGTATACGAGCATGTGCACACCTATAAATAAGGTCGCGGTGTCAAAAAACCCAGTTGCCCTTTAAGTTAAAGCAGTCGATTAGGATGACTCGGGCTGCTAACGTTAGCAGATAGCCCCATGTAACGTTACGTTTTGAACAAGCGCTAGCTTGCTAGCTTAGTCGGCTAATGCCTCGATAATGTTACGTTACCGTTTAGGATGTAAATACAACTCAGTTCAATCATGACCAAACGTGAGCTTACCTCTCGAAATTCATTGTAAAGAATAGGATGTCGATACTTGATATGTTTCGTCAAGTTCGAAATGCTGCTTCTCTGGTCTGCACGAGACTGTAGCAGTGTTTGCATATGGGTTTATCCAAATATTTTGCCTTGCCGTGTTCGTCAGCATCGTAAGCAAAATATTTCCAAACGGCACTTGTTTTTTTCTTTGTCCACCACGACTGGCCGCGGTGGCTCCGCTGCCACACCTGTTGGTACATTTCTCAATTCCATGTTGTTTTTTTAGCCAGAGATGAACTAGCTTCAAGGCTCTGCAGAGCGTTGACGAGCAGTCTGCACCTGGCAGAGCGGGGGGGAGGGGCGTACGGGGCAGGCTTCGGCAGTGTGTGCGGGAGCAGCAGAACATTAGGAGCAGACGTTGGCAGATAAAGCGCTGTTGGTATCGAAGTCAGTGGTTTGGTATCGGTAGTATCGATGCCACAGCAAGATATCCATTCAAAATGTTTAGTATCGAGTAAGTACCGATGTATTGATATTTTTGACAAGCCTAGTTGCTCCAGAATCAGCTGGGCCCAAGCCCTAATTAGAGGGACAGGTCTGGAGTGGTGGTGGAGTCCTTGGCTGACGATCAGTAAGGTTGATGGTTTAGGACGTCTTATTTTGCGCAACTGCCGTTTTCTCCGCGCCTTCACGTCGGCCGCATCCTCTGTTGGACAGCATCCGGCAAATTCGTTGCCACCACCCTCTGCGTAGGTATGGGGGGCTGACAAGCCCTTTTGGACGAGCCGGTGCTCCAAGGGGACTCTCAGCGGTCAGCGGATGGGTCACTTGATGTGGCTGCGGTCGTGGATGTGCTGGCGACCGATGTTGAGCATGCCTCCGACCGCTTGTCTTGCGGGGACCTTGTCACTGCGAATGTGGCTCTGGAGGTGTCACCGCCTTCCTCGCCCCTGCCTCCTCTGCTGTGTCGTGTGTGGAGGGCACCCAGGCGCTATGAGCCTGAAACTGGCCATTGGCTCCAGGACTGAGTCCATCCACCATTTTGTGTTTGTGGGCTTCCGGACTGGGGGGGATGTTGGGGTCTTCTCCAGTCACTAGGGGGTTAGTAGACCTGTACCTCTCCTGTAGCAGCCATCCTTCTTAATTGACGTTTCTCTGACATGTTTATGCCACAATTCCACACGCAGCTTAATGTTATCTTAAGTCAGGAGCTTAATGTTAGCTCCTGACTTCATTTATGCAAGTCTATACATTTCATTCACAATTGTTAGTTTAAAAGTTATTGTTCGTGTTATCTACATGTTATATTGCAGTTGATGGCCAAAGCTTATATATGGTTGTATTCTTGCAGAGCTACTTCATCTTGGTCATTAAATGCCATTTGACATTGAGGAGTCTGTTTCTTCACTAGATTGAATCTAAATTGTCCGGCGAGTGTGAATAGTTGTCTATTTGTGCTTTGCGACTGGCTGGCGACCAGTTCAAGGTTTACTCCGCCCCTGCCCAGTGACAGCTGGGATAGGCTCCATAGCACTCCGCGACCCTTGTGAGGATGAGCAGTTCAGAAAATGGATCGGAAGAATAAATATACTGAACTCAGACAGGTGGATTCACCCACCTTGGCATATCAGCAATTGTGACATTTGTTTAGTCAGTCAAAAACAATGTGAGTTCTGCCATCCTACTTTCTACTAGTATCTTCAGTGCCGAAGGAGACATTGTGGAGTGCTTTTCTCTCTGTTCCTTTTGAATGTACACAACCCTATCTACAAAGAGGAACTCCAACAGGTCTGTGATTGGGTCAGATGAATTGCAATTTTAATTAAGGTGCTGGAGTTGACCTGCTGTTTTTTCAAGTGGAGTTTTTGCCAACATTTTTAGGCAGACTGTAAAAAATCTCTAAGCCGCAGTAACACAGGTTACTGTACTTTAGAGTTCTTTACATCTAGTGGGCTACTGTGGTTTGGTGGAGTATGTTTTTAGGTTTTAACAAGTGTGACTCACCTGAGGATACAGGAGGGCTGACACGTAATTGTTCACACACAGGAAAAACAAGAAAGCTAAAACCTGAAAGAATAAATCACAGGATATCGTCCATTAGAATACATAGTCTGTTATCTTAATTGACCCCTTTTCTGACCAATTCTAATGTCATCTGTTAACCTGACATTATTTTGTTGCCTTTTGCCATGTTTTAGTGATCTGAAATGGAGGGCTCTATCTTAGCTCAAAGGGCATTAGATCATTTGCAACTGTTCTGTTTTTGTAACAAAAATGGTTGCGCATTCAAGCGTGGTTGCATCAAAAGCCCTCGCCCACTTACATTTTTATGTATTCACAATTGGAGATTTTACTAAGAAATTTTGTTGCCCAAAAAAGGAAAAAAAAAACTAATAAAACTGAGGGAAAATACACAATGTTTAACTAATTTTATACCGATATGCTATTAAATGTTATGCCATTTGACAGTTTAAGTCAATGTTAATACCTCCCGACAACCTAATGTCTTTTTCATTACAACTCATTGAGATTCATATTGCCCCTTATCCACTGCACTGACGTTCTCTGCTCAGTGCGACTCTACTTGCTATTGAGTACTTTTATTGTAAGTGCAGTATTATATGCCACAATCTCCACTTTGCTGCAGCAGTATGTTTTGTTCCTGCCCATAAGTGTCCTCTTGAATAAAGTCTCTACCGTGGCCAACATATCCCTCACCAACTTTTCAAACAATGATATTGGGATAAATTAGGTGAGTTTTAGAATTTGTTGTAGAGTATTTAGTCATTTGGGGCAGAAATTGAATAAACAATTGACTAGAATGACAATGGCTGCTTGGAAGCACTGAGCTGCCAATGTGATTAGGACAAGAAAAGCAGAGCTATCAACAGTCGTGTGGATCTTGGGAACGAAGAGGTTAATAAAACTAGTGGAATGAAGAGTGCGGGTTGTGGCTACCTGAATAACTAACTGTTTGGGCATCCTCAGCAGCAACAACCAAAATTAAGCACTTTCTAAAAGGACAGCCAGTAAATTAAGTGAGATGGCTGTTCATTTATTAATCATTAACAAAAAGCTTTATTTCACATTCCCATGTTCAGATTCTTCTGTGAGCCGGTGGGTACTTAGATATGAATAGAAGACGAGACACGCCAGCCTGCTTTAGCAGCCAGCTAACTCACGTGCCTAAGTGGCAGCTAGATTGTGGAGGTCAATGTTCCCATCTAAGTCAATGCATGGACATTGAAATTTAGTCGTAACTTCCTCATTTGTCAACCGATTTGAATGTTGTTTACATTTGTTGTGAATGTCAAAGCGTGTTATCAATATATAACATCTGAAAATAAAATAAAATAAAATAAAAATAAAAGGTCTATATTGTCATATGGTGGCAGTGGTGTGGTAGTTTTGTTGGTGTAGTAAAAAAAACACTACGTCAAATGATAGAATTATGGGCTTGATAATGGACTATGGCCTAAGATCTGGGCCCAGACATTAATGACCATTAACCTTGTGCATGTAATCCCAAATTTGAACGATAGAGTTCGCAAAAATAAATCTAAAGTCATGAACCAGAACTGAAATTGATAATATACACAGTTGCACATACACAAAGCATAAGAAAACATAACTGACCCACTGATGATTTTAATGGGATGACTATGATAACTGATTATGACTATGTTATATATATTGTGCTCAGCTCTCAAGACGCTCATTATTACTATATACTAGGAATAGGATGAGACAAAAATCCCACGAGACAAGATGTCTCACGAGATTGAGTCCACGAGAACGAGACGATATGAGATTTTTGCTAAATTTCGAATACCTAATGTAATTTTTTCAGTTTTCAAAATGTTTTTTATCGAACAGACTGCAAGAAAATTAATCATCTAGCTGTAAAGTGCAAATGCAAACAGGTGTCACTTTCGTTACATGATCTCAAATATTGCTGCAATAACAGCTAAAGCTGAGATCTTTCCTCTTACTGAAAACTTTGACAAAATCCAACTGTGCTCGAGGCAGTAACTCAATTGTATGTAGTGTTTCATGTTAATGTATTGGCTTTATTTATATTTTTATATATTTGTTTATTTATTGATATATTTATTAATAGATGTATCACTGCCTCTTATTGTTTTTTTAATTTATTGTATTGTTTTTAAAGTGCTTTGTTACAGCGCTAGCTGATATGAAATGCGCTATATAAATACAATTGTATTGTATTGTAGAGTTCAACCTGTTTCTAAGTCGATCTTCAACAAGAGGAATGTCACTGCGTCTGTGTCAAGATTTCTGCAAGAGCTGCAGATACGATAGCCAGAGCTATCTGATATGGCTGCTCTAGATCACGAGCCATCATGTCCAAAGAGTTGTTCTAGCGCGTGATTACGTCCATAATTAGTTTGTGTGTGGGCAGCTCGAGCTGTCTTTATTTAGACGTCAAAAGTGCTGCTGCTGTTGATAGGTGAAAAAAAGAAACTATACGCTTGACACGTCTAAAGAAACATGATACGCGGCCAACGTTGGACTAGCTGTAATACTGTTCATTGCCTGCATGATAAGCAGTTAATGTGTAGCTCAAAGCCAGCTCCATGTATCGCCACATCCATGTTGTGAGCGTTGTCGTCACAACAGCAACTCCGTGATTTGGCCTCGGAAGTTCCCATTCGGTGACAGCTCCTTTTAGGACACCTGCTATATTCACCCGGACTCCAAAACACCGTCGAAAGAAAATAGATCTCGTGCTGTGCAGAGACGAGAAATCTTGTGGCGTTCCAATCCTGCGAGATCTCGTAGCACGAGATCTCGTCCCATCCCTACTATATATACACTGCCATATAATGTTTTGTGTTAAAAGTTATAATGAAAAAATGGTCATAAGAGTTATGGTTTCAGTGTGAAATGCTTTGAAATAGTGTGGTTCCAATATTATAACACACCATTTCTTGGCATTTGACCCTGTAATGCAATAAGAGCTATAAGAATGGATGATGTACTTGCATGATAAAAATTATGGTTTCAGTGTTCATTGCTGGGTGGTAGCCTGGTTTCAGTATTAAATACCATGTTGCTCCTCAGTATTGGACATTGTAATGCAACGGAATCCCCGTGAATAAATGTGTTTATATGATGAACTAATTGCTTATTACAACAAGTTTGCTTTGCTCAAATATAATCAGTGTCACATTCCAGTGACAACTGGAATAGGGTGGATTCCACAAACGTAGACAGAGAGAACACAAAAACTTGATTTAACAAAAATGTATTTACAATTATGATATCTACCGATAAATTTCAACTGAAGTCGCTGGCGAAACACTGCCAGGGAAAAAACATGAACAACAAAAGACGCTCGCTAAAATGCGAGGAAAACGAGAAAATGCTAAATCACTTGTTAACCACGGAACAAGGAAAAAGCCAATTAGAAATAAACAAAAACTCGTCAAAATAAATGAAACAAAACAGCTATACACGAACAAAAACACGAGAATCAAACTCACCAAGTATACAAACTATGATGTCTAGAAAATCGTATCACTTGAGGCAGAACTGCGAGCAAGGAAGAATAATCCGACGAAGATCTGTCACGGTAGCAGTCCTTTTAAAGTCACTGATTGCAAATGCACACCAGGTGCGGCAAACTAGAACACGCCCCTAAGTTCCCAGCCGAGGGAGACAGGCCAAAATGATATGATATGATATGAATCTCACCATGTTTTGCATTTGATAGGATTGAAGTGTTCGACCCATTGTTGCATGTGAGAATTATAGCAATAATGTGAGTAGTTATTTCCCATTTTTATTGTTATAGAATTATTATGCTTGTGCTTTGCACCTAGTTTGAGGACAGAGGATGCTCTTTGCAGTTTTAGACTAGCACGCCTACATTTCAAATCAAATCATCAAATCAAATTTTATTTATATAGCACTTTTCACACACAAGATGCAACTCAAAGTGCTGTACATTAAAAACATCAAAATACAGCATAAAAAGAGAACCCACTCCCACCTTCCCTCCCTCTCTCGCAGTATAAACAAAAACAGACAACCACAAGCACATTTGCACTCATTCACTCACACACACAAACGCACACACATATAACTTTTAAAAAGAGACATGGCAGAGCACAGAGAAACCATATGAGGAAAGAGTACCCAAGGGGAGCTCGTCCACGCTGAGAGGGATGACAGCCCATGGCCACGGGTAGCACCACCACCTCAAAGACCCCCGGGCCCACGGCAACCGGGGCAGCCCCAAAGCATGGCACAGGGAGGGCAGCCACACCTCCCAGCGCGGAGGCCCCCAATGAGGAAACACTGGAGGTAAAACCTAGTTGAAGCTAAAGGAAAATTACAACGAAGCTAAAAAGACAAAGCAATAAAAGAAGCTAAGAACTATAAAACAATAAGATTGGATATAAATAGTAAGAGAGTAAGAACAATTATTAAGGGTATCAGCGAGTGCTATGCTCCAATCGCAACATTTTTTTATTTTTTATAACAATGTTCACTTAGAAGCTATTTTTTTCAGAAATGTATGTACTGGGGGAATTCAGGTTATGAGACATTTTGGTAAACAAGAGGTTTTACAACCCTTTGATCTGCCAGATGTATTGGTGATCAGCACTGGAGGGCTGGGGCCGGATTCAAACCCACGATCTCTGCACTGTGAGGCGGACTCGTGCTAACCGGTCAACCACAATGCTTGAAAAAATATGCACATATAATAAAAATATTTGAAAAACAAAAATGTCAACGAGAAAGTCAACAGATGTCTATTACTTTTGAACATCCCTATTTACAGCTCATTAGACCTTGCGAGAATGTAAACTGTTACTATGGCAACAAACGACAGACCACCTATTTATTGATTTTGCCCCGCTGCCCCATCAACAAGGATAATGGAATGTGACTTAGAACAATAACGTTACTTACAAAGAAATGTCCCAACATGTCGCCAACAAGCGCCGGCATTAGTCGGACCCTGCTAGCTGCTGCCACAGACCGCTGGTGTTTTTCTCCTCTCATGTGCGACTCGACGGCTTTGACACCCATTGTCCCGAACGAAAAAGTGTTTTTGCAGATTTTGCACCAGGCAGGGTAGATATTTTCACAACCACCTCTTAAATAAACAATCTTTCATCCATTTAGCTTGGAGCTAGCGGCTGCCTCTGGCTACCATGTGTCAGATCTCCGTTTGCTTTGGCTGTCAGCGCTGACATCCGAACCGAACCGACTTTCTGCTATAGCTTCCCACTATCCAAACAAACAGGGAGGCGGGGAGTGTCACGTACGGAGCACTGTGCGTGCTGTGAAGGGTTGGTCGGGTATACGAGTCAGCGGCTTTGCGCCATAGAGCTTAACTGTATAGAATGTGCCATGTCGAGGCGATCAAACGATCTTCCGGCTTTATGAGATCGTGATCACGTTGAATCGCTTAACGATCTAATATCGTCTTATCGCCCACCCCTAATTAGAAGTCTATACAAAGCCCTGCATACAGTGGAAAGCACTCTTTTTGTAGTCCTGCAAAGTAGCAGGAGTTCTTTGGTGTTGAATGCAAATTAGGGTAATTTGCACTTTTTTAGAGTTCAGTGTAAGACGCTAGACAGGAAGGAATATTTCAGCTTCTTTTGGAGATTGCCAAATTCCACCAGAGATACGGTGAAAAGAAAATAGACATTCTATTGAGCATAAAAGAGCCTGTCAGTAATCCATTATTTTCAAATAGACAAATTATCTTATCTATCAATTAGGCAACATGCAATTTAATCACACTTGAATTCACCCTAAGTTGAATTATACTTAAATGTATTGACTTCTTTATTACAATTATACAATTTATTAATTTATATTCCTGATATGTTTGATATGTTGTATTTTTGTTGAATTATTCAAATGGTTGAAGATATTACCATAGATTTAAGGATGATTTTCTCTTTTTCCACAATAAGAAAAGAATAATATTAAACCTTCAGTTTCTTTGAATTTTACGAAACGTTTTGACTTATATTAATCCCAATTTATTATATTTCAAGATTTTGGAGAGTTAATAAACAATTGTCATAATTAATTAATGTATTACGCGTCTTGCGTGAACAACATTGATTTATGATTTTTGCATGACTTATTACTTCTTTTATAAATTTTATCAAATTATAAATTAAGCACTTTGTCACTTTATTATCGTTATATTTACACATGAACTCTAATGTGAAAGCATAACAGTAACCATGACATCGTATACTGCCACAATTTAATTCAGTTCGTTACGATTGTACATTAAATACAATTGACAAATCTGAGCCATCCTAACAAGGATTGTTAAAACGCTTAGGTCGGACCAAGTTGCTACAGATTTAAAATGAGATAGAGCCGTTGTAACAAAGGAGTGATCGAACTATTCATATTAATTCAGAAGTGAGGTTATCCATTAATGTTGAAGAATCGAAATTAGCTGGATTGGCTCCTTAAATTTAAAGACTGTTAGAAACCTGAACGAATCTATCTCGAAGCTGACATTAGAAGCTACCATCCCTCTCACGAGACCACGTTAGAGTGGGCAAGGGACAAAGGGAGGCTTTTACCCTTTAAACGGAAAGTTGGCTGGGCCTTCCCCTGGTAAGCAGAATCTGACTATACACATATATATATATATATATATATATATATATATATACACACACATATATATATACACACATATATATATATACACACACATATATATATACACACACATATATATATACAAATATATATATACACACACACACATATATATACAAATATATATATATATATATATATATATATATATATATATATATATATATATACATATATACATATATATATATACACATAAATATATATGTATATGTACGGTTCCGGCGCCGCCCGAGTGGCAGCCCGCTACAGCAGCTCCGGCTCACCGGTGAGCCTTTTCGTGTGTTTTTGTGTATGGGCCATTCTACTGAAATTCAGAGTTGGAAAAAGTGTGAAATTTGTATTTTATTTCAGAAAAACTTTTATTGTATTCATGTTGCACCATATCTAAGGGGCACAAACATAGTAAAAGTACAGTCAATTTTCGAATTGTATTTTCGAGCTTTTCCCTAATATCTTGCCTGTCCCTAAAATGTGTCACTACCGAATCACACAATTACAGAAGAATAGAAATAATTCTACTAGCCGATTCATATTTTTTTCCATACCCCGTCTACAGAGTATTTTTATGAATGAATATGGTTTTGACATCAAAACCAATAAAAATGAATTTTTAACAGAATTTAATGACTTTTTCCGAAATAAATCGACACTTATATGCTATTTTTCAATGTAATATGTAGAAAGTTGATCATATTGACTTCAACAAACATACCCTTAAACAATCATTATCAAAAAATATTGGTTGATAATTCAATACTTTTTATTTTTGTTAAAACATCATTGTTTTCGGTAGTGACTGCAACATTTCAATAGTGACCATATTGTTGCTGCTGTTGCAGTTATACTTTGTTTGAGGGTAACATTGTAATCACTTAACTAGTTTTGCTATATTTGAACTTTTAACGTGTATTATCACAAATGAAACATTATTTTTTCCATTTTCTACTGCTTTGTGCTGTACTCAGGGTCGCAGGGCGTTGGAGTTGATCGCAGCTGACTTAGGGCAAAAGCAGGGTACACGTTGGACCGCTCACCTGTCCATCACAGGGCTCTTCATCATTGAAAAACTGTGGTTTCACCTTCCAAATGAAAGCTGAATTGGAATGACAACCATTTTTGTAACATACATTTCCCTGTATGTATGTTCTCTCTCTCTCTGTTTTTTGAGAGACATCCGGTGGTCTTGTCTTTTCCTCCATGCTCTTCTGACTTTCCTTTGCTCTCTGCTCAATAATTCATTGGTAGACTTCAGCTTTCCTTCTTCCTTCCATCTCTTATTTCTTTCTCTTTCCTTTATTAAATATTCTTTGGATTTCACTGGGTCATAATAACCCTTCGCCTGTACTCTGTCTCTGCTAGGCCTTTTGGCATTTTGGTGTTTTTCCCTTCAAATTAAGATAAAATATGAAATAGAATATTGTTAAAATCAGAGAGATCTATATATGACATATATCTATGTATTATATTATTTAAAACTTACTTTATTCCAAAATAAACATCATACTGTCGCTACCGAAACCTTTCTGTATGTTTCGGTAGTGACTGTTTCGGTTTTATTTTTGCTTTGCAATCAGAAAGATCTATGTATGAAATGCGCTATATAAATATAATTATATTGTACTGTATTGTATTACATATGTAACTATGTATTATATTATTTAAAACTTACTTTATTAAAAAATAAACATCATATTGTCACTACCGAAACCATTATGTCACTACCGAAACCTATCTGTATGTTTCGGTAGTGACCGGTTCGGGTTTATTTTTCCCTTCAAATTTTGATAAAATACGGAATATAATATTGTTAAAATCAGAAGGATCTATGTATGACATATGTATCTATGTATTATATTATTTAAAACTTACTTTATTCAAAAATAAACATCATATTGTCACTACCGAAACCATTATGTCACTACTGACACGTTTCGGTAGTGACCGTTTCGGTAGTGACCGTTTTATGATAGTTCTTGACAATACTCAACAATGCTAGGCACAACGTGGCTACCACAGACAGTTTTGAGCATGTGTACAGAGATACAAAACAGTACATTTAGCATTGAAATAAAAAATGCTCATTTTATTGCCGAAATGAGGTGTTCGGTAGTGACGGCCCTTAAATCCACATGCTGATTTTCAGACATTGGAGGGCACATAACTTAATAATGCTGCCAACTAATTACTCGCCATGTGCCCAGTGATGAACATGAAGGTAATGTCTCTTACTGGTGAAATTTCTCGGGATGTGGCTAAAACCAAGCCCTGCCTACAGACAAATACTCTTTGCGTTTCGGTAGTGACATGAAAAGTTGGGACAGGTTTTTTTACATAAAAACTTATAATTGGAAAAAAACCTACAAAATCCATGTAAATCTTTCACCATACATTTAAAAGCAACCAAAATATTCTATTAAAGTAAAGTATTTTTTAAATAGGCAAATATCTTCAACATTTTTTTTTCATGAATTGAAATTTAGGAGTTAGAGATTGGGACAGCCACCTCCCATTAGGAAGTGACATATAAAAGATGACTTTTTATACATTTAGTTTAATAGTACCTCAATTAATGCCTTGTGGTCAAATAGATCATAATCTCCTATTGGGAGACAAGCTGGAGCAGGCGGGGGTGGCCCAACACCTCACCACATAGATCCAGGACAACCTCACAAACCGACCACAGTATGTGAGGACACAGGACTGTGTGTCTGACGTGCTCCTCTGTAGCACGGGGGCCCCGCAGGGATCTGTTTGGCTCCCTTCCTGTTCACCCTCTACACCTCGGACTTCAACTACAGCACCCCTACCTGTCACCTGCAGAAGTTCTCTGACGACTCTGCGATTGTCGGCCTCATCACAGGCGGAGATGATCGGGAGTACAGAGAACTTATTCAGGGTTTTGTGGGCTGGTGCCAGCAGAACCGCCTCCTGATCAATGCGGGGGAATCCAAAGAAATGGTGGTGGATTTCTGTAGGCACCTGCACCAGATGTTGAGAGAGTCTCAACTTACAAGTACCTGGGTATTCATCTGAACAATAAACTGGACTGGAGCAACAACACAGCAACGTTTTCTATAGGAAGGGTCAGAACAGACTCTTCCTACTCAGGAGACTGAGGTCTTTTGCGGTTCAGGGGACACTCCTCAGGAACTTTTATGACTCAGTGGTTGCATCTGTCATTTTCCAGGGAGTGGTCACCTGAGCAGGCGGTGTCTCGGCCCAGGACATGAAACGGCTGGACAAACTGGTCAGGAGGGCCGGCTCTGTCCTGGGCTGCTCCCTGGACTCTGTGGACTCGGTGGGGGACAGGAGGATGATGGCCAAGCTATCATCAATGCTGGACAACCCGGCCCACCCCCTCCAGGGCAGTCTGACAGCACTCCACAGCTCCTTCATTGACAGACTGTTACACCCTCGCTGTGCAAAGGAGAGATTCCGCCGCTCCTTCTTGCCTGTTGCTGTCAGACTCTTTAACAAGAACATTGTGTAGTTTCTACAAACTGGCGGACATTTGTGCAATTGTGCAGTCCTGCACCTGAGCTTATATCGTGCAATACCCAACATTCCCCACTACTGTAATACCGTGCAATACTCAGCATTCCCCACTACTGTTAGTCTAGTTTTATTTTTATCCAATGCTGTTCCTTACATTTCACTGCAGCACTGCAACACTGTCACTTACTGAGAGTATTTTTCCACTGTACTATGTACAGGCTAAAATGAGTGTTCCTCATACTTTTTCTGTAGATGTATGTTGGTGTGTATATACATGTGTATATACACATAGTTACTGCGTATATTTACACAGGTTTGATCCTGAATGTTTGCCGTTAATGTTATGGAAATGTTTGCCATTAATTAGTTTAAACATTTTAATCGTTTGACAGCACTAATATATATACACAAAACATATATTTTATATATATATATATATTAATTGTAATCATTTGACAGCCGTAATATATATATATATATATATATATATATATATATATATATATATATATATATATATATATATATATATGTATTTTTTTTTAATATATATTGGCGACCAGTTCGGGGTGTAGTCTGCCTTTCGCCCGTTGTCAGCTGGGATAGGCTCCAGCACCTCCCCGTGACCCTGTACAGGATAAGCGGTTTGGAAAATGACACACACACACATATATATATATATATATATATATATATATATATATATATATATATATATATATATATAAAGTTATATTACATACTTTATTAAAAGTCAACCCAAACATATTTTTTTCTATAATATGTTCTATGCAGGCCTACTAGTTGAAACAAGGCATTCTGATAATTATTGTGTTTATGGAATAAGAGTTAATCCACCTGTTTTTAGCCATCACTGGGGGCGGCCATTTTGTCACGTCCTTCGACTGAAAATGACATCACAGTTGCTCAGGGCTCAGGTAACGATCACAGCTCACCTGTTTTCTTAAACTGAGCCATGATTGGTCGTTATTTGAGCCCTCGGGGCATTTGTGATGTCATTTTCAGTTGACAAAAGTGAACGAATGGCCGACCCCTGAGATGGCTAGATTTTGCTGCTTGACTCATAATCCACAAACACAATCTTAATCAGAATGTCTTGTTTAACTAGGGGGCCTGCATAGAACATATTCTTTAAAAGAAAATGTTTGGGTTGACTTACTCTTCAATTGAAAAAAACAAGCATTACATTCAACTTATACAAAAGGCCCCTAAGCCCTTTGAAACACACACATACCTACACACGCACACACACGCACGCACACACGTCCGCGCATGCACTCACACAATCATTTATATTGATGTTGTTCTGACAGATATATTTATTTCTTCTTGAGGCCGAGTTGCAGCTACAGCACAATTTGGATTTAGAACTACAAGAGCAGTAATTTTTACGGATGGCACTTTTATTGCCATCATTTATTTTGAATTTATTATTTTTCTAAAATGCTGTAATATTGTTTTGCGACTATATATATTTATTTATATTGTGCTTAAGTATTTAGCCCTTTTTTATTTGGTTTGGTACGGCGCATTTCCTGAGCGGAGAAGAAAGGAGAGAGAGAGAGAATTAGAGCGAGGCTGTTCACGTCTGAATAAAGGCGCAACATTTTGAGTGGTTGAAAGTTATAAAGAAAAAGAAAAAAGAAAAAAATATTCGTAAATGACTAAGTTTTCACGCGTCATATGCAGGACCAATTTTTGTAACAATTAACGCGAACCTAGTAAAAGTAGATTAACACCGGGGGGTTAAAATCATAGGCAGAACGGCCTAGGTGATTACTATTTTTTCCGGCTAGACAAAAAGGCAAATAGACGGACAGTGGAAGGGTACTCCGGCTGTAGACGATAAACGGACCGCAATTTTTTAGTAAAATGCCCAGCTCTGCAGTATAGAGTTGTTCAGTGATAACTATAGTGGAAATAGTATTTTGAATGTTTGGAACACTCTTCTGAAGCATAGACAGGGCCGTGTAGAGGGGGAGCAAGAAGTAAACTGTCATCGCCATACCAATGGGCAAGAGAGTTACCAATAACATGGGTTGTTGATGTAAATATTGTAAAGAGTTGGACCAAGTATAGATGTAAATATTGTAAAGAGTTGGACCAAGTATAGACCAAGTAATAGAGGCGTCAGGGTAAACTGTCTACCAAGGTCACAAGACAGCACTATTGTTGACTTTTTTGAGGACAACAAAACATTTTATCTTGTAGGATTTTATAATAAAATGAGATTTCATCAGTTAGACTGCATGTACTAAGTGTGTACTTCCAATCAAATTGGAGGATCTCAGAAAATCAAACACAAATCAGGAAAGGAGATAGAGATGAGCAGAGCATGTACTGTTCAGTGCAAAGGGGCAGTAATATGAACCTCAGTACGTATATCTCACTTAGAGTAATGAATTGTTCATGCCTGACATATATTCTTGCAAAAAAAAAACGTCAGAGCCATTTTTTTTTTCCAATTCCAAGATTTTTACCTCTCTGTGTTTAATGTCCCTCTCTGGTTGCAGCACAGTCAGAGCAACAGTGACACTTTGTTTGCCTTCAGCTGGGCCTTGCAAGCCTACATACAGGCTGGAGGCTAACAAGAGTGCTGGAGCTGAGGGGATCTGCAGCAACTGACCCCTCATTAAACTGCAGACAAGACAAGATCAAAATGCTTCCAAACAAGAGCTACAAAATAACAGTTACGAACAGACTTTTGAGACCTTCAGAGAATTGAGCTGTTTCGAGAGATATTCCTTACCTGCAGGCCCAGCGTTGACAGTTTATGATGAGCTGCAATTGTTTTGGAGGAGCCTCTCCATCACGCAGACGACACCATAATGACAGCAGCACTACTGACAATTGCTCCCACCAGTACTACAACCATTCATAACCAAAACAGTTCACAAATAACCGATTGAAACTCACTACAGAATGAAGAAAGCTAAACACAAACAGAGGAGAAAAAGTAGCATCTACAGGTCGAGAAACTAAGTGATGCAGCAGGATTAGGTGAAAAGAGTAGAGTTCCAATGTGGAAGGACCACGCTACTGAAAGGCCCATCACCTAATTGTTGTTCAGATTATATGAATATACAGACATACTAGGGTTATGTGTCCAACAACAACAATTTGTGTTCAGCAAGTTGGTCTTTTTGACAGAATATATCAATTATCTATTTAAAATGCTGTATGTATGTATGTATGTATGTATGTATGTATGTATATATATATATATATATATATATATATATATATACACAAGTGTCAATACAATATACAATATACAATATACTTGTGTCAATACAAGGAAATAATGCATTGGTTTTAATGCACAGGCTTTATATGGTGGAAAACTCAATTAGTTGAGCCCAGGTTTCAAAGTAAGCATGGTGAAGCGGCATTTAGCTGTTATGATTTACGCTAATGGAATAAATTACAAACATAAAGTCAGCTCCAACTATAAATGCTTTTAAATCCAGGTTAAAAACAATGTTTTTTTCCCATACCTTTGATTAAGGTTTTCATTAAGCATTTTTAAAATCAACTTCACTATACAGTCTTTGAATTCATTTTTTTCCTTTGCTTTTAAATGTCTGTAAATCTCTTGCTTGTACATTCATTTAAATGTTGAAAATGTATGTATGTTTCGTAATTTTAATACTTTTGTTGTCTTTGCTTTGTGAATGTATTCATTCAACATTTCTGTTGTAAACGCTTTAATGATGCACCATTGTAAACTGCATAATGTGGTATTAATACCCTCAAAATGTCAATTTCACTAATTTAACAACTGTTCAGAGATAAGGGTATCAAATTAAAGGAACATATTTTGTTTCACAATACCTCAATCACCTATCACTAAGCAGATCTTGCCTTATAACTGTGGCTATGATAATGTTAGCATTTTAACGTATCAAAACGTATTTTTTTTTGCTTTCACTGAGGTAGCCAGACAAGTAGCATACAATAAATGCAGACAACCATGTTGTATAAAAAGTCAAAATCATTCAGCTCTATGATAAGATAAGATAAGATAAGAAGGCCTTTATTGATCCCACAGTGGGGAAATTTTCAGTGTTACAGCAGCAAAGATATAGGTCACACAGGGACGGCGGCATAATGTACCCATTAATGTATAACATTAACGGCAAACATTCAGGATCAAACCTATGTAAATATACGCAGTAACTATGTGTATATACACATGTATATACACACCAACATACATCTACATAAAAAGTATGAGGAACACTCATTTTAGCCTGTACATAGTACAGAGGAAAAATACTCTAAGTAAGTGACAGTGCTGCAGTGCTGCAGTGAAATGTAAAAAACAGCATTGGATAAAAGTAAAACTAGACTAACAGTCGTGGGGAATGTTGAGTATTGCATGGTATAACAGTAGTGGGGAATTTTGGGTATTGCACGATATAACAGTAGTGGGGAATGTTGTGTATTGCACGATATAAGCTCAGGTGCAGGACTGCACAATTGCACTAATGTCTGCCAGTTTGTAGAGACTACACAATGTTCTTGTTAAAGAGTCTGACAGCAGCAGACAAGAAGGAGCGGCGGAATCTCTCCTTTGCACAGCGAGGGTGTAACAGTCTGTCACTGAAGGAGCTGTGGAGTGCTGTTAGGGTGCCCTGGAGGGGGTGGGCCGGGTTATCCAGCATTGATGACAGCTTGGCCATCATCCTCCTGTCCCCCACTGAGTCCAGAGTCCAGGGAGCAGCCCAGGACAGAGCCGGCCCTCCTGACCAGTTTGTAGTTCCCTGCGGGGCCCCCGTACTACGGAAGGAGCACGTCAGACACACAGTCCTGTGTCCTCACATACTGTGGCCGGTTTGTGAGGTAGTCCTGGATCCATGTGGTGAGGTGTTGGGCCACCCCCGCCCACTCCAGCTTGTCGCCCAACAGGGTGGGCTGGATGGTGTTGAAAGCACTGGAGAAATCAAAGAACATGATCCTCACAGTGCTCCCCGCCTTCTCCAGGTGGGAGAGTGAAGTGTGGAGGAGGCAGATGATGGCATCATCCACACTGATGCCAGGCTGGTATGCAAACTCGCGTGGGTCCATTGAGGAGCTCACCAGGGGGCGCAGGTGGATAAGGACCAGTCTCTCCAGGGCCTTCATCAGGTGGGACGTCAGCGCCACTGGTCTGAAGCTGTTCAGCTCCTTCGGGGGGGGGGGGGTCTTTGGCACCGGGACCAGGCAGGATGTTTTCCACAGCTGGGGGACTCTGCCCAGCTTCAGACTCAGGTTGAACATGTGCTGGACAATTCCACACAGCTGGTCTGCGCAGGATTTGAGGAGCTGGGGGCTGATGCCATCTGGACCCGCTGCCTTCCTCGCCTTCATTTCTTCAGCTGGTTCTTCACCTGAGATGTTGTGAAGGCCAAGGCTGGGCAGGAGGGAGTGGTGGCTGTCTGGTGTAGCTGGGAGCTGGAGACTGTGGAGGTAAGAGGGGAGGGGGTGACACACCCAGCAAGAGGAGTAGGTGGAGGCTGCAGCAGGAGTGACTGAGTGGGGGCAGGCATCTGATCGAACCTATTGAAAAAGAGGTTCAGCTCATTTGCCCACTGCAGGTCCCCCCCAGTCCGGGTCTTGGGTTGTCCGTGGCCTGAGATGGTCTTCAGGCCCCTCCAGAATCCCCTGGCATTATTCTGCAGCAGCTGCTCCTCCATCCTCTTCCTGTAGGACCTTTTCCGCTCCTCTGTGTTGCCTGACGCAAAAGCCCTCCTCTTCTCCTTCAGGAGAGCTTTTATGTCTGGTGTGATCCAGGGTCTGTTGTTGGAGAAACACCTTACTGTCCTGGTGGGTATGGTGTTCTCCATGCAGAAATGTATATAGTCTGTAACAGTGTCCGTTCGACGACTAATGTCTTCCCCGTGAGCATCGCTGAATACTTCCCACACAGTTGTGCTGAAGCAGTCCTTTTAAGGCCTCCTCGGCCTCTCCAGACCATCTCTGAACTGTGCGGGTCACAGCTGGCTGCCTGCGGACCAGAGGTTTATACACAGACTGGAGAGCCACCAGGTTGTGAACAGCTTTGCCCAGCGGGGGGAGGGGCAGTGATGTGTATGCCTCCTTGGTGTTGGCATAGAAAAGGTCCAGTGTTTTATTGTCTCTGGTGTGGCAGGTGACATACTGTGTGAATGAAGGCAGAGAGGAGGAAGGGGAGGCATGATTGAAGTCACCAGAGATGAGTATCAGGGCATTTGGGTGCTGTATTTGTAGCCTGCTCACGGCTGCCTGCAGTCAAGACATCACAGGCTGTGTCGTCGCTGGCAGCGGGGGGGGACTTAGACGGTCACCGCGATCACATGACAAAACTCTCGCGGAATTTAGAATGGCCTCATGCCAACAGCTAGCAGCTCAATATCCCTGCTGCAAAGCTGCTCCTTAATCGTGATGTGCCCAGGATTACACCATCTATCGTTCACAAACACAGCCAGCCCTCCTCCTTTCCTCTTACCACTCTCCAGCGTCCTGTCCGCGCGTATGATTTGGAAGCCGTCCAATTCTACGACCGCGTTCGGCATTTGCGCTGTTAGCCACGACTCCGTGAATAGCATCAGGCTAGCCTCCCGGAAGTCCCTCTCATGCCGGGTAAGCACCGCTAGCTCGTCCATCTTGTTGGGGAGAGATCTAACATTCCCCATGATAAAAGACGGGAGGACGGGATGGTATCGTCTCCTCCTTTCCCGGCCTTTAACCTCCGTACGAGATCCCCGTCTCTTCCTCCTCATCTCACGGGGGATATCGGGTCTCGCCCCGGGAGCCGGCGCGGGGTTAGCACGGAGTGCTAGCAGCTGATGCCAGCTGTAAACAATGGGGGCGCAGCTCAGAGCCAAGTCGTCGGACACGACTGCGCAAATAATAGCCACCAGCAGTAGCAAGAATACCGCAGTTTGGGTGTCCATTGCTACGCAAGTTTACGACTATCAACTATGTGAAAAAGGTATGAGGTAGAGAATTAGTAAGGTACAAAAACACACGAAAAGGCTCACCGGTGAGCCGGAGCTGCTGTAGCTGGCTGCCACTCGCGCGGCGGCAGAAGGTTGTGAAACAGGTTACAACTTATACAGTACCGCATTTTCCGGTCTATAAGTGGCTTCGGAGTACAATTCACACCAGCTATAAAATGCATAATAACGTGGGAAAAAACATACATAAGTCGCACTGGAGTATAAGTATTTGGGGAGGAAATTGTGCGCTTAGTACCCATCATTTCAACCGAGCTACGATGCTACATGTAGCAAACAAGAGAATTACAGTAAGATAACTTTAAACTCACCAAAACGGTTGTAGATTGATTAAATAAGTCTTTTATTTATCCCCGACCATGTAGAACGTTTGCAAGTCTCCAAAAGTATTTGTGTTCGGTCATAATTATGTCTTCGTCTCTGTGCTGAGTGTGCTCCTCCTTACGTATGTGGCTGCATGATGGACCCGCCAGAGGCAGGCAACTGCCTATTTGTGGTTCATTCTTGTTCAACCATCACCTGTAAGTAACTTAGACAATTGTGTGTAATGAGCATGCGACATTTATATAGGAGTTGAATTGTGGCTGATTGTACTGTGTTGTTGACTGAACATACTAATCGCTATTGCTGATGCTAATCAATAGCATGTCTGCCTGTGTGTGGTTTATTCTTTTATTCAACCATCGTCTGAAACTAACTTAGACAATTGTGTGTAATGACGTGCTGAATTGTGGATGATTGTAGGTTGTTGACTGAACATACTAATTGCTATCGCTAATGCTAATCGTGATCGCTAATCGTTAGCATAGGCTCATCTTGCGCATGTCTATGAAAATACATGTGTATGTAATGCATAGCTTGATAGTATTTTCTGTTTCTTGTGTAGTTTCACAATATAAACAGGCAACTTTGCTGCACACCTAGAGTCTGTGGAGTTTGTTTGTGAATGTTTAGCTGTTTGGGTAAGCTGGTTTCCTCAACTAGCAAGGCCTGTTAGTTTAACAAAACTGTCGTTTGGTCGTTTGAATTCATGCATTTTAATAGCTTTTAGGATGTATCTTATGTTTCTTTATGTTGGTTACAATAACATGTGAAATGATATAGAAGTAATTGTCATGGCTTGTTAGTGCTGACTTGTATTTATGATGTTTTGTCTCCATCTGCAGGCGCTTTAGCGCTACAGCGGATGCAGAGTTTATGTATTTCACATGCTCTCCTATGGGCCACTCCCTGTCAGACATGTGGCTGCTCTCCTGCACATCATACATCAAACATCATTAATACAAGTCAGCACTGACAGTAATGTGTTAATTTCACACATAAGTCGTCCAGAGTATAAGTCGCACCCCCGGCCAAACTATGAAAAAAACTGCGACTTATAGTCTTGAAAATACAGTACATGACCTTCACAGTACAAACCCTTGTAGTACATCTTGATGCTTTTTTTCTCCAACATCAAAAACAGGGGGCAATTTTAAAACTGAAAATATATTTTATCAGATGAACCTAAGTCGCACGAGTGGTTGTTTGTCAAACTTGGTAGTAACGGAAGCCTGTTCATAATCATAGTGGACCGGCCTATAGGCGATTGCTATTTTTTTCCGGGCGAACAAAAAGGCGGCTAGACGGACGGCTAGGCTGTTGGCGGAAAGCGATAAACGGATGGATAATCGGATCTCATATGATATTGAAGGATCTAAATCTATATGAATGGCTTTTATATTAGCCAACAGGTTAACCAAAAACCAAAATGGGAATTACACATCGCAGCGTGCCCTGATCTGAGCACGGAACCAGCTGGTGAAGACCAGCCCCATAGGCAGGGCCAGCCAGGGAGGAGACCAGTCCACATTACATCCCCCTGTGCAAAGGAGAGATTCCGCCGCTCCTTCTTGCCTGCTGCTGTCAGACTCTTTAACAAGAATATTGTGTAGTCTCTACAAACTGGCGGACATTAGTGCAATTGTGCAGTCCTGCACCTGAGCTCATATCGTTCAATACCCAACATTCCCCACTACTGTAATACCGTGCAATACTCAACATTCCCCACTACTGTTAGTCTAGTTTTATTTTTATTCAATGCTGTTCCTTACATTTCACTACAGCACTGCAGCACTGTCACTTACTTATAATATTTTTCCTCTATGTACAGGCTAAAATGAGTGTTCCTCATACTTTTTATGTAGATGTATGTTGGTGTGTATATACATGTGTTATGCACACATGGTTACTGCGTATATTTACATACGTTTGATCCTGAATGTTTGCCGTTAATGTTATACATTAATGGCTACATTATGCCGCCGTCCCTGTGTGACCTATATCTTTGCTGCTGTAACACTGAACATTTCCCCACTGTGGGATCAATAAAGGCCTTCTTATTCTTAGATTTTGAAGACAGTATAAATGTGAAGGCTTCATGTTAGACCGAGCCCCTTTTCTGCCCACGCCCGTCTTGGGTGAGAGCATGCATGTGCGAGGATCGACTTGTGTGAGTCTTTATTTACATTGGATAACTTCTTGAAAGATAAAACGAACACGCATTGAGTAAGTAATTGTTTAGTAAATTGCTAATTGGCCTTATGGACTCCAGACCAACAAAACATTTCAACAATATCTCTGTGCATTCAAAATCCCAACATTAAAAAGCACCTGTGTTCGTCGTCCATAACATACAATAATCCCACCGCCACCATAGGCCACTCCATCCACAATGTTGACAACAGCAAACTGCTCATCCACACGACGTTGTCTACCATCTGCCCTTAACAGTGAAAAGCGGGAATACTTCTCCAACGCGCTAGGCTCCATCAAATGTGAGCATTCGCCCACTCAAGTCAGTTAGGACAATGAACTGCATTCAGGTTGAGACTCCAATGAGGACGAGATTGCAGGTGAGTTTCCCTGTGATGCTTTTTGATAGTTTGTTGCAGATTATTTTTTTTTGGGGGGGGGGGGGGGGGTGGGGGGGTTATGCAAACCAATTGCTGCAGCAGGTGTCTGGGTGGTTGGTCTCAGACAATCTTGGAGGTGAACATGCTGGATTTGGAGGTCATGGGCTGGTGTAGTAACACCTGGTCTGCGGTTGTACTGCCAAATTGAATGTGAAACTCATTTGGAGAGGGCTTTTGGTCAGGGGTGCACATGAGCACTGGAAATTGAATATTGTGTTCCAGTTCAAGTCTGTCATCACGCTTTTGCTGACTAAGTATAAAGTTAGGCCAGCCTCAATTGTAATCAAATCCGCTGCCACAACGACTGCCTACGAAAAAAATAAAAAGCTCGTAAGGATTTGCTATCCATGTGCAGTATTACTTGTTTAGCTTTTATTTTGAAGTTGGCCCTCACAGTACATTGCATAAAAGCCTATCAACAATTGTTGCGGCGGCTGTCTTGACTAGGCTAATGCTTCATCTCCTGTGAAACTGCTCCTAAACGCGTGCAGTAGAGCTGTAGGAGAGACGTCTCTGTGTTGCTGTGCCAGTAGCTGATCACAGGGTCCCATACTGCAAGTCAGAGGTGGGCAATTTGTTTTTCAAACAGACCATGTAACTCAATTGTGTTAAATTTAGTGCCTTTTTATAGAACTGTAAATTGTGTTATTCAAATAAGATGCCATTGTATCCAGCCTGGTATCATTATGTTGCTGCGGCTCATTTTACTGTTTTGGCTGATTGGTGCTTCATTCATAAACGCTCTGCTGGTGTATGATCGCCAAACCTTATTGGACTTGCAGTGCGGGTTTGGAAGTTCGGGTGCGTTTGAGCACAACTGGAAAAAGACGCTGCCCGCTGACATTGCGGTGGACCTCTTCCATCTCCCAGTGCTACCACTGCAGCGCAAGAGGCGCCGAGGCTAATGTGGTGGCAAGCTAGCGAGGCTAAAAAGGGAGGAGGTGCACGCTTCGTCTTCTGCTCGCTCCCGGATGCACGGATGTACTCTGCTGTGGCTCGCTCAGGACCCCGCTGCTGATTGCCTGATACCCGTCGTCGGTTGCGAAGAGGAGTTCCGGCTGTGCCGCCGCTTACCACGTGCCATCGGACGCGGTGTGAATTGCCAACTTCTCAAGGAGCTTCCCAGGGCCCGCCAATAGGGGGTGACGCGCACCTGCTGCTCCCACATAGATAGCGTTGTTGAATGCCCGGTCGTTGACGAACAAATCGTTTATCCTGAGGGAGCTATTTATTTCCAAGCTGCCTTTTATGTCTAAAATTCTGGAAAAAGTGGTGCACTCACAGCTAAGATCTTTCTTGGACGAACACAATGTTATGGAAGTTTTCCAGTCAGGCTTCAAGAAGATGCATAGCACAGAGTCAGCCCTGCTATGTGTTTTTAATGACATCCTCCTGGCAAATGACACTGGAGACCACGTATGTCTCGTTTTGTTGGATTTGACCGCAGCTTTCGATACAGTAGACCACAGTATTCTTTTGACTCGTTTGCAACACCAAGTGGGCATTAGTGGACGCGCTCTAGAGTGGTTTAGATCCTATCTAGCTGGCAGGACTTTTTCTGTTAGCCTAGGTTCCTCTGAGTCGCGCTCTGCCCCTCTATTATATGATGTTCCACAGGGTTCTATTTTGGGGCCATTGCTGTTCTCATTGTATTTGCTGCCCTTGGGTTCCATCCTTAGAAGCATTTCCTTCCACCGCTATGCAGATGACTGTCAAATCTATATCCCGCTGAGCAAAAAAGACGCACTCTTGATAAGACCTCTTTTGTCCTGCGGTCCTAGCGGACATCAATGACCGAATGTCGCTGAATTTCCTAAATTTCAATGAAAAGAAAAACTGAAGGTATGGTGTTCGGTCCCAGTGGCTCGTCTGCATCCCACCTTGTTGACCTGGGCCCCCTGGCTTCATATCTAAAGCCAACAGTCTTAAACTTGGGTTTTAAAATGGACAGTGATCTTAAATTGGACCAGCAAATCAGCGCTGTTGTAAAGTTGAGCTTCTTTCACCTTAGACAGCTGGCTAAGGTAAAGCCCCTCCTTTCCCATCAGCACTTAGAAACAGTCATCCATGCCTTTGTTACATCTCGGCTAGATTACTGTAATGCACTTTATTTTGGAGTCAGCCAGTTCGCCCTCAAACGTCTCCAGTTGGTCCAAAATGCTGCTGCCCGCCTACTAACTGGAGCTCGGAAGATATAGCATACAACATCAATTCTGGCCTCCCTTCACTGGCTCCCAGTGCATTTTAGGGTTCAATTTAAGATTCCCCTAGTTGTCTATAAATCATTAAATGGCCTCGTCCCGGTGTACCTCTCTGAGCTTCTCCACTCCTACCCACCTTCCCACAGCCTCAGGTCGGCGGACCAGGCGCTGCTCGAGGTGTCGAGGACCAAGCGGAGCCTCAGAGGGGATCGAGCCGTTTCGACTGCTGGTCCTTCCCTTTGGAATGACCTCCCATTGGATTTTAGACAAGCCCTCTCTCTGTCCATTTTTAAAACCCGGTTGAAGAAAACATTTCTATTCTCTGGCTTTTGATCAGACCTGACATTTTCGGCTCTTCTGTAGGTGTCAATTGTGTTTTATGTTTATTTATTGGCTTTATTTGTTTATATTTTTTATTTACATCATACATTATTTTTATCTATATTTATTAATACTTGTGTATTACGGCCTTTTATTGTCTTTATTTATTGTCTACTGTTTGTAAAGTGCTTTGCTACAGCTCTAGCTGTTATGAAATGCTCTATAAAAATAACATTTTATTGTATTGTATTGTATTTGTATGTGCACCTCTGCTTATGGTAGAAAAATGAACATTCAATTCACGTGCAACAGCTCTGGTGGACATTACTACAGTAAAGTAAGCATGCCAATTGCATGCTCACTAAAAACCTGCGACATCTGTGGCATTGCGCTGTGATAAAAGTGCACATTTCAGAGTGGCATTTTATTTTTGCCTGCCTAAGGCACACCTGTGCAATATTCATGCTGTCTAATCAGCATCTTGATAAGCCACATCTATGAGGTGGAGGGATTGTCTCGACAAATGAGAAATGCTCACTAACACACATTTACACTGATTTGCGAACATTTAAGGGAAATGGCCTTTTGCATATGCAGAAAAAAATTCTAGATCTTTGAGTCCACTCATGAAAAATGGGAGCAAAAACAAGTGTTGCGTTTAGATTTTTGTTCAGTGAATGCATGCATAAATACAGTAGATATGAATATATGACATTTTACAGTGATCTGAGAGAGGATTTTTCAAGGTCAAGTCTAAAGGAAGCAACATCAGAAGAAAAGAAGTTCAGTGTTTTTAAAGTACACCTACCACTGTTGAGACCAGCAGCAGAGGGCACTGATGAGTGATCTGAGACCAGGCCTTGTTGAATTCTTCAGCCCCAAGACTGCAGCGTGCACTAACACATAAAGTGCTCTGAAGAGGAAACACTATATCTTCAAGAGCTCATAAGATGCTAAGTAGGGTTGGGCATCGATAACCAGGAGCCAACTGAAACCAGGACATTTATTCCAGTTCTCCCGGAATCGTTCAGATTTTAGAATGTCGGTTTCGATTCCTAGGTAGCCACGCGGAAGAAGCGCGAGCGAAGTAGGACGGACAGAAAATGTGTGCGCACCATTTCAAACAGTTCGTAGCTCCATCCTGACTGACTGAGGGTTGAGAGTTTGTCATTTTTGATGTTCAATAAATTGGTAAAAAGTAATTGTGACGTCATAAGACGGCGCATCATTAAAACCACCAAGGAAATAGATTAACCAAAAAGAATAAAGTCTTTTGAAAAATAATATAGAACATATAAAAAATAAATATACTGGTTAAAATAGCTCTTTGAGTAACTCATGGTAAAGTTCCCAAACAGTAAAAAGTCCATGAAATTAAAAAACAGAAGTTTCTTTCAACTTCTAACTCCTCCTTTTTTTGTTTTGTTAAGAATCAGAATCAAGAATCGTTAGGAACCGGAATCGGAACCAGAATCGTCCAAATTCAAACGATGCCCAACCCCTTATGCTAAGATAAGATTTTATGAGTATTTGGTTCTTACCCTTAGAAAGTGCGATGTCAGATGAAAGGACAACAAGCCGCTAGGTGAACATACACTCCTCTGAAATATCAAAAGTGAAGTAAAAAAAAATATGAATCACATCCATCATTCATGTGCATACGTTGTGAAGTATTCAGTGTCATGTTATTGAGCAACAGTAAATGATAAAAGGTAAAATGTAATGAACATTTATTTAACAATATTTGTCCTTTGAAGTGGTTAAGATCTGCGCAGCATCAAAGTGACAGATGTTTCTAACTTTTGAGCCTCCCTTGTAGAGTAGCAGAGGGTAGAAAAGTGAGGAATCCATTCACATTTTTGTAAATATTTTTCATGGGTCAACCATGAGGAAATTACACTATGCTACAATGTAAAGGAAATAATTGACAACAAAACTGAGTACATCCCTAAGTGAAAACATCCAAATGGGGCTCAATTAACCATTATTCTCTGCGGTGTCATGTGACCCATTGGTGTTATATGGTATATATATATATATATATATATATATATATATATATATATATATATATATATATATATAAAGACGTACAACTAATTATTTCAGATTTCTCCAATGAGCCATCAAGAAACTTTTTAAAGTAGAACTACATAAAAGTCCGTCTTTGCCTCCAAGTTTGGCTGCACAGTGTGCAGAGGTCAGCTGCTACAGGAAGTAAATAAAACTACTCCCGCGTCGGCGCGAGCGACAACTGCCGCATTGATTCACATGACCGACGCATTATGCTGTTGGCTAGGTCTGCAACACATGCTATACACACATCAGGAATTGTTGATCGTTCCATTATGTTACATGTTGCGATGACGTACAGTTTCCCACACGGAGGAGCACCACGCAGCTCTTTATAGCTGTTTCTTGACGTATATTGAGGGCACAATAAATTTACACGGTTATACAATGTGTACACTGGCTACTTTACATTGTAGCAAAGTGTCACTTCTTTAGTGTGGTCCCTTGAAAAAATTTACTTAATGTGAGGGTTACATTCACTTTTGTGCAATATTGTTGCTAAATGAGGTAAACAGATTATATATGAATATGAAGCAGTGCGGGTGTTTTTTGTAACCCGCTCCTAAGGCCACCCATAAAAGCACAGTACTACACGTGCACCTGCAGTTCAAATTAAACTGCAATTAATCAATCTTTTCCAATTACTCTACAGAAAAAGCAATGAGTAAAAACAAATGTCATAACTTCATCAACAATGAAAAATTTAGAGAATTGATCTATGTTGCATTCTTAAAGACCAACAAAACATACATTTTAAAGTGATCACCTCCAAAATGCAATGTGTGTTCTTTGGAGGATGGATGACTATGAACCTCATGCTTCCTTGAGTTACCCCAATGTGTTATCATTAGTTATTTGTATGTTATCAGAAATTACACTGAAGCAGACCTGATGATGGTTGACATGTTGTATCAGCTTTTCACAGTCAAGATACATCCCGTCTCCTTCAGCCTTTACTTGAATAAATGCCACTGATGGGAGAGCCAGCATTATTCTGTGAAACACAGATAAACATCAAACTTTCAATGCTGACAAACTTGATGACTGAGCTCAAGTGAATGAAGGGTTTTGGCGGTACCTGTTCCACATGTTCAGTGTGTGTTCACAGCTGAGATGTGCTGAAGCTGAGCTCAATGAGCTGGAAAACCTCTGAGACAGCAACTCAAACACGAAGTCACATATATCCGTTCTGCTTAGAGGACTGCCTGGAAGGTTAGTCAACTCGATCTCATAGATTACTTCCTGCATTTGTGCATACATAAACACAAAAACAATTAACTTTTTGTCTGTGGTGGCATTAGTATTAGGGTTGAATGACAACCAAACCTGTAATATACAGATAATGTCTGGAAGAGAGGTTCCTTTTTGTGACACCCTGTGATCTTCGTGACACATTTCGCTGGAAACACAAAGCCGTATTCGTTAGGGATGGGTCGAAACTCGGTTCGCTATGCTCTACAAAGGATAATACTCTCTCATGGACCAATAGGGTTGGGCACCGAAAATCCGGGATCGAATGGAACCGGTTCCATCATTCCGGTCCTCCGGGAACCGTTCAGATTTTAGGATGTCGGTGCTAAGTTTCGATTCCTAGTTAGCCGCGCGGAAGAGCTACTAACGAAGTACGACTGATTACAGCGACACTTGGGTAATCTTAACATTGGCACTTATATACAGTAATAGGTTTGCATGTAAAAATGAGTTAGCCCTCATCGAACAAGCGTCAATGTTCAGCGAACAAAAAGTTCCAGCAAGGCTGACTTCACAACTGAGCGAGGCCGCATTGGAACGTACCTTTTCGGCTGTTTATGTTCCAAATTGGACGGCGTGTTGTCGGTCGAGAAAATGGGGCTATTCCTCATCCAAATAAATGTGCACGTCCACTCATTCATACTTCAGTCTCTGTAAATATCCTGACTGGTGTTAAATGCTTTGCTCGTCCTAACCGTGATCAGCAAAGAAGCAGTGTGCGCTGGTCCCCGCCTATGTAGCTCTGCTCACTTCCACATTTCCTCATACTTACATAAATCAGCCACGGAGTAGTTAATCCTCTTGATATATAGGAGTGGGCATTAGTAGAGACGTCCACATAAATTTTGGTGCCAATTGATCGCTGTTTTTTAACGTTATAAGCAATGAAACTACAATGATTTCCAATGGAGAGTTTGTAATCGGTCCCTCTAGTGTCTCAGACCGAACAAGGATAGAACGGTAGGGGGCGTGGCCATTCTCCTCATTAATGAGGGGCGTTATTCATGGCGTCTCTTATTTCCTAATTTCTCCCAAATGTATTGATAAAATAGAAAATGACAACTCTTTTCATTTTCCTGATCAAAAAATATATAAAACGAACTTGTAAGTGAAAACATAGCAATCCGGGCCCAACCATCTCTTTAATATGTGTCTCAAAGCCAGCCTCACGTATCGCCACATCCATGTTGCCAAGTCAATAAAATAAATCAATAACGTAGAAAATTACAACTCTTTTCATTTTCTTGATCAAAAAATATATAAAATGACGTTGTTAGTGAAAACATGGCCATCCCGGCCGGCCCCACCGTCCCTTAAAAAAAAAAAAATGTGTGCGCGCACGGAGCAATAGTAGTAGTAGCAGTAGTAGCAATAGCATGTTAGCTCGCTCTGGGCGGTCCCTTCCCACAGATCTCCACAGCTGTGGTGGCCACTGGGACACCGCGGTGGCAAAGTTGCCCTTTGTGATATTACCTGGGCCGGCCCGGCCGGCTCATTCAGCCGACGCCTAGCCATAGAACTGACGTGATGCGGCTCATCATGACCCAAAGTAAGAATCAGCTAAGTACCAGTACGTCTAATTGCAACATTGAGCCAACAAGTTCAACACACAAATGCACATATCTAGCTAATATTTAGCTTATATCATACGCAGCTACAGCATATACATAAATACTGTGCATACAGATACATCATTAGGTACTATATGATTACATAAATTGCATGAATTCGATATTTCCTTGCTTGCCCTTAAAATGCAGCATTGTGCTTATATTTGTTTTCTTTCTAAAGCAAGACAAGGTTAGCCAATCAATTGGTGTTCAGTAGCATGCTTTCAGTAACAGCTGCATTATTGTATTGTCTTGAACTTCTCAAAAATAATACTAAATAATTGTGAAAAATAATACTAAACAACACAAAAACATTTATTAAAATAAATATACTGGTTAAAAACAGCCCTTTGATCCATGGTAAAGTTCACAAAAAGAATGAAACAGAAAGTTCATGTGATTTGTCCAAAAATAACTCAATTTTTTTTGTGTTAGGAACCGAAATCGAATCAAAGAACCGGAATTGGAATCGTCCAAATTCAAACGATGCCTAACCCTATGGAGCAAGGTTTTTCACTTTTGCATTTCACTTTGCAATGTGTGTGTGTGTGTGTGTGAGCCTGTTGGGCGTTCACCCTGTATCTGCATTCAAAGTGCAGCTCACAGACTTGCTAAAACGTAAAACTACCAGCACGAGCAGATGATTTGATTAACATTTAAAATCGAGAAGTAGAAAAAATGATTTGGGTTTCACTGTTGAATATGAGCGGCGGCACGGTGGTCGACTGGTTAGCACGTCCGCCTCACAGTTCAGAGGTCGTGGGTTAGATCCCGGCTCCGGCCTCCCTGTGTGGAGTTTGCATGTTCTCCCCGTGCCTGCGTGGGTTTTCCCCGGGTACTCCAGTTTCCTCCCACATTCCAAAAACATGCACGGTAGGTCGATTGGACACTCTAAATTGCCCCTAGGTGTGATTGTGAGTGCAGATGTTTGTCTCTGTGTGCCCTGCGATTGGCTGGCAACCAATTCAGGGTGTCCCCCGCCTACTGCCCGAAGACAGCTGGGATAGGCTCCAGCACGCACCGCGACCCTTGTGAGGATAAGCGGTATCGATAATGGATGGATGGATGTTGAATATGACGAGTGAGTGAAAAGTGTTGATATTGTAAATATGTATTTTACAGAGCTGTGCATTTTTTTCTTTTTTTTGCCAGAACGTCCTCCATCCGCGATCTGGATACCCTTCCATCTTCATACCTCCGTCCTTATTCATGAAAATTATCGTCCTCCAACCCTGTCCATCCTTGTCCTTCTAAAGCGGTTCCATCCTTACGAAAAAAAAAAAGCGCCCATGCATGACGCCGCGGGGCGATGCTAACGGCAGAGGTTAATTGAAAGCACACAGGTTTGACGAACCGCTAGCCACCACACGTATTGATTCCATTCTCTCTGTTCCTTCTTATTTTTCTTCATTGTCTCCTTTTTCTTCTACACCTTCTTCCTTTTCTTCTCCTCTTCATGCAGACCAAATGTGTTTTTTTTGTTTGTTTTTTTTAGCTTTTTGCAGACTGAATGTGTGCAGTGCACAGCTCTCCCACCGAGGCGTACCCAATGCAAGTAAGTACGCGCAGTTGGGTAACTAGTGCCGCATTTGAATCATTCTGAGGCAATTTTTGTCGTATATATATATACATATATA
>NC_141220.1:745000-800000 GCF_054856515.1 Filicampus tigris
ATGTTTTGAGCTTAATCATTTACAATTAGAACATTTTGAATCAAAATGTAAACTTGAGAAACACATTATTTAACTATAACACTAAGTACTTCTGAGACCGGGCTGAACAACTTCAGGAAAAGATTGATTTTTCTAACAGAAGTTGCGATTTCAATTACCCCCGCCCCCCGCCCCCCCCAAAGATTCAGAGCAATATTCACCATGCATTCATTTTTACAAATATGACAAAAGCTTACATGATACCTTCAAACCATTAAAATCTGTTACGCAAATAACGTAAGGACTAGGGATGTCACAATATCCAAATGTATAGCCATCCATCCATCCATTATCCTCACAATATGATATCATGATATGAACCTCACAATACGATAATTATTACATTATTACGATATTGTGGGTAGGCGAAAGCTCACGATACTGTAAAAAAGAAAAAAAGCAGTAAAAAAAGGAGCTCATATTAAAAAATAAAATAAAAATCACAATATTCAGTTTTTGTACATAACAGCATTCACAAATGGCTTGGCCAGTCATGCACTCCTATTGGCGATAAGCGTGGGACTCAAAGGGACGGTGGGGCCGGATGGCCATGTTTTCACTAACAAGTTCATTTTATATATTTTTTGATCAGGAAAATGAAAAGAGTTGCCATTTTCTATTTTATCCATTCATTTTGGAGAAATTAGGAAATAAGTAACTCCATGAATAACGCCCCTTGATAATGAGCACAATGGCCGCGCCCCCTACCGTTCTATCCTTGTTCGGCCAGAGTCACGCGAGGAACCGATTCCAAACTCTCCATTGGAAATCATTGTACTTTTATTGCTTGTAACGTCCAAAAACGGCGATCAATTGGCACCAAAATGTATGTGGACATCTCTACTAATGCCCAATTCAACATATCAAAAGGATTAACCTCTCCATGGCTGATTTATATGAGAACGAGGAAATGTGGAAGTCAGCACACTACTTCTTTGCTTTAAAAAAAAAAAAAAAAAAAAAAAATTCTTCTGCTAGGATATTTACAGAGACTGAAGTGGGAATGAGTAGACGGGCACATTGGAAGGTAACAGCCGAAGTGTCACGTTCCAATGCGGCCACACTCGGCTGTGCAGTCAGCCTCGCTGGAACTTTTTGTTTGCTGTTCGATGAGGGCTTTCGTCACTCTGACGCTGCTTCACTCAGGCAGAAGGTGGCGGCTGCAAGCAAGCAGGGACACCACACGCGACTGCTTGCGAGGCGACATGAAGACACAGGCTAATCTTCACCTCCACATGCTGGGCGGACAGTAAGGAGCTAATGTTGTTGTGCTAATGCCTTTTGTTTTAACGGCCTGAAGCTAGTTGTTGCTATTAGCCATCCCATTATCCTACCTTTAGGGGGATAAAGAGGGAAGCACCAAATTAAACTGCACTAATAAACTAACCACTAGAGGGGGCTGGAACTGCACAATTGGAAAACAACGGTTCTTCATGGGGCTTTTAAACAAGACTTGCTGCTGTTAATATCACGACATGATGACGACGATGTATCGTGGCAATGTCGCCGAAATTGTGACATCCCTAGTAAGGACAGTTAGGAGGTTGTGTTATCCCTCTCCCACTCAAGACATCAAGCAAGAAGCTGTGCTGACTAGAAGAGGGCTTTTACCATGAAGCCCTATAAGCTCTACATGTGCAGTTGCTATCAAATGTACAAAATGACGGAAGAAAGACGATGGAGACACACCTTCTTGTAAAGGCATATGGGAGTCAAGTCATGCTGTTGTTGAGGCAATGAGTCCCCTCTACAGATTCCATAGCACATGGCAGCCACACAGAACCTGAGCAATTAAAAGATTGGAATTGACATGCAAACACAATGACAGGCAGATTATGCATTATGAAAATTTTAGGACAATATACTGCAATTTCCGGACTACAAAGCACACACCTAAATCTGAAAGAGCTAAATTTAGCATTAGCGATTAGTATGTTCAGTCAACAACCTACAATCATCCACAATTCAGCTCGTATATAAATATCATGACACACAATTGTCTAAGTTAGTTTCAGACGATGGTTGAACAAGAACGAACCACAAACAGGCAGACATGCTAACGATTAGCGATCGCAATTAGCATTAGCGATAGCGATTGGTATGTTCAGTCAACAACACACAATCATCCACAATTCAGCTCGTATATAAATGTTGCATGCTCATTACACACAATTGTCTAAGTTACTTACAGACGATGGTTGAACAAGAATGAACCACAAACAGGCAGTTGCCTGCCTCTGGCTTGAGTATTGCATCATGCAGCCACACACGTAAGGAGCCGAGCGCAGAGGAGACGAAGACATAATTACGACCGAATACAACAATACTTTTGGAGACTTAGAAACATTCTACATGGTCGAGGATAAATAAAAGACTTATTTCATCGATCTACAGCTGTTTGTGTGAGTTTAAAGTTATCTTAACTTTCTTGTATGCTACATGTGTGAATGTTAGGTAAATGTTACCATCGTAGCTCGGTGTATATGATGTGTACTAAGCGCACAATTTCCTCCAAAAATGCGACTTATACTACAGTGCGATTTATATATATATATATATGTTTTTTTCCTACTTTATTATGCATTTTATGGCTGGTGCGACTTATATATATATATATATACAAATATATATAAAATTAAAAAAAATAAAATACGGTACTTCCACACCAAATGGTCAATCTGCGAATGTCATGAGTCACGTGGGCCGATCGAGCAAGATGGCGACACATTAATACTGCTCTCGGCATCCGTTGTGTAATTTCGAATTGTTTGAAAGATCCACTTGATTCTTCGTTGCGCTATCTACGTCCTCGACTCCAGTAAGTGTTGCTGTCAGTTTACGAGTGATAACTGGACAGAATGGCCAACAACAGAGCCAACTTTTTCAAAGGCGCATTGACAAGGAGTAAACTAGCCCCGAGAAGTAGCCCTCCCCCAGAGGGCGATACTCCGCTGGACAAAGCCAAAACAAATGAACCCCGAAGAATGGAAGAAAAAGGCTTATTCAAAGGAATACAGAAAATGAACGGTACTTTACAAGTGGTGGCTGTGGATGTGGCGGCGATTAAAGAAACGACAAAAGAGCTCAAGGATTCGGTGGAGAATATGCAGGTGAGGCTGGGAGAAGTCGAGCAGAGAGTGTCGGACATGGAAGACGCAAATGCATGGACGGAGAATGGTATGGCGAACTGTGACAAAAGGCTGGAGACGTTATGGGCACGCGTGGAAGACCTCGAAAATCGAAGCCGGAGGAATAATGTGAGTCTGAAAGAAGCTTAAGAAGGGACCGGAAAAGTAATACAGTACGTGGAGAAGATTATTTCTGATGGTCTTGGACTCCGCGGCAACGAATTTGAGTTGGAACGGGCCCATTGAGCCCTCGCCCCCATGCCCAACTCAGATAGTCCACCGAGGGCCATAATCCTTCGTTTTCTACGTTCTTCGGCTCATGACAAAGTGCTGGAAGCTGCTAAGGAGGAAGGTGGAATACAATGGGAGGACTGCAGGCTTTCTTTTTTCGAGGATGTGATGCGGGAGATGGCGGAGAAGAGAAAGGCGTTTCTACCGGTGAAGTAAGTCCTACAGGAGCGCAACATACGGCGCAGGCTGGTGTATCCTGCAACGCTCATCTTTACGTGGAAAAGAGAGAGGAAAACCTTTGGAGACGGCGCAGAGGATGAAAAGTTCGTAAAAGAACTTAAGTAGAGGACAAGTAACTTATAGAAAATATAGTTAAGTGTATGTAAATGCCATTTTGTTGTTGTTTTGACTGATTTGTTGGGGAGGAGGGGCGTTGTAGATCATTGCCGACGTCTCACGGACCGAGTAGGGTTATAAGTTTTAGCCGGGTGAGGACCGCATAGCAGCATAATGTTCTTTGTTGCTATGCTTTGGGTGTTTTTTTTTGTTTTTTTTTCGGAGTTGTATTTCACAGTAAGACGGTATTTTTGACAAGGTCTAATGTCATTGTTGCTAAGCTATTGCATTTTGTTAAACCACAGTTTAAATCACATCATACTTTCAGTTTTAAAATATATGTAAAATAAGTACATTAACATTGTATCGTGGAATATAAATGGTTGTGGGAATCAAGCCAAAAGGAGAAAAGTTTTGGCATACTTGAAATCCAAAAATGCGGACACCCTTTAATTGGTCACATGTAGAAAAAATTCTGAAATAAACTCAGAAGGCTTTAAAAAGCCACAAGGTTCAAAGGATGGGGAAAAGTAGTCGCTTATAGTCCGGAAAGTATGGTGCTTAATTGCTATAAGAATTCACCTGACACAAAAGTGCATGCGAGTGTGTGTGTTGCAGACCAGTGCTGAACTAAGAGCCTCTGAGACAGATGCTGGTCTGGGCTGCCGCAGCGAAATCAGTTGCACTTCAGGACTTTGGGACATGGAGGCATGAAGGTGGACCACAAAAGCTGCTAGACCAAGCATGTATGGGTCACTCAGCACGGATCCCTTTGGAAACAGGAAAACTTATTAAATATGTCACACTTAGAATCAAATACAAATGTCTACACAGGATTTCACAACATAGACATGGGTTACTGACATTGCTCTTGCATTAAAAAAGAATTTTAACTTTGCTGTGAAAAACACTGCAATTTGTCTGTATGTCATCATCAAAGCTTTAAGTAGTACAAATTGGGATTTTTGTGTTTGCGTGTGTGTGTGCGTGTGTAGGTGTGTGTGTAAAAATACTGTATGTCTGAAAAGTCAAACAAAAACTAACACAAATAGACTTACTTTACACTGTGCACAAATTAATTTAAGCAGTGCCAATAAAAGTAATGCGTTCAGACTATCACTTATCAAATACCTTGTTTCCTCACCATTTCGTATTAGCCATATATTTTCAAAGGGTAAACAAAAACATAAATGTATTCTAGTTATGTTCATCTTTAAAAGAGATTTACACAAATACTTCAGCCGGTTAAAAAAGGTGCATTGGGAAAAAATGAGAACAGTGTGCTGCTACAACTGCTTCTGTGTAGTATCATCATTTGCATTGCGCCAGTCTCATCTAATTGACTAACTGCATAAACAAGGCAATGGTATGGAATAAAAGTTCAACACATTCCATGACTTTGAGTTGACACCAAAATCAGTCTTGTTTTCTCAAGAGGAGACAACCTGGTTATGGAGCAGATGCCAAAGTCTGTGTAGAAGGCAGGAGAGGAACTGTGTGTTACAAACTAATACATCCACAAACCTGGAACCCCACATAGTCTGTCTGAAGAGACAAACACAGAGTGAATGCAGAAAAGAATTAGATTTGAAGGGGTAACAAAAATCTCAACACTTGTTTCTAATTATATACATTGTCAGGGGTCACCAACATTTTTTTTTAACAGAGCTACCTCTAGCATAGCCTGTTGAATAATGTGAAGGGCTAAAAGATTGATGCATACTTCTGAAAAAAATTGTGCTCAAATCAACTTTAATGGATGGCTGGATACATATATATATATATATATATATATATATATATATATATATATATATATATATATATATATATATATATATGTATATATATATATATATATATATATATATACATATATATATATATATATATATATATATATATATACATATATATATATATAGACATTAGGGGTGTAACGGTACACTCGGGGGTATTAATACTTTTCGGTATGGCATGTTCGGTTCACTTGCGTTCGGTTCGGTCCACATATATATATATATATATATATATACATATATATATATATATTTATACATATATATATATATATACATATACATATATATATATATATATATATATATATATATATATATACATACTAGGGGTGTAACGGTGCACTCGGGTGTATTAATACATTTCGGTATGGCATGTTCGGTTCGGTCCACTTATTAGCGCGAGCTTACGCACGGACGCTGACTGACGAGAGTGGCGCCACAAAAGAGAGAGCCAGAAAAGAGCCAGAGCTCGAAGGTCCTCGTGTACACTGCGGACTCCTGTTTGGGAACATTCTGGCTTCCTGTTCCCCATCGCCGATGGGTAAAGGTACGTGGTTAAGTCCGAATGTTGTGTGCCGAAATTGCTACATGAGATGGGCGGCAGGTAGCACGTCTAACATGCACGGCATTATCCGACTGTGAATGTTTCCGAAACGAGGGAGCAATTCGTTACAATATGCTGTTGAACATTCAAAGATTTCAATGCCTAAAAAGTACATACAATTTCATAAAGACTTTAAAAAATGTTTTCATTATAAAAAGAGTTTTAATATAGCAAGCAATAATTGATTTGATTAACATTTAAAATCTAAAAGTAGAAAAAATAATTTGGGTTTCACTGTTGAATATGAGCGGCGGCACGGTGGACGACATGTTAGCACGTCCGCCTCACAGTTCAGAGGTTGTGGGTTCGATCCCGGCTCCGGCCTCCCTGTGTGGAGTTTGCATGATCTCCCCGTGCCTGCGTGGGTTTTCTCCGGGTTCTCTGGTTTCCTCCCACATTCCAAAAACATGCATGGTAAGTTGATTGGACTCTCTAAATCGCCCCTAGGTGTGATTGTGAGTGCGGGTATTTGTCCCTGTGTGACCTGGCTGGCAACCAATTCAGGGTGTCCCCCACCTACTGCCCGAAAACAGCTGGGATTGGCTCCAGCACGCCCTGCGACCCTTGTGAGGATAAGCGGTGTCGATAATGGATAGATGGATAATTGTAACTGTTATTGTATGTATTTCTTTATCACAAAAAGTGTATACCTGTACATGTACTGTAACGACAACTTGTCTTTAACTTGAATACTTAGGGGTGTCATAGGCTTTTGCTGCTGAGTGTTTAAAGATTTCAGTGTCTTAATAATTTACTAAATTAAGAGAACTTTATTGTTAGTGTTTTTTTTATTCTGGTGTAATTTCTTAGAATATAACCAAAATGGTTCGCTTTTATTTATTTTTTTCTAAAATAAACATATTTTAAAAAAATAAAAATCTGTTTTTTTGTACCGAAAATATACTGAACTGAAGTTTCCAAAAAACAAAACAAAACCGAAATGTGATTTAGCGTAAGTACAATGATTTCCAATGGAGAGTTTGTAATCGGTCCCTCCAGTGACTCCGACCGATCAAGGATAGAACGGAAGGGGGCGCGGCCATTCTCCTCATTAACAAGAGGCGTTATTCATGGCGTCTCTTATTTCCTAATTTCTCCCAAATGTATTGATAAAATAGAAAATGACAACTCTTTTCATTTTCCTGATCAAAAAATATATAAAACGAACTTGTAAGTGAAAACATAGCAATCCGGGCCCAACCATCTCTTTAATATGTGTCTCAAAGCCAGCCTCACGTATCGCCACATCCATGTTGCGAGCATTGTCGGTCACAACTCGCAACTCCATGATTTGGCCTTGGAAGTTCCCATTCGGTAACAGCTCTCTTTAGGACATCGGCTAATGGTGAGTATGGCCGCGGAGAGGTTTGGTATGGAGGAAAAAAGGGCAGCGAAGCAGCCTTACTTCAAGAACCAGAGGGCAGTTAAAATCCATAACATCAGGAGAGAACTGAAAGCCTTGAAGAAATGGCACGAGACAGAACGAGAAGAGGAGCGTGCAGCTCTGGTTGAGCTCTGTCTCAGGAAGAGGCTCCTAGTCCTGCGCAGAGCTGAACAGCACAGGAGACGACGGAGGGAGAGGGCTAGGAAGCGGGTGGTCTTCATCAGCAACCCATTTGGCTTCTTGAAGGAGCTACTTGGACAGAAGTGCAGTGGAAGCCTGGCCTGTTCTAAGGAAGAAGTCGACGAACACCTCCACAGCACCTTCAGCAACCCCACCCGAGGCCAAGAGCTAGGGCAGTGCAAGGCTGTAATAAGACCACGAGAGTCTGCTGAGGCCTTCGATCTCAGGGAACCACTCCTGAGAGAAGTCCAGGAGGTGGTGCGGAAAGCAAGTTCCAATCACCAGGACCAAGCGGAAGCTCCTACAAGGTCTATAAGCACTGTGAATTTGCTACACCGGCTCTGGAAAATCTTGAGGATCATCTGGAGAAGGGGGAAAACAGCACAGCAGTGGCGATTTGTAGAGGGAGTGTTTGATTTCCTAAAGGGGAGGACTCCAAGACAATCAGCCAGCAGAGCTGGGCACTTAACCCTTTTTCCCTGGTCTGTCCTGCATCCATGACCTGGGTACCCTTCGTGCCTCGTCCCTCCGTCCTTATTCATAAAAATGATCGCCCCCCAGAACCCGTCCTTTTAAGTCTGTTCCGTCCATACATCCGCCCTGACCCACCCCCCCCCAAAAAAAAGCGTCCGTGCATGACACGCCGCGGGAGAGATGGCAGAGGTTTATTTAAAGCCCATTAGCTGGCTAATTTACTATTCAAACCCGCTGTGGACACGCCGTGTCGAAACGTTTTTTTTTTTTTTTTCCCCCAGTCGTCGTCTTCTTCCAAGCAAAGCTCTCCTTCTCCGATGTGCGCAAATGAAGCGGACGCAGCATTCAGCTTTCAAATTTCCTGTGGTCATCCGCCAGCGCTCCTTCTGCATCTTCATCTCATTCTTCTTCTTCCTTTTCTTCTCACCTCCATGCAGACCGAACGTGTGCAGGGCACAGCGTTCCCGCCGGGGCTCCCAATGCAAGTTTAACTTATACGTAATTTAGTTGCCAATTCTTGCTACATGATTTGTCGTCCCTGCACAGTACGAGATCCATTTTCTTTTGACAGTGTTTTGGAGTCCGGGTCATTATAGCAGATAGGGGTGGGAATCTATGGGTACCTCACGATTCGATCTGATTCCAATTCAGAGGCCCAGGATTCACAAAATATACTGCTGGTTTATATTTTGAATAATAAAGCTGTTCCGTTTGATGGCAACCTCTCAGGGCTTAATGTTAGCGTTACACCACTTACAGTAAGGTCTGGAATGAGCTCTATCTTTTATTGCTCTTAATATATATATTAGGGGTGTAACGGTTCACAAAAGTCACGGTTCGGTTATAAGCAATAAGTCTCAGGTGCATAAGACTAGGTTGTTGTTTTTTTATTTAGTTTTAACAGAGAGCAAGCTACAATTCAATTTGCTATAAAGCAAAAACATTCACTGTTATAAAAGCACAAAATAGAATAAAAACTTGTGCATTAGGGTTGCTAATAAATAATAATAATAATAATAAAAGATTATACAGGAAAACACCCTTTCTTGTATGGATAGAAAGAGTTCGCAGATAGTCAGGTAGCACTTGCCAACTAGTAACTTTTGACTTCGTTATAAAAGTTAGGGTACAGCAAATGACAGCCACAACGGCTCTTGTACGACTGTATATTACAGGGGGCACGGTCTTGCTAATATGCGCTCGGGATGGAACATTGTCACTGGGCTCCAGCATGTTTAATAAACGTTTGAAGCCCGGCTCCTTGACTAAAGCATATGGGCGCATATATGTTGCTTTGTAAATGCTGATTGCTTCAGTAATTACTAATATTTAATAGTTTGCTTTCACTTCTCCAGGCTGCTTAAAAGTAGCGGGGATAAGTTGTTCGTGTTGAGCGGGTTTCTTTTTTCTACCCCCGGTAACTGTATCGGGGTGATGCCGTCATACACGTGTTAGCATGTTTGAAGTGTTACCTGCAACATACCGAACGGATGTTGAACGACGCCGACACAGTTCTTTTTCGCTCCACCGCTCGCACGCCATCGCCGCCCTACGGAAGCCGAAATGTTCCCGGCTGATTATACTATATAAAATACACTATAACGGGTGTCCAGCTCCGGTCCTCAAGGGCCGCTTTGTTGCCCGTTTTCCAATTCTCCTTGCGGCAACACACCTGATTTAAATGATCGCCTCATCAGCAAGCGCTGAAGAAACTTGATAATGATCGTGATCTCTTGAAACAGGTGCTTTGCAGTTGGGATAGGTGGAAAACAGGCAGGACACTGGCTCTTGAGTACTGAGTTTGGACACCCCTGCACTATAAAAACGGCTGATTTGTATAGTACAGACATCTCTTCTTGCTCCATGCTTTCTTCCGCACTCGCCATTTTTCTACTACATTTGTTCTATTCTTAAAACAACAAATGTGGCAGTCGCTTGGTCTCAGGTTTTGACTTTTTTTTTTCTTTTCCCCCTTCAGACGTATTCGACGGATGACTGCGTGCAACGGTTCGGTAACCGTGCAGCCCGCACCGAGACGGTATGGGACAAATACAAAAACGGTCACATCGGTAGTCGACTGGTTAGCACGTCCGCCTCACAGTTCAGAGGTCGTGGGTTCGATCCCGGCCCCGGCCTCCCTGTGTGGAGTTTGCATGTTCTCCCCGTGCCAACGTGGGTTTTCTCCGGGTACTCCGGTTTCCTCCCACATTCCAAAAACATGCTTGGTAGGTAAATTGGACACTCTAAATTGTCCCTAGGTGTGAGTGTGAGTGGTTGTTTGTCTCTGTGTGCCCTGCGATTGGCTGGCAACCAGTTCAGGGTGTCCCCCGCCTACTGCCCAAAGACAGCTGGGATAGGCTCCAGCACGCCCCGCGACCCTTGTGAGGATAAGCGGTACAGATAATGGATGGATGGATGGAAATTGCCCCTAGGTGTGAGTGTGAGTGGTTGTTTGTCTCTGTGTGCCTTGCGATTGGCTGGCAACCAATTCAGGGTGTCCCCCGCCTACTGCCCGAAGACAGCTGGGATATGCTCCAGCATGCCCCGCGACCCTTGTGAGGAGAAGCGGTATAGATAATGGATGGATGGATGGATGGATGGATGGATATATATATATATATATATATATATATATATATATATATTAGGGTGGTCCTTAAAATTAAAAGTTGGAAAAAAACACTTCTGGTGAAGTTTTGTCTAAATCAGACAAGATTTACCCCTGCCTCAAAGACCTTGAATTTTGCCCATAAGACACCCAAGTTGCGTTTTTTGTCTACAGGTAACTGTGACATAATGATTGAAATTTGTATTACAATAACAGTTTTAACATTCGTCCATACACCACTTATCCACACAAGGGTCGCGGGGAGTGCTGGAGCCTAACCCAGCTGTCGGACACCCCGAATTGGTCGCCAACCAATCTCAGGGCACACAGAGACAAACAAACATCCGCACTCACAACCACACTTAACAGTGCCCAATCAACCTACCATGCATGTTTTTGGAATGTGGGAGGAAACCGGAGTACCCGGAGAAAACCCACGCAGGCATGGGGAGAACATGCAAACTCCACAGAGGAAGGCCGGAGCCAGAATCGAACCCACAACCTCTGAACTGTGAGGTGGACATGCCAGTCGACCACCGTGCCTACCCAGTTTTGACATCAAAATATATTGTCTGATCAACGTTAACACTGACTGTTAAATGTTGTTGGACTATCTGTTCAACTTTATATTAGAATGTTACATGGTCTTCAAAACTCTTCTTTTTGTAGTCCAAAAAGGAATTCTGTACAATGTCGCAAAAAAAAAAACTTGAAAGAGAAGTTGATGCTTATCACTGGTTAGCTCATGCTGAGCAAAAAGAAATGCCTTATCCTCCTCATTTGTGACAATGTTTAAGGCATTGGCAGCATTTCTTAAATACTTCTTCAGGAATTGCCTGAGCATCACCGTGCCCCTTGTTGTGTTTGACATTCCTTAACTCATTGAGAAGCTATTCTATTTTTGCCATGCTAGTGTCTATTCATTGCAATGGTCATTCACAATGTTCGACGCATCATTCACTGCCTCTTTCACAGACTTCATGTTTTGCTCAATATTCAATTTAGCGCGTTATTTCCAAAGTTAATCCAACCCCCTTTTGACGCCGTCAATTTATTTGATCGCGTGATTAAGGTTTCCATAGCAACCAGAGGCATTGCTCGGCAGACACATGAATGCCTGTTACTTGCTTAGGGTTGGGCACCGAAATTCGGATTCGGAAACCCGGATTCGAGTGGAATCAGTTCTATCATTCCGGTTCACAAGGAACCGTTCAGATTTTAGAATGTCAGTGCTAAGTTTCGATTCCTAGTCAGCCACGCGGAAGAGCTACGAACAAAGTACGACCGATTAAAAAAAAAAATGTGTGCGCGCATCCGCGCAGCCTTGGGCTCCTGCCGCCGAAGCTGCGTAGCAATAGCACGTTAGCTCGCCCCCACTCGCTCAGCTCAGCTCCTCGGCTCGTTTCGTCCCGGCCGGGCAGCGGCGGCGGCAACTCTGGGCGAGCCAATTCCCACAGATCTCCACAGCTGCGTGGCAGCTGGGACACCGCGGTGGCCGACACCTAGCAGTAGAATGACGCGATGCGGCTCATGACCCAAAGTCAGAATCGGCTAAGTACATCTAATTGAACATTGAACCAACAAGTTCAACACACAAATGCACATATCCAGCAAATATTTAGGTTTAGATCATACGTAGCTGCAGCATATACATAAATACTGTACATAAAGATACATCCTACGGTTACATAGGCTGCTTGGATTAGATAGACTTTCCTTGCTTGCCCTTAAAATGCAGCGTTGTGTTTTTCATATATATTTTCTCTCTAAAGCAAGATAAGGTTAGCCAATCAATTGGTGTTCAGTAGCATGCTTTTAGTAACAGCTGAAAGACACACACGTGCGTTTGTGTAAGTGTATGTGTGTTTGAAAAGGGCTGAGGGGCTGTTCGCGTAAGTTGAATCCAATGCTTTTTTTCAACTGAAGGGAAAGTCAACCCAAACTTTTTTTTTTTTCAAGAATATGTTCTATGCAGACCCCCTAGTTCAAACAAGGCATTCTGATTAATATTGTGTTTGTGGAATATGAGTTAAGTTGTAAAATCCATCCATTTTTTACCATCTCAGGGGTCGGCCATTTTATTTCTTCTGTCGACTGAAAATGTCACAGATGCGCTGAGGGCTCAAATAACGACCAATCATGGCTCAGTTTCATTAAACAGGTGAGCTGTGATTGGTCGTTACGTGAGCCCTGAGCAATAATTATATAATTTTCAGTTGAAAGACGTGACAAAATGGCCGCCCCCAGTGATGACTAAAAACAGGTGGATTAACTCATATTCCACAAATGCAATATTTATCAGAATGCCTTGTTTCAACTAGTGGGCTTGCATGGAACATATTCTTAAAAAATATGTTTGGGTTGACTTCGCTTGAATAAAGTATTTGCAAAAAATCAATGAAAATCAGTCCTCTTATTCACGTTAAGGGTATTAAAATTCAAGAAAATAATCAGAAAAATCAAGGGATTTTTTTTACAATAAATAAAATATGCGATTAACTGCGAGTTAACTATGAAAAATACGATTAACTAGGATTAAAAAATGTAATCGCTCGACAGCACTAATATATATATATATATATATATATATATATATATATATATATATATATATATATATATAATCACAATGGTTACATTCCAAAAATAACCCGCGATAGGTTAAGTCCGCAGAGTAGGAAACTTTTTTTCGCAATTATTATACTGTGTTTTAAGGCTGTAAACCTCACCATAAACATTTCTCTCTTGTTTAAACATGCTCAAAGTTCAAACCTCATTAAGAAAAAGAAGTATACTTTATTATTATTATTATTATTAAATGTCAAAACCTTTAACTTTCCTGTTATGTTGTGGGGTGAATTGACCTGTTTCGAAAATCTGTAATATACGGTAATGTAGTATGTTGAAAGACAACACTATTTTTGATTTTATTTTATTAAAAAAATGTAGGGTTAGGTTTAGCAGCCTCTGGAAGCTGACTAGTTTAACAAGATATGAAACAAATAACAGTTTGAGATATTCCAAATATTTCTATTAATATCTGCAAGTATTTATTGTGTTTAATTGATCACTACTGTACAATCACAACATTTCTAGGAACTGACAATGTACTTGTGAGCTATTTGTACAACCGGCCTGTGGGCAAGTCATGCGGTTCTTGGGGGTAATCGGGTGCCAACGGGGACTATGTTGGTGAACCCTGTACAATGTGAACACTAAATGAGTGTGTATTGTGTGTAGTGTTGAAACAAGTAAAGCAAAATTGATTTCATCTTTCAAAAACTCACTTATTTGGAGGGAGTGCCTTCGAAGCATCTAAAACGTACTGGCAAAAGTTTTTTAAAATGACATCGATAACCTGAAGATGAGAAGGAGAGGAGATTTGCAAAGTAACATGAAACACACATGCATAAAAAGACCAAAGTGCAAACAGCAAAAACAAGAACGGTTTTTAGTCTTTACTTGCAAGTGGAGCTCTGACAATGAAAGCATGTCAGTTTTCAGTTTGATGACTTTCTTTTCCACAAGGTCATCAGGAAGACCAGGAAAGATGAAGCTCAGTGTGTTGGAGATCTTCGACAGGTGAGCCGACATATCTGATGGAACATTATGGTCAATATTAAACATCAGGAATATCCTACCTGATTGCTATCCTGCTTATTACTACATAACCAAATACACAGACTGCTGTTTTTAAAGGTCACATTGTGCTTGGTTTTCTTGGTTATTGCTGCAGGGCACCGCGCAAGGACAATTGCACCCCGGTGTGACCTTGCCCGTATTTGGAAGTGCTTGTGTAGCACCCTACCACGAAGTAACAGTGAGGCTTTTCCCTCTGGTTGGACTACAACAGTTAGCACTCTGAAATCACAAGACCAACCTCGGCCCCTCTGCTAATGTTTGCACCTTCAGATGTCCCCGCAAAGTCGCTCTAAATGGAACATTTTTCAGCTCGACATTACGTTGCGATAGAGCCCACGCCCTATCTTGTGTGTCGCACTGCAACCTCTGATTTCCTAAGTCCTTGCATCTCAAAGGCTAGGCCGGGTGTGTATTAAATTTGATATAAAAATGAATAAAATTGTATTGTATTGTATAGGAAGGCTGCAGTGACAGCGAAAACTGTCAGCACGGTAAAAGAGTTTTCTCTTCACAAAAAACAAGAAGATCATTGTCATTGTCCAAATAAAAGAAACTTGAAACTCATTTAACGAATACGAAGACAAGATGAACATTATTGGATCATCTTGTTCATGTCCATGCAAATACATGTGTATGTAATGTAGGCTTGTCAAAAATATCGATACTTACTCGATACTAAACATTTTGAACGGATACAATACTAGCTTGCTGTGGCATCGATTTTACCAATACCAAACCACTGACTTCGATACTAACAGCGCTTTGCCAACGTGTGCTCCTAATGGTCTGCCCCGTGCGCCCCTCCCTCCCTGCTCTGCCGAGTGCAGACTGCTCGTCGACTCCCTAATTAGCCGCGCGGAAAAGCTACGAAGGAAGTACGACCAATTTAAAAAAAAGTTTATGAAATTGAAGAACAGAGAAGTTCATGTGAATTGTCCAAAAATAACTATTTCTTTGTTGTTAAGAATCGGAATTGCGAATCGTTTGGAGCCAGAATCGAATCAAAACATCGGAACCAGAATCGTCCAAATTCAAACGATGCCCAACCCTACCTGCTACTGTTCTGGTTAGCCAATAACTGAAAGTATTTTAAATTATTTTCTTTAATTTTTTGTATTATTACTGTTGTTATTATTATCTGTGACTTGTTGGCTTGCCTTGATAGATAAACATGTGGGTCTAGATACTCAGACAACTTACAGATTTTGTTGTCAATTTATGTTACTGTAAGTGGTGGGTGTTATTCTTTTTCACTACCTCAAACAACTTGAAAATGATGTGCCATTGGTGTTGCACAGTATGGTTATTTATTTGCACTAGTTCAGACAATTTACAGATGAATAATTGTTTTTTTTGTTTGTTTTGTTCTTTGCACTACTGCTTCCTTTGTTTTGCACTACCCCAGGCTCAGACAACTTAAAATGTGCTCCAGGCATTGACTGTACAGAGGGCTGTCAAAATTACTGAAGTTGCACTATCTCTTAAAAAAACTATTGTATTAATGATAATTTAAGTTTTGGGTGATAAAAAAAGTTTTACGGTAAAAAAATAAATAAATAAAAAAAGCCTGTGCTTTAATTTGTTCCGTGTGGTATCAAAATGGTATCGAGTATCGATACTGAACTGGGTATCGGTATCAAAGTTGAAATTCTAGTATCGTGACAAGCCTAATGGAATGCATAGATTGATTGTATTTTCTGTTTCTTGTGCAGTTTCACAATATAAACTGGCAACTTCGCTGCACACCTGGAGTCAGTGGAGTTTGTTTGTGAATGTTTAGCTGTTTGGATAAGATAGCTTCCTCAACTAGCAAGGCCTTAACAGTCAAATTGTCTTTTTATGACACTATTTAATTACTTATTTAACAATACATTAGAGGTCCACTGATAGTGTAGTGGTACACACGCCTGAGTTGTGTGCGGGCAGCGTGGGATCGATTCCCGCTCAGTGACAGTGTCTATGTGTGCCCTGCGACTGGCTGGCGACCAGTTCGGGGTGTAGTCTGCCTTCGCCCATTGACGGCTGGGATAGGCTCCAGCAATTCCCCGCGACCCTGTATAGGATAAGCGGTTTGGAAGATGACATGACATGACAATACATTAGATTTTAATCGTTTAAATTATTCATGCATTTCAATAGCTTTCAGATTTTATCTTATGTTTCTTTATGTGTGTTACAATAACATGTGAAATGATAGGTAATTGTCATGGCTTGTTAGTGCTGACTTGTATTTATGATGTTTTGTCTCCCTCTGCAGGCGCTTTACAATACAATACAATACAACACAATTTTATTTATATAGCGCATTTCATAACAGCTAGAAAGCAGACTACGGGAACTATGAACTGGAAGTGGCGTGATTAAATCTGCCAATAAGAAGAAAAGTTAGAAATATTGGGGACAGAGTGAATTACGCTAAAGCGCCTGCAGACGGAAACAAAACATCATAAATACAAGTCAGCACTAACAAGCCATGACAGTAATAATGTGTTAATAATTTCACACATAAATCGCTCCAGAGTATTAGTCACACCCACGGCCAAACTATGAAAAAAAACGAGACTTATAGTTCGGAAAATACGGTACATGTTTTCACATGCTCCTAAATTTTGATATATTGCCCACCTGTAATGTTTCACAGTATAGGCTGATGATGTGATATTAGATTTTCTCAATGCACACATTTGGGGAAAAAAGTAGAAGAGTGCTAAAACTTTCCTTTTTTTTTGTCAGATCAGTCAAGCTAGCAACATCCCACTGTCTGTTAGTGACCACCCAGCTATGAGAAGATCCCAGAGAGAGAAATACATCAATGAAGGAGCCATTCTGTCGTATCATCAGAAGCATCGCACAGTGTTCAGAATAGGGATAGACCGATTATCGGCTGGGCACACTCCCTGGGATGTCCTCCTCCAGGGTCTGTCCCTTCCTCTTTTGCTTGTTCTACCTGGGCACTCCCTCACCAGCATCATCCACAGCTATATCATCATCCTTGGGCAGCTTTTATTCACATGCGCAAAACTGGGTAGACACTTTTCAGATACCACCATAGCAGAAGGTCCCTGGAGATTTAATACAGAATTAGGAAAGACTGAAAAGGCCAAGTGCCTGACTATGAAGAGAGATGATAAGGATTGGGGTCTCTGAGATGATGAAGACTTGCAAGAAACCAACCAAACACAACACTTCACAGATGGCGAAAATGATGGTGGCCAGGTATCCAGTCTCTTCAAGATGTGATTGATGGGGATGTTATTGGACTTGGATATTATTCCCTAGCAAAGCAACTCCAGTCAAGAGTTGAAAATGTCAAACTGCCAGAAATACCAAAGATAAAGAAACGCATAGCAGCATCAGATGATGGCAGATGAAATGTCTGCCGAACAAAGAGCAAGTGTTCAAGACACATATGGCTGTGTCAATTGGATGCCAAAACATTTGCCACTCTCCGAGACTGTGGAGAGTCAGCTAGAAAAAAAAGAAGAAAAAATGGAGGCTTTTGAAGAGATTAACTTCAATTCAGATGCTGTTAAAGAATTAATCAAATCCACCTATTTCACACAGTGTCAAGAGATGAATAATGGTGTAAGCATCCAGAAGCCAGGAATGGCCATTTTTGTTTAAGGAAGTTGGTATGGCAGCACACTTCCAAGAACTGACTGGTGTTTGATTAAGTCTTTCCTTGCCAATGTGGACAAAACTTTTTCAAACGTGTTGATGCACATAAACACAGACAAGTTCTGGATGCGCTTCTCAAGCTTCAAACTGAGAGAGGTCAGTTCATCGGTTGCTCAGAAGAGGTCAAACAGATGGTGCTTCTTTTACTCGCGCATTTTGATGAGAAGAAAGCGCATCTGTTCCATTTTGTCGAGAAGACAAGCCTTGCTGAGGAGATTCAGATGGAGAGTGTGCCAGTAAAACCCTGCCTTATTGTAAATGGGAAGTAAATTGAAGCAAACCTGCAAGCTTTCTCCAGAAGTACAGTAACACCCAGAGCTGGGCGGACCGGTCCGTCTATTCATCACTGACGGACACCTGTTTTGCTGACGTTTGACGAATGATGGGTAAAATTTTGAAATAGATGGACTAAGCATAGTCTGAATCCGTCATTCGTCTGTAGTCTGTCATTAGTCTATTTTTCGGGGCGGGGCTTCAATGGCTGTGGCGAGCACGGCAAGGAACAATAGTGAGTTGTAGTTAGCTGTGGGACAGATTTGAGTGATGGACCAGGCTGTGAACAGGCTTCCATGGCGCAATAAATTAGTCTTTCTCTCTTTGTGTTCAAATATCGGCCAGGGGTGGTTGCTAGTGGAAGTTTATGCTAGTGGAAGTTTAGTCAGACTCGCCGACGGACGGCTGTTTAAAATTAGAGGCGGACTGGCCTATAGACAGGTACTATTTCCCCCCCCGGTAAAAAAGTTGAATGACGACGACGGGAGGGTACCAACGCTGCAGACAGATGACGAATAACGGACGCTTAATTTTTTTGTAAAATGCCTAGCTCTGGTAACAACCACTTTTAAGATAAGATAAGATAAGAATGCCTTTATTGATCCCACAGTGGGGAAATTTTCATTGGCAAACATTTAGGATCAAACCTATGTAGATATACGCAGTAACATGTGTAAATACACATGTATATACACACCAACCTACATCTACATAAAAAATATGAGGAACACTAATTTCGGCCTGTACATAGTACAGAGGAAAAAATACTCTAAGTAAGTGACAGTGCTGCAGTGCTGTAGTGAAATGTAAGGAACAGCATTGGATAAAAATAAAACTAGACTAACAGTAGTGGGGAATGTTGAGTATTGCACGGTATTACAGTAGTGGGGAATATTGGGTATTGCACGATATGAGCTCAGGTGCAGGACTGCACAATTGTACTAATGTCCGCCAGTTTGTAGAGACTACACAATGTTCTTGTTAAAGAGTCTGACAGCAGCAGGCAAGAAGGAACGGCGGAATCTCTCCTTTGCACAGCGAGGGTGTAACAGTCTGTCACTGAAGGTGCTGTGGAGTGCTGTTAGGGTGCCCTGGAGGGGGTGGTCCGGGTTGCCCAGCATTGATGACAGCTTGGCCAACATCCTCCTGTCCCCCACCGAGTCCACAGAGTCCAGGGAGCAGCCCAGGACAGAGCCGGCCCTCCTGACCAGTTTGTCCAGCCGCTTCTTGTCCCGGGCCGAGACGCCGCCTGCCCAGGTGACCACTCCCTGGAAGATGACCGATGCAACCACCGAGTCATAAAAGTTCCTGAGGAATGTCCCCTGAACCCCAAAAGACCTCAGTCTCCTGAGTAGGAAGAGTCTGCTCTGACTCTTCCTATAGAGGGCGTCTGTGTTGTCACACCAGTCCAGTTTATTGTTCAGATGAACACCCAGGCACTTGTAAGTTGAGACTCTCTCAACATCTGTTCCCCGGATATTCACTGGTGCAGGTGAAGAGTGCTGACGCCTACCGAAATCCACCACCATTTCTTTGGAATTCCCCGCATTGATCAGGAGGCGGTTCTGCTGGCACCAGTCCACAAAACCCTGAGTAAGTTCTCTGTACTCCCGATCATCTCCGCCTGTGATGAGGCCGACAATCGCAGAGTCGTCAGAGAACTTCTGCAGGTGACAGGTAGGGGTGTTGTAGTTGAAGTCCGAGGTGTAGAGGGTGAACAGGAAGGGAGCCAAGACAGTTCCCTGTGGGGCCCCCGTGCTGCAGAGGAGCACGTCAGACACACAGTCCTGTGTCCTCACATACTGTGGCCGGTTTGTGAGGTAGTCCTGGATCCATGTGGTGAGGTGGTGGGCCACCCCCGCCCGCTCCAGCTTGTCTCCCAGTAGGGTGGGCTGGATGGTGTTGAAAGCACTGGAGAAATCAAAGAAATATGATCCTCACAGTGTTCCCGGCCTTCTCCAGGTGGGAGAGTGAAGTGTGGAGGAGGTAGATGATGGCATCATCCACACTGATGCCAGGCTGATATGCGAACTGGAGTGGGTCCATTGAGGAGCTCACCAGGGGGCGCAGGTGGACAAGGACCAGTCTCTCCAGGGTCTTCATCAGGTGAGACGTCAGCGCCACTGGTCTGAAGCTGTTGAGCTCCTTCGGGTGGGGGGCCTTTGGCACCGGGACCAAGCAGGATGTTTTCCATAGCTGGGGGACCCTGCCCAGCTTCAGGCTCAGGTTGAACATGTGCTGGACAATTCCACACAGCTGGTCTGCGCAGGATTTGAGGAGCTGGGGGCTGATGCCATCTGGACCCGCTGCCTTCCTCGCCTTCATCTTCTTCAGCTGGTTCCTCACCTGAGATGTTGTGAAGGCCAAGGCTGGACAAGAGGGAGGTGGCTATCTGGTGTAGCTGGGAGCTGGAGATTGTGGAGAAAAGAGGGGAGGGGGTGACACGCCCAGCAGGAGGAGTAGGTGGAGGCTGCAGCAGGAGAGACTGAGTGGAGGCAGGCATCTGATCGAACCTATTGAAAAAGAGATTCAGCTCATTTGCCCACTGCAGGTCCCCCCCAGTCCGGGTCTTGGGTTGTCCGTGGCCTGAGATGGTCTTCAGGCCCCTCCAGACTCCCCTGGCGTTATTCTGCAGCAGCTGCTCCTCCATCCTCTTCCTGTAGTACCTTTTCCCCTCTCTGATCCTCCTCCTCAGCTGGCGCTGCACAGTCCTCCGCTCCTCTATGTTGCCTGACGCAAAAGCCCTCCTCTTCTCCTTCAGGAGAGCTTTTATGTCTGGTGTGATCCAGGGTTTGTTGTTGGAGAAGCACCTTACTGTCCTGGTGGGTATGGTGTTCTCCATGCAGAAATTTATATAGTCTGTAACAGTGTCCGTTAGACTACTAATGTCTTCCCCGTGAGCATCGCTGAATACTTCCCACACAGTTGTGCTGAAGCAGTCCTTTAAGGCCTCCTCGGCCTCTCCAGACCATCTCTGAACCGTGCGGGTCACAGCTGGCTGCCTGCGAACCAGAGGTTTGTACACAGACTGGAGAGCCACCAGGTTGTGATCAGCTTTGCCCAGCGGGGGGAGGGGCAGTGATGTGTATGCCTCCTTGGTGTTGGCATAGAAAAGGTCCAGTGTTTTATTGTCTCTGGTGTGGCAGGTGACATACTGTGTGAATGAAGGCAGAGAGGAGGAGGGGGAGGCATGATTGAAGTCACCAGAGATGAGTACCAGGGCATTTGGGTGCTGTGTTTGTAGCCTGCTCACTGCTGCAGTCAAGACATCACAGGCTGTGTCGCTGCTGGCAGCTGGTGGGACGTAGACGGTCACCGCGATCACATGACTAAACTCTCACGGGATGTAGAATGGCCTCATGCCAACAGCTAGCAGCTCAATATCCCTGCTGCAAAGCTGCTCCTTAATCGTGATGTGCCCAGGATTACACCATCTATCGTTCACAAACACAGCCAGCCCTCCTCCTTTCCTCTTTCCACTCTCCAGCGTCCTGTCCGCGCGTATGATTTGGAAGCCGTCCAATTCTACGACCGCGTTCGGCGTTAGCGTTGTTAGCCACGACTCCGTGAATAGCATCAGGCTAGCCTCCCGGAAGTCCCTCTCGTGCCGGGTAAGCGCCGCTAGCTCGTCCATCTTGTTGGGGAGCGATCTAACATTCCCCATGATAACAGACGGGAGGACGGGATGGTATCGTCTCCTCCTTTCCCGGCGTTTAACCCCCGCACGAGATCCCCGTCTCTTCCTCCTCAGCTCACGGGGGACATCGGGTCTCGCCTCGGGAGCCGGCGCATGGTTAGCACGGAATGCTAACAGCTGATTCCGGCTGTAAACAATGGAGGCTCGGCTCCGAGCCAAGTCGCCGGACACGATCGCGCAAAAAATAGCCATCAGCAGCAGCAAGAATACCGCAGTTTGGGTGTCCATTGCTACGCAAGTTACGACTATCAACTATATGAAAAAGGTATGAGGTAGAGTAAAATTAAAGAACAAAAACACACGAAAAGGCTCACCGATGAGCCGGAGCTACTGTAGCGGGCTGCCACTCGCACGGCGCCGGAAACGAAACTCTTTACACATAGCTTGTGTAGCTTTCATGTTAGCTTGTAGCTTGTGACTTTATAGTTTACATTTCACCTGATAAGTTCTGTCAACAGTAGAAATAATAATAATAATAATAATAATAACAAAATAATACAATCAGGTGACCAACTAATTCTATAATATAATTCTATTAGGCCTAATGCAGCAATGATTCTGTGTTTTTCATGAATTTTTGTATAAAAGATATTAAGCTGATCTTGTCAAATTCAATTAACTTTTTACAGTATCTGTAATTTATAATCCTTAGTTGAGGATCTAGTAACACAATTATTGTGACGTCGTAATAAATTATGCATCTTCTGTTAGTGCAGGTTAAAGGGCATCTGTCAGACATATGGTATCCGTTCTTGCCCATCCCTAATAAATACCATAAGCATTCCTTGAACAGGAAATCAACCCAAAAATATATTTTTTCACGAATATGTTCCTAGCAGGCCCACTAGTTGAAACACGGCATTCTGATTAATATTGTGTTTGTGGAAAATGAGTTAAGCGGCAAAATCCATCCCTTTTTAGCCATCTCAGGGGCAGCCATTTTGTCACTTCTGTCGACTGAAAATGACATCACAACTGCTCAGGTAACGACCAATCACGGCTCAGCTTCAGAAAACAGGTCAGCCCCTTTAAGTACATGATTAGCTCATCAGAATGCTCGGTAGAAGTAAGAAACGATCCTGATCATTTGAGTCAGGTGTGTTGTAGGGAGAGATTCAAAACAGGCAGGATATAGCTCTCGAGGAACTGGAGTTCCCTACCCCTGGTCTAAAATGTTATCTACATGTATATTAAAATCACCAGTCAAGAGAATCACGTTATTGTTTCTATGAACGATTGATAAAAAATCTGATAGTTCTGAAATCAAGCTTGTAAACTCTTTTGGAGGACTGTAAACTCTTATGCCTGAATTTGGAGGGCTCCAAAAACAAGGGTGTGATATTCAAAAGTATACACCGTATTTTTCGGGCTATAAGCCGCACCGTTATATAAGCCGCACATATGTTGAACATCTATGTTGAAAACTTTTATATTTACTGCATTTACAGAACGATTATGAACTTTAAATGTACATGTATGTACCTGAGCAGATTCTTTCCTAACAGTGCCTTTTAACACTGCAGCAAAGTTGCTGATTAAAACAGAAGAGAACCAAGAGAAAATAAACAGTACGTATCTTCATTTCACTGCCGACTGCCGCTACAGTTTGTCAGCTAATGTCCACCAGACTCCACTATCTATTGTTCTACTACATTCTACATATGCACCTGTCTTGTTTTATGTTAATAAAGTCAGCGAATCGAACACACGACGTGCTAATTCAACAATAGCATTTCACATCGAAACAACAGAACAGACGTAACATGCCAATCGCATTCATGTGCACTTCAGGGACCTCTAGGAAAACATCAAATCAAAGCATTACAGCACCTAATACAATAACCTAGTCTATGGCGCCCTCGCCTGTTGAACTCATCCACCTGCAGTCACATCCAGATAATGGGAAATGTATTGTATTGAATTGTACTGTCATTCCCGTTAGAGCGCCCCGAGCGGTGGAAGATAAATCCACAGGGGGTGGGGTTGAGGACGGCACTGGAGAAGGACAGGTGGCCCACTAGAATACCATTTCCCTGAGCGGCTTCAAGCATGCGCGGGCAATGGAACTGTGGGAGGAGCCACCGACTCTCACTCTTGTAATTTACGCTTAACTGTGAACCTACCTCCGTCATTTCCATCTGAGACAAGCTTTCTTTGCTCCTGCAGTTGAAGTTTTAGGACATGCAGAAGATCATCGTGATTCTCCTCACGTAAAACATTCCCTGAAATCACAGCGTTGAATGTTTCAACGATTTTGACATAATAGTGTAGTTTTGCGTGTGCATATGTGTGTGTAGTGCAAATTGAAGATGACCCACTTTTTTGTTGTCTTAGTCTCTGACAAGATTCCAAGTATGATGAATACTGTGTTGCAGGAATCTTATCTGCTCTAAACACAATAATAAAACATAATAACAATAAATGCATTTATCATAACTCAATGTCAATAGTCAAATACAACAACCATGAATCTTAAACCAGTCACTACATAAGGACAAACATTTAATGATGAATAAGTATTTTTTTTTAAAGTGTCCGTTTTTCACAAAATAAATGTGGAATTGACCATTTTTTCATTGAATAATATGCATAGTAATGTTTTCATTTGATTCAGTGACTCATTGACTTCAAAGAAGAGTTGCATGTTCTTTTTTGAAGAGATAATAATAGTTTTTTTCTCTTTAGGTTAGTAAGGGCTCAGGTAACAACAAATCACAGCTGACCTGTTTTCTGAAGCTGAGCCGTGATTGATCATTACCTGAGCCCTGAGAGGTGGTGAGGTCATGTTCAGTCGACCGAAGTGACAAAATGGCCGCGCCCTGAGATGGCTAAAAAGGGGTGGATTTTGCTGCTTAACTAATTAATGCAATATTAATCAGAATGCCGTGTTTCAACCAGTGGGCCTGCAGGGAGCATATTCTTGAAAAAAATGTGTTTGGGTTGATTTCCACGCTCAGGGGTTACATAATCACATACTGTACACCTCATACAATACACCATGTTGCTTGTGCAGCAAGCAACATGGTGTATTCAGGCTACAATCACAATATAGGAACTTCACAGGACGTTTGGCACAATGATTGTTTTTCTTTGATAACAATATTTTTATGAGTGTGAGAAGCCAACACAAAAGTCACGATTAAATTCCGATCAGTTGCCCAGCCCTATTTTAAATAGCAAAGGCATGTGCGCACTTGGTCTGCCACAAACTTATTTTGCTAGTCGACTAATCACTAACAGTAGTCGCGATTAGTCGACTAATCGGATAATATATAAATCGCGGCAAATCGCAGCAGCAAGCTGCTGCTGCTCTTATAATAAGCATCATTCGCTTACAGCTTAAATTCTTTATGTACAAACTAATCATGAAGACAAGATGATAGTACATTCAACTTGTATTAAACTTTGCAACTTAAGCCATCATTCCTGACATGTATATAAATAAAGGAGCGACTTAAATTGATGGCGATACTCTGGCCTTAAATAATTCTTTAGTGCGTTTTAAAATTGAACCAAAACTATACACTATGCAAGAGTTGCACTAATACAGTGAAATTATCTAAAATTATCTATCAATACAAAAAGAAGTACTTGTATACATGTTTCACTCTTCTTGGGCACCAAGACTTTTTTTTACCTTTTTTTTTTTTTTTTAAACGTAAGGTAGTGAAATCAGAGGAGTAAATTGGGCAAATGCTCTGTGCTGAAGAAAAACTAAAGTAAACACTTGTGTTGGTTTTTAATTTTGTGTTAATTTAAACTTCATCAAAAAGGTTTTGTTATCCTTTTCACTAGTATGCATAATTTAAAAGTAGAAAATTGATCTGCACAATCAAAATGTGGTATGCACCTGTAACAAAAAAAGGAAGACCTTTTTTTTGCACTATAACATAGTATATTACAACAAACTTAATTATGGATTTTATTGTTATGTGATGCCGATGAGTGGCACATATGTCGTTTTTGTGTTGAGTGTTGATATTTCCCAGTTCATGAACGCATCACTTCGTTGGCGAGTGAGAGAAAGAGAGAGAGAGAGAGAGCAAGCGTGCGCTGCCTGCTTCGATGTCTACCACAGGCATAAACACACAGAGTTTTGGTTGTTAATCAACGTGAGTTTACTGAATAATGGCTGCTTAATCCATAGAAGATGCTACGACGTGTTAGCGTACCAAATAGAAGCATTACATCAAACGCACCATAACGTGTGTGCTAACTGCAGCTAGCTTCTAGACACAACTGTGTCTATGTCAGATATGAAACAGGCATAAGCCATAACTTTTTCTTTTTTTTTTTTAAATGATTGGGCATCCCCGTCGTGCTGCCATGAAAGGCCGGTTTACATTGTATTGAGTATATTTGGTGAAATGCGGCGTAACTTTCGGACTCTGTTACCAATGACGAATTAGCCCTTACAGTGTAAGGCTTACACTACTTCACCCACAATGCTTCCGTTAACATCACCCGGATTACCCCCACTGCGCATGTGCGTTGCAGATAGGAAAACAGCCAGCGGGAGAAGAACGAGACGCGGCAGTCTCGAAAGAAAAATAATGTGCCAATAAATAAATATGTAAATAAACGACGTGTCAACGATTAAAATCAATTGTCGACGATTTTGATCGTCGGCGTCGTCGTGATTAGTCGACTAATCATGGCAGCAATGCACAACGAGGGTTCAGAATTTTCACAAGAACTCAAATAATACCCATCTGACACTGTCTCTCAACATGTTTGGGGGGAACTGATGAAAGAGACTGTTTTCTTTTTTAATAATGATGAATAGAGAAACAAAATAATCTCTCGCCAAAGGGCACTTTTCTCATCCAAGGCAAAAAGGCTTGAGCTGGAGAACCTCTAGCGGTCTATCTGTGCATGTGCCCGACCCCTGTAATTTTTGACTACCTGTCTGTGACCCATCCATAATAAATCCTCAACCCACTTTTGGGTTGAGAAACGCCAATTGAGAAACACTGATTTACTGTTGTTGTTTACATTACAACAGTATTTTTGAAAAAAAAAATGAAAATACAGTACCAAATTTCATGAAGTCTTGGGAATAATTACTTATAAATCATGAAAACAAGAAGACATAATAAAAATTTAAAGTCAACACTACTCACCCTTTCAGGGCCTCGATGAATCTCATACGAGCGTCTGCTTTCACGGGAAGCTAAAATCAAAGACAAATCTGCATCATTCTGAGACATCTGACATTAATTCTGAGACATTCTGACAAATAGATTATGTTCAGTAACTATAATGGACTACGTTATGTAAAGTAATTAATAGGGCTGAACGATTATGGAAAAAAATCTATTTAGGATTTTTTTTCCCTAAAAATTGAGATTGCGATATGAGTTGCGATTTTATTTTCAAGGTCCTTTTCCAATGTATTTTTCAACACAGACACACACCCAGCACCCCACCCAACATCAGCAGCACCCAGTGCTCATACATTAGTGAGATCTGAACAACAGTTTATACTCTATGTAACAATGTAACAACTACATATTACATATTATATCAAAACTTTAGAGCTACACCTACAGAATTTCTTAATTGTTAATTGTTTATTAACTGATTTTCAGATTTTAAAAATTGTTACGTTTCTACCCCTTTATTATTCAAAAACAGGACATTGCTTCAAATTGACAGTGCAGAAAATGCACAAACAATGATTCAGTCACTGGTTTGGACTGTAACATGTCAGGGGGAAATGTGGATCATTATTTTCCCCACATAAAAGCAGCTGTTCAGAAATGTCCTATGCGGATTCAACACGAAGATAATCACTAGTTAGGTTAGGTTTGTATTCCAATTCAAATGAAAATAAATTAACGAATGGAATGAAAATACTCCTTATGCCACATCACAGGGAACATCAGAATGGAATACCATTTGGGTTCAAAGGGGTAGCAAATTCATGTTGTCAATTCTGCTGGAGTATGAGTATGACATTATTAATTTAATTATTCATTTCATGAAGTATAATAAGATGTATAAGGAAAAGGTGGTGAAGAGTGCTTCCAGTAATATTTATGAATAGTTATCATTTAACCAGTTTTCAACTGTGGTTTATCAGGAAAAATTGGTAAAAACATTCATGACTTGAACATGAAGAAAATCTGACTTGTCATTCTTGTCATAGCATTCCGCTACACTGCAAATATGTGAATAAATAAAGGAATATAAGGTTGATTGTTGAGAAAACTACAGTTACAAAACTTGAATATTGGCAGCAACCCCCACTTATTGTGAAAGTTTGCAACGATGGAAGGTTTCTCACTGCGCTGAGTGGAGCGCAACAAATGTAGATGGTCATGCTAGTCCGCTGCTGGTGGCGGCATTCCCATCAAAGGCAATGTAGTATATGTATTGAATATATGCCATAGCTTTCTCAATTCTCAAATGATTTTCATGAGGCTTACTTTTTTGTCACCGCAAAATCTTAGGGTCATAGAATGCGGCAACACTTTGTCAGTACCTTGCAGTAAGTACACTTCACAGGCGTGTCATATCTAGCCACTCAGTTCCCAGAGTGCATTGCATGGCGCAATACATTAAAAGAATGAAGTTATGAGGACATTAATGTATGTGCATTTGTGTTATTAGTAGGTTAATGAGTGTCATATTCAATACTGACTTTTATGTCACTCAGTTTTTTTTTGTTTACTTTGACTTTAGGTTGTGTGTAAAACAGTGACATCGAGGTCAATTTGCAGCACGTTGAACATTGCTGGTGAAAGTGAAGCTTTTTATTGAAAGAACTACCACTAACAACACTGTTATGTAAATTATGTCAATTAAAAGGTAGTTAATGTTTAGCTTTCTCTGAAAGATTATACAGGAAGTCCTCAATTTACGAACGAGTTCCGTTCCTACACTGGTGATGTAACCTGAATTTCCGTGTATGTCGGATTTCACCATTAAAGTTGAAATTTACTTCAAAATACTTTGTATTAAAAAACAAAAATACATTAAAATAAAAAGCACAAGATGCTGTACTTAGCATTAGTGCTGAGAGGTTGATGGAGAAGAAGGAGAGGAGGGCGAAAAAGGCAAAGATACTGCTGGCGCGCAGACACGATCGAGACACTCTGCATGCTCAACCGCAAGGAATGCTGGTCTTTGTAGTACAGGAATTGCCCGTATGCGAAAGAACGTACCAAATACACAAGCAGAGGTAAACAAGCGCAGAGACGCAGCGCAAAGCACAATATTTGGAGTGAGGAGGAAACGGGCTGCTTCAAGTGGAAATGACGTCCATTTGAGTCATGACGCTGTGCGTCGCTGTACACAGTGGCTTATTCAAATGCTGGAGCAACTCTGTCCGCTCAATCATGTAAATGGGTTATTCAGAATGTTTCACAAATCGGAATTTTGACCTTAACCCGAATATTGACTGCATGTAAACGTAGTCACTTCGTGCTGGGGACAAAATGGCGGAGGAGGCAAGGGCGTTGTAAAGTTGAAACGTCGTAGGTCGCGTACGTCGTAATTCAAGGACTTCCTAAATAGCGTTCTCTGTAATAACGTATGACGCCATTGTAAGAAGAATTAGACACTAAGGGTGCTCGATCGGCGATCACCTATCACAGACTTTTCCACAAAAATCAGCCGATCATGATCGGCAGCCGATGGATCAGAGCATCCACATTATCAAACGGCCAAAACGCAAATCCTCCAATATGACAGAGGTGTTAAATCCAGCAGAGTTGGGCATTCCGTCCCAGGGGTGGAACGGTCCGTCCCTCTGTCCCGGACGGACGCCCATTTTTGGGAAGACAAGTTTTAAAAAAGGGACTAACTAAGCAAGGGCGGAGGTGGATTTTAGTCTGGCCCACTCATCGTCCTTTATGCGTGTGTCGTGGTCACGAGAATGCTATTTAGGAAGTCCTTCATCTCCAACTACTTGGGGAAATGGGCAAACGACAAAAATTGCCTCCGAACACTTCAAACGTGTCACTAATTACCCAAGTGCGCAGGAGGTTTTTCAACAGGAAATACAGCGCGAGTTCTGCTAGTAAGAAAAGTGATGAGACCCAATAGCGCGAGCAGCGTCAGATCCAGCACACTGGCGAGTGACGTCAGCATGTCGCTTGACTGTCCGCTGTTGGAGGAGTACGTAGCTTTAGTTGTGCTAAAGCTAATGCAAACAAATATTACTGTCTCGGTAAAGTTCCACAGTTGCAGAAAAAACTAAAGAAAGTAAAAACAAACCAGGTATAAAAAGTTCTTAGCTCACGGTACTTCATTTTGCTCTTTCCACACAAGACCCGCCGAGTGTACACGAACGACGCTGTGTGTGACATAGTACTCCCCGATGCTGATTGACTGCCACGAGGCAAAGACGGAAAGACTGGAGGGAATGGTCCTCGTCCACCTGCGCCCCCTGGTGAGCTCCTCAATGGAGCCACTCCAGTTCGCACACCAGCCTGGCATCAGTGTGGATCACATATGTCAAAATCAAGGCCCGCGGGCCGGATCTGGCTTGCGAGAAGGTTTTCTACGGCCCCTGTGATGATATTGGTTTATTATTAGATCCGGCCTGCAGCCCGCAGCAAGCCGGCGTGGGTAGCAGATCTGATCGGGTCCTTCGCGCCTGCCGAAGAAGTCATGCTTTAAATATATTGTAGCGACTTCAAAGAACACACCATCAGACATAGTTTAATTAGCATGTTTTTATTCGTCCAACCGGTTACTGTGGGCCACAGCCGACGCCAATACAGTACAACCGTTCATTCAAAAAAGAGCAACGGCTCTCCTGTTCGTCCTCCACTACTCTCGCTCGCATGCCCTCCCATCCAGAGAGCCGCACGATGCATTCAATAACCTCGGAAACAACACAACTTGGCAAGACACAAATTCGATCCACAACACAGATAACCCAATTTGTTACACTATTTCTGTAATATATTTCTTTGCATCAATGTTTGCCACCCCATGGCTGTTATACATGCTGAATGAAGACTTCACGTCACTTTTCGTGGCTTTCAGAATCGAATTGTGGTGAAAAGTTATTTGGAGTAAAACATTTATTATATTTATTAGAAATACTTAATGTTAGAAATCTCACGTTTTATTATTAGTAATTGTTGGCATTTGATAAATTTATTGAGGTTCGACGTAGTGCTGAGATGTCCTACACTGTGAGCAGGCATTGAACGCTATTCGAGCGCTAAGTGTTGATAGTGAGTGACTTTTTTTCTTCTCTTTCCTCCTTTGACACAGCTCGTAGTTTGTTCGTGCCAGCAAACTCAGTAGTTGCAGATTGCCCGTGTTTTACCACGTTTGTTGTTGTGTGTAAATGTTAAAAGGTGTGTTTAATCATTTACGTTCGTGTCAGGTAACTGCTGTACATAACAGCCTGGATATGTTCTCGTGAGCGATGTCACGTTGATGAACACTAGTTAGTTATTTTGGCTCATATGCTAACTATTCTAGTATTGAAATGTGTGTATGTGTATTGTATGTATTGTTTGGCTGATTAATTTCTTAATACAGTGAATTGTAATGTTTAGGCATATTGTTAACAAATGGATATGCATTAGATGATGTTGCTAGGTTATTCTTTGTCTGTGTTGTTGCAGACCACAATAAATAGACGTGTCAAGTGGAATACGGGCCTGTGTTCTCTGACAGGAGCACCACATCCATACCTTCCCACTCTAAAATAGGGTCAGCTGGAGACATCATACCAATCATATGATCCTCTCCGTTTTACTTCACATTATGTACAGTTCATACAATCTTGCAGCCCGAGTCAACCAGAAAATTGTTTCCAGTTTGGCAGGAGAAACGCAAACAGAAGTGACGTACGAGCTGCCTCGCAAAAGTAGCAGTAATGTACTTGATTTTATTTTTTATTTAGTAACTCCGAAGATAAAAACACAACAGCCAGGGGGGTGACAAACATAGACGCAAAGATATATATTACAGATACATATAAAGCATGACATCATCAGCAGGCGCGAAGGACCCGATCCAATCTGGACATTTTAAAAAATGTCAATGAACATTCTATCAGTTCCGGCCCTCAGCTTGTCGCAAAATTCTGTATTTGGCCTTCCGTCCATTTAACTTTGACACCCCTGGTGTGGATGATGCCATCATCTACCTCCTCCACACTTCACTCTCCCACCTGGAGAAGGCGGGGAGCACTGTAAGGATCATGTTCTTTATTTTCTCCAGTGCTTTCAACACCATCCAGCCCATCCTATTGGGAGACAAGCTGGAGCGGGCGGGAGTGGTCCACCACCTCACCACATGGATCCAGGACTACATCACAAACCGGCCACAGTATGTGAGGACACAGGACTGTGTGTCTGACGTGCTCCTCTGTAGCACGGGGGCCCCGCAGGTAACTGTCTTGGCTCCCTTCCTGTTCACCCTCTACACCTCGGACTTCAACTGCAGCACTCCTACCTGTCACCTGCAGAGGTTCTCTGATGACTCTGCAGAGATGATCAGGAGTACAGAGAACTTACTCAGGGTTTTGTGGACTGGTGCCAGCAAAACCGCCTCCTGATCAATGCGGGGAAATCCAAAGAAATGGTGGTGGATTTCGGTTGGCGCCATCACTCTGCACCTGCACCAGTGCATATCCGGGGAACAGATGTTGAGAGAGTCTCAACTTAAAAGTACCTGGGTGTTCATCCGAACAATAAACTGGACTGGAGCGACAACACAGACGCCCTCTATCGGAAGAGCCAGAGCACACTCTTCCTACTCAGGAGACGGAGGCCTTTTGGGGTTCAGGGGACACTCCTCAGGAACTTTTATGACTCTGTGGTTGCATCGGTCATTTTCCAGGGAGTGGTCACCTGGGCAGGCGGCGTCTCGGCCCGGGACAAGAAGCGGCTGGACAAACTGGTCAGGAGGGACGGCTCTGTCCTGGGCTGCTCCCTGGACTTTGTGGACTCAGTGGGGGACAGGAGGATGATGGCCAAGCTGTCATCAATGCTGGACAACCCGGCCCACCCCCTCCAGGGCACCCTAACAGCACTCCACAGCTCCTTCAGAGACAGGCTGTTACACCCTTGCTGTGCAAAGGAGAGATTCCGCCGCTCCTTCTTGCCTGCTGCTGTCAGACTCTTTAAGAACATTGTGTGGTCTCTACAAACTGGCGGACATTAGTGCAATTGTGCAGTCCTGCACCTGAGCTTATATCGTGCAATACTCAACATTCCCCACTACTGTTAGTCTAGTTTTATTTTGTATCCAATGCTGTTCCTTACATTTCACTGCAGCACTGTCACTTAGAGTATTTTTCCTCTGTACTATGTACAGGCTAAAATGAGTGTTCCTTCATACTTTTCATGTAGATGTATGTTGGTGTGTATATACATATACACATAGTTACTGCGTATATTTACATAGGTTTGATCCTGACTGTTTGCCGTTAATGTTATACATTGTCTACATTATGCCGACATCCCTGTGTGACCTATATCTTTGTTGCTGTAACACTGAACATTTCCCTACTGTGGGATCAATAAATGCCTTCTTATTCTTATTAAAAAAGTTCATTTGTTCAAAATGGACAAATGGGTGGATTTTCAGGGCTTCGCGTCCCACCGCTCCAAACGCATCATCCGCGCTGCCCCGCACGCAACCGTGCCCACCAGCGCTAACTACATTGCCTTTAATTAAATCGCGCCTCAAGAAATGCCCTCAACGGATTTGTTGTGAACACATGTAGCACCATCTAAACTGCTGGAGGGGAAACCAACCAGCCAATCAGCAACCCGAAGGGCTGATCAATGGAAGCGCTATCTGAACCGGACGTCTCCACCCATCCGTTCACTGAATAACCTCTCTCACGTCCCCTGCATTGACATGAACAATGGCCGCTGTTAAATAAAGCAGTTACATTATGACCTTGCTCACTTCGTTTCGTTACATACATACATGTGCTGGCAAGCAGTTCGTCAAACCGTTATCCCAGAAGTGGGTACCCATAAGGTAAGCGGATTTGAATAGTAAATTCGCCAGCAAATGAGCTTTAAACAAACCTCTCATGTTAACATCTCTCCAGCGGCATCATGCTTTTTTTTTTTTAGGGTGGGTGGGGCAAACCTACGGACAGAACCTCTTTAAAAGGACGAGGACGGACAACGATAATTTTTCTGAATAAGTACTGAGGGACGAGGAGGGAAGTGTACCCAGGTCACAGATGGAGGACGGACCGGCAAAAGGGTCAAGTGACCAGCTCTGAAATCCAGGTCCGGAAAGTAAACGCTTCCACAGTTTGTCTTTAGCCGCAGGTGCTTCTACTCAACCGGCAGGAAAATGAGCTCTTGAGTCGAAGCGCCTGTGGTTAAAGTCGAACTGTGATAGGGTTTACTTTCAGGACCTGGATTTGACACCTCTGAGGATTTGCATTTTGGCCTTCGTTATTTATATGTGTATAAACGATTGCAGATATATATTATTACAATAACAATTATGTACAATTTAAGTTAGCATTGTTCCAATACTATTTTTTGGCCCCGATACCGATTCCTCTACCTGGCTGTGCAGTATCGGCCGATGCCGTTTGAAAAATCAAAACATTTTTCTTGTAATTCTAAAGAATTGCATACTCACTTGGACGCAAAATTATTCATACTTAAATCATCACTTGTGACATATCTGTAGTAACATACTGTATACACACGAAATACACGTGTTGAGTAAACAACCTATTTTCATCGCTCTTCGTGTTGGTGAGAGTGAGACATGGGCAAGATATTCACACGAATGGCCATTTGGATAAGGCTTCTCTTCTATTTTCCTTCCACGTGCGGCTCTCAAATATGTGCGCTGCGTTCAAAGATACCAGTATCGATAACTGGCATCGGCGAGTACTAAAAAAATTAAGCGGGATACTTGGCGATACAAGTATCGGTATCGGAACGAACAACACTAATGTAAATGCTCAATCAAAAGGGATTATAAAAATGAAAACAAAAATAAACTCACCACTCTTATTCTCAGCAGAGCAGGAAGGAACCCCGTGAGGAAATATGTTCGACGGAAAATACTATGAGGACAAGATTGGAACGGAATGATTTTTTTGTTGCTGTTTTTACCATTACGTCATTTGTAAAAGAGAACAGAAACGTTATGTGGATGCTAATAAAAACTAAGTGACAAGCTAAAGAGTGAAATATTGATTAATTCAGAATACCTGGCCTCCATAACAGTGGCAGGGATTTTTCCTGTACTCTCATAAAGGAAAGAGGCTTTCTCCACATCCTGTACAGCCTGGCACAACAGCCCATATATAAACACAGAAATAAGGACAAACTTTGATTAAATCTGTCTCACACCCTCATTGCCAATAAGACATTTGTTCAAGCACAAGATGTCACTGTACCTGGAATGGTGCATCTCCAGCACTAGAAATATCGTGATACAGACCCATCTTCTCCAGTGGTTGCTGGAAAAGTAGATATTTGCGATTCACAACCAACCAACCAAATGAATGTGATCAACATGCAATGCTACAAAATGTTTTTGGGTTGTTTTTTTTTTCTTCAGAATTTTACCTTGAGATCAGCAAGTCTTGTCTTGGCCAGGGAAACATACTCCATCAGGAGGCTACGGTATTTCGTAGGTACATAGGGAGGATGAAGGATGTGCACCTTACAGGGGGAAATTTGGACATTTGTATTTCATTTTTACACTTTCTTAATTTGCACCTTTTAAACCAGACTCGCATAAAAATTGTCTGGTCTTGTATTTTAATAACCCGAAAAATGTCTAGCTTAGAGGCTTGATATTTTTCTATATTAGATGTTCAAAGGTTTTCCAATTACAATTTGGCTTCATTTACCTACCACTCAATGTGCATCAGATTACCTTGAGGTACTGTGGGGGTTCAAACGGAACCAAGTCAGACAGAAACTTGAGCAAAAACACCAGTGATTTCTTGCTGGCAGCGTGGAAGCTGCTGACCCTGCCAAAAGACTCCTGTAACATAAACACAAATCAATAAAACAAATGAGTACGAAAGAGAATATCCTAATAGATGAAATGTACTTTATGCTCCCTCTTGAAAATCATATTTTGTGATCTAAGATGATTGACTCGTTACATTTTAAACTTAGTTCAAAGAAAAAACTACATGAAGCTTATACTATAGCAGGGGTCTCCCACCTTTATGAAACTGAGAGCTCCTCCTTGGGTAGTGATTAATGCAAAGGGCTACCAGTTTGATACACACTTCTGAAATAACAAATTTGCTCAAATCATCTTTAATTTTTTACGTTTGATATTTTTTATGTTTATTATTTCTCAAAATAATTCCCAACAACATCACTTTAATTCTGTCAATCACAGCAAGAGTTTATATTGATCACATCTACAACATTAACGGGAAATCCCACTCTCACTTCACTGGTGAGCAAAGCCTGTGGGCGACTCATGTGGTCACTGGGGGCTCCCTGGTGCCCACAGGCACCATGCTGGTGACCCCTGAAATACATTACATGACGTGATATTAGGGATGTCACAATATTGGTAATATAGTGATATGGCGATATTAAAAATGCCACACGATACCGTCATCGTCATGTTATGATATTAATAGCAGCAAATCTGTTTAAAACCCGAAGTTGTTTTCCATTCGTGCAGTTCCAGCATCCTCTGGTGGTTCGTTTATTTGTGCAGTTTAATTTGATGCTAGTGATGTTTAAGACCCACGCTAATCACCAATAGGTGCCCATGACTGGCCAAGCCTATTTCTTTGTGAATGGTGTTATTATGTACAAAAACAGAATATTGTGATGGTTTTTTTGTTTGTTTTTTTAAATATGACCTCTTTTTTTTACAATATTGTGAGCTTTCATACAGTATTGTAAGCTTTTTATATATCGACAACCTTCCCACAATACTGTGATAATTATCATACCGTGAGGTTCATATCGTGATTATTATCGTATCGTGACATTTGGATATTGTGACATCCCGACGTGATAATATTTATTTACTGGGCTTATTTCCATATATTGCATGTAAGTCACAAGGTAATGACAACAATTAAGATTTATGTTATATAGAACCCAGGAAGAATATTGAATATAACCTTGAACCAGTTGATGTAGGAAGGGAAGATGTCAGGTCCTTGTAGTGCCCCCTGCCGCGCCAACAAGAATGCAGTTATCATGCTCTCCAAGTCATAACCATCAAATGCAGAAGTCAGCAATCTGGATAGAAGTGCTGAGAGGCAATTGTGGAAATATCAGACATGAAGACAAACGACCAATGTACGTTGAAAAAATATACAATTACCGTATTTTCCTTACAGGCTTACAGCATATTGTAACGAATTGGGTTATCTGTGTTGTGGTCGGATTTGTGATTTGTGTGTTGACAATGTTTTTTTTTCGACATCTTTTCGATCTGATGTTAACGGAGGGGGAGGGAATGTTAATAGGAGCAGGTGATCTCAACCTGAGGCTAAACCCACTGTTGGACTCAACGAGAAGACACCAGCAAGAAAGGTGTTGGTGCCTAAAAAGTCAGGGAATTGATGTCTCAACTTGGAATTGTAGACTATGGAGGGAATTAAACCCAACTAAAAGAGACTAGACCTATTTCTCTCTTTTTCAATTCAAGGATAATTGTTTAATCCAAAGGAGAGATAGGTATAAAATAGGAAGATGTGATATTGGAGTGATGGACCTGTCTGACCACTGTCCAATATACTTAGAAGCTAACATGGGTAAAGAAAAGAAAAGGACTGTTTGGAGACTAAATTCAAGTCTGCTACATGGTCAAGCGAAAGAAAAAATTGAAAAGGAGATCTGTGAATTTGTGGAAATAAACGACAATGGACAGGTGTCTCCCTCAGTACTTTGGGATACATGCAAGGCTGTTATGAGAGGGAAGCTGATTGCAAGATCTGCATGTAAAAACAATAACAGGGAAAACTGAGAATTTTACAAAAAGATTTGAGTACTCTGAAAAAGATGCACAAAAATGCCATACATAGAGGAAAAAAGCAGAGATCAATGACATTTTGTTACATGAAGTACAAAAGAAAATGATTTACACTAAACAGAGATACTATGAAGCGGAAAGTAGATCTGCAAAACTGTTGGCTTAAAGACTTAAAAAGCAACAAACGTCGAGGTTTGTCTATAAGATAAAGGATCACAACAATCTTGGTGTTGTATGAAACAGAGGAAATTAATAAATGCTTTGAACATTACAAGAGCAAGTTATACTCCCAGGTATCTAACTGCAATGATTCCCAAATTAATGAGTTTCTAAGTGGCTTAAATTTGCGTCATGTTTGGAGAAGAACAGAACAGCTCACTTGTGTGTGAAATAACAACAAGAGAAATAAATATAGCAATTGCTAAACTTGAAAATAATAAAAGTCCCGGGGCTGATGGTTTTATTTCAGAATGGTATAACATTTTTTAAAAAAATGTTGACACGATTTTTACACCAAACCATTAATTGGATATTGAAAGGGGGAGAATGTTCTGATTCCTGGAGAGAAGCATTTATCTCTGTAATTGCAAAGGAGGGCAAAGATAAAATACTTTGTTCGAATTATAGACCAACAAGTGTGCTCAATGTCGATTATAGACTGTTCACAGCAATTTCAGCATGGCGTAAGGAAAACATTTTACCAGAAATCACGAGTTTAGATCAAACAGGATTTATAAAACAGGCAAACCAATGATAATATTCATCAAAGGGTCTTCCGTCAGGCATGGTGTGATAGCTTACTGATAGCACTCGCTTTAGCTAAAACTAATTATTTCTCCAGATTCATTGTTCTAAATAAAAATAATCCTAAATATCTATTTGATCACTGGTAGTGTTGGGCAAGTTACTTCCAAAATGTAATGTATTACATATTACTAGTTACTTGTATGTGAAAGTAATACGTTTCTTTACAATATTACTCTATTTGTAGAGTAATGTGTTACTCAAGTTTAAGTTACTTTTAAGTTACTTTTTTTTTTTAATCGGGGATTAATTTATACAATAATGATTTCAAGACCTTAAAGCGGAAGTCAACCCAAACATTTTTTTTCAAGAATATCTTCCAAGCAGGCCCACTAGTTGAAACACAACATTCTGATTAATTTTGCGTCTGTTGATTAGATGTTAATCCACCTGTTTTTAGCCATATCTGGGGGCGGCCATTTTGTCTTCTGTCGACTGAAAATGACATCACAACTGCTCACAACGACCAATCACAGCTCAGATTCAGAAAACAGGTCAGCCGTGATTAGTCGTTGTGAGCAGTTGTGATGTCATTTTCAATCAACAGAAGACAAAATGGCCGCCCCCAAAGATGGCTAAAAACGAGTGCATTTTGTTGCTTAACTCATATTCCACAAACGCAAAATTTATCAGAATGCCATGTCTCAACTAGTGGGCCTGCTGGGAACATATTCTTGAAAAAAATATCTTTGTGTTGACTTCCGCTTTAAAAGGAAAAATGCTAAATTTGCTGCTATACTCTAGCTGGTGAAGTTAACTTATGAGCATATTTAACTATATAGTGTGGTCTATAATATTAAATGTTTCGACTTTATGGTGTGGTGGGACATCACTACCTTTGATCAATATTTGTATCCATCCATCCATCCATTATCTATACCGCTTATCCTCACAAGGGTCGCGGGACGTGCTGGAGCCTATCCCAGCTGTTTTCGGGCAGTAGGCGGGGGACACCCTGAATTGGTTGCCAGCCAATCGCTGGGCACACAAAGACAAACATCCGCACTCACAATCACACCTAGGGGCAATTTAGAGAGTCCAATCAACTTACCATGCATGTTTTTGGAATGTGGGAGGAAACCGGAGTACCCGGAGAAAACCCACGCAGGCACGGGGAGAACATGCAAACTCCAGACAGGGAGGCCGGAGCCGGGATCGAACCCACAACCTCTGAACTGTGAGGTGGACGTGCTAACCAGTCGACCACCGTGCCGCCAATATTTGTATCAACAAGATCTATTTTTTATTGGAATTGATATTTTGTCCAGTAAATAAATAATTACAGACTGTAAACCACAAATGAAATTATCATTATTCTCAAATTAATTTACACATTGGGGGTGGCATGGCTCAGTGGTAGAGTGGTCCTTTCCCAACCGGCATGTTGTGGGTTCAATCCCCGGCCATTGTGACCATGTTGAAGTACCCTTGAGCAAGATACTGAACCCCCAGTTGCTCCTGATGCTGCGTCATCAGGAGGTAGATGAGGTACAGTGTGAAGCACTTTGAGTACCAAAGGTAGAAAAGTGCGATACAAGTGACAGTCCATTTGCCATTTACACACAAATAATAGTGATGCATAACATATCATTGATAATTAGACAGACAGACGGACGGAGGGACGGACAGACAGACAGGGCATGTGTAATAAAAGCAAAAATATGTATTGATCAAGTCAAAACTGACCTGACTTAAAGTTTTTTCCTTTTTCATTAATATTTTTTCTATTTATAATAATTGAAAGTTCAGTTAGTTCTAATTTTCTTTTACTACATGGAGACAAAGTTTCGAGGTGATTTGAAAAAAAAAGTAAATAAGAAACGAGCGCATCAGACTCTAATAATGACGTCTATTGTAGTTTGTCCGATTGAAGGTGCCATAGCGTGACGTCATCTGTCACCGGCAGATGATTTGCATTTTGATTGCGAACAGCCAATCAGAATCATTATGTTTTACATTTGGCTATTGATGGCACTAAGTTTATTAAAATCATATCTCAAAAGCACAGTGACTTATTTTTTTTGCATTTTATTCGCTTTGTTTTACTTAGGTTTGTTCCTGCTTGTATTTTGTGTCTAAGATTTGTATTTTATTTTATGACACCGTGACAGTGATTATTGTCACAAACAATACCTTCTCAGGCATTTTAAATGTTGTCAATGGTGTAAGGACAATTTAATTGCTTGACAGAGAGTTGACCCGCGCACATACGTTGTTGCATGATACTCAAAGTGCGACAAGAACTTTTTATTTGAGTATTGCTTGAAGTAATAGCTTACAATCTAAGTGATGTTATGAACTGCCCTACTTGCTAAATGATGTCAACATATGTATTATGGTCCTGAAATTTGTAACGCGTTATCAATCTCAGTAACTGTAATATAATGACAAAAAAAAATCCGAGTAACAAGTTACATTGCTTCTTTACTGCCTAAATGTAATGTATTACTGTACTGTGTTACTTTTGTAACGCGTTACCCCAACACTGTACACTGGCAATGCTAACACAACAGTAGCCGGCCTCCAATAGCTCCTCTCATTCAGCTCATGATTTTATTCTTTTTTTTATAAACAATTTTTTTATTGACAAAAAGTTCAAATTGTTACACCATTGTATAGCAACATTAGTAGATTTTCTCCCAACAGAGCAGAAAAAAAATTCTGTGATACATCCAACGACTGAAAAACCGCTGAACACACGGACCTCTTGAGTACACAACATATTAATAGAGAAAAAATAATATATAAAATAATTACATAAATAAAAAAGGGGTTCCATAATAATAAAGTTACTAAACACTGGCAACAGTAAACGAACTAATGAACTTAGAGGTGTACATACACACATAACAATCAAATAAAACCTAAAAAATATGTATTAATAAATAAATAAAAATTAAAATTAAATATAATAATAATTATATGAATAAATAAATGAAATTCGAAGAAAAAAAACCTAAATAAATATTAATTGTAAAATAAATATTTGAATGAATGAGCAAATGATGAATGAATGAGAGGTAAAATAAAATAAATGTCATGCTGCTTATTTTAAGCGCGGGACAACTCTGCTCGCATCCAGACCAACCATCAAACAAGTAGAAATGGTGCAGTTTGTGGAAATGGTGCAGTTTGTGGTGAAACATGGCGGGGGGCGGCCGGTTGGGCACAAAAATTGGCCTCCACTAGACATAAGTGTCCCAACTCCTTCACGTTAGCTCATCAGGTGCCAGCTTTCCTAAATATCGAAGCAAGGGTTTCCAGTGAGTATAAAACTTCTCACCACACCCTCTAAGGGTAAATTTGATTTTCTCCAGCTTGAGGAGGAATAAGATGTCGTGAAGCCAAGCCTTAAAAGAGGGGGGCTGTGAGGACTTCCACAACACAAGTATTCTTCTACGAGCAATCAGAAATGCAAAAGCCAGTACATTGGCCTGAACGGCAGAGGCAGAAAAGTTGTCTGGAGACCTACCAAAAATGGCTATATGTGGGGATGGATCAATATGTATTCCTAACAAGTCTGAGACACACCCAAAAAAGGACCTCCAGTAATCTACTAATTTAGGACAGGACCAGAACATGTGCGTTAGGTGGCAAGGACTTTGGGAACACCGACTCCAGTGTTCATCAATTGTATCCGGAAATATTGTGTGAAGCCTATGTTTACTATAATGGAGCCGATGTAATACCCTAAACAGAATAAGGGACAGCCTAGCACAACTAGAGGAAGAGTTAACCGCCCTGAGGGCCTTTTCCCAGAAATCTTGACTGAGGTCAATTTGCAGTTCAAGTTCCCAGGCAGATTTTATCTTCATTAAAATTTAGTCGTTGCTTTTAAACAAGAGGTTATAAAGGAATGAAACCTGACCTTTGGGAAAGGCTGCCACTCTGAGTGCCAAATCTATACCTGTGGAGTTTGGAATTTGTGGAAAGACTGGCGTGTGCGACCAGGCAAAGTCACGTAGCTGAAGGTATCGGAAGAAGTCTGAGGTACTCAAACCAAATGCTGCACTTAGTTGATCAAAACTACCAAAAACATCATCTACATATAAATCCCCCAGACAGAGAAGGCCATGTCGCTCTAATATTTTGAACCTCCGATCATTCTTGGCTGGTGCAAAGAGGTGATTATTACAAATGGGCGTCACCAACGGAAGTGAAAACCACCCAAAGCAGCGTCTAACTTGTGACCATTTTTTAAATGTATTACCATATTAGAGGTAAAACTAGCAGGAGATATGCGAATGGTGCTACATGCTAAAGATGTAAGAGAAGTAGAGCAAGAGTCAGCCTCTAAACGGCACCAACTGAACTGTGGCGAGGTAAACCAGTGTTATTTTGTGAACATTGGCGGCCCAGTAGTAGCTGATCATATTGGGTAGTCCCAGTCCACCGACCGCCCTACTCTGCTGCAGCAATGTTTTGCCCGTTCTAGGACGCTTACCAGCCCAAATAAAAGTTGAAACAATGTTATCAATAAGAGCAAAGAAAGACTTAGGGAGGAAGATGGGAAGACATTGGAATAAGTACAAGTATCTAGGTAACACATTCATTTTTATAGCCTGCACCCTAGCAACCAAAGATAGCGGCAAAGAATTCCATCGTTGTAAGTCCAACTTAACCACAGAGGTTAAAGTAGTGAAATTGTGTTCACCGAGTGTACGAAAGGAATGCGTCATCACAACATCTAAGTATTTCATACCCTCAGATGAGATTCTAAATAGTATCGATGACTGTGTCAATTCCCTGGCTACCCGATTGACCGGAGGCATTCACTTTTTGAAATATTCAATTCATATCCAGATATATCACCAAATGTGTCCAGTAACGAGAGGATAGTTGGAATACTTGTCAGGGGATCACATATATAAAGTAAAAGATCATCAGCGTAGAGCGAGAGACGGTATTCAAACCCTGCCATGCGTATCTCTTTAAATGACTTTAAGGCCACCGATAGTGGTTCAATGGCTAGGGCGAACAACAATGGGGATAGTGGGCAGCCTTGCCTAGAGCCACGGAAAAGGGAAAATTGACTTGATCGCTGTGTATTTGTACATACAGAGGCACTGGGTGAGGAATAAAGTAGCTTGATCCAAGAGATGAAGCCAGTACTGCAATCGAATCTCTCTAAAGAAAAGAAAAGATACGCCCACTCTACCCTGTCAAACGCCTTCTCTGCGTCAAGAGATACTACAACTTCAGGTTCGGTAGTGCACGATGGAGAGTGAACAATGTCAAGAAGCTTTCTAACATTTGAGAAAGAATGCCTCTTCTTTATAAAGCCCGTTTGATCTTCAGAGATTACCTTGGGCATTATGCCCTCCAAACGATGAGCCAGCACCTTGGCAAGAATCTTGATGTCAACTGACAGAAGTGAAATAGGACGATATGATGCACAATCTGTTTGGTCTTTGCCCTTCTTGTAGATAAGCGATATAGAAGCTTATCTAAGTGTCATAGGCAAGGGGCCATCAATGTATGATTGAATAAACATTTCTAGTAGAAGTGGTGCAAGCAGGTCTGAGAACCGTTTAAAGAACTCCACCGAATAGCCATCCATCCCTGGTGCCGTTCCACTGCGCATTAAACGAATGGCCTCTTGAATTTCACACAGTGTCAAAGGGACATCTAGTGTCTGATTATCAGTTGGCGAAACATTCGATAGGCAACTTATAAAAAAAAACGACGTAATTGACTTTCATCATTAACAGACTCACAAGTGTATAGTTTGGAGTAAAATGACCTGAATGTATCATTTATCTTCCCCGGATCAGAGGTAAGAGAGCCTGACTCGTCACGGCCTGGATGATTTGGTTGGAAGCCGATCTGGCTTTCAGCTGATGCGCCAACAGGCGACCCGCTTTGTCACCATGTTCGTACATGGACCCACTTGATTGGAGGAGGAGACGTTCCGCTTCTGACGTTAAAAGAAGATCAAGCTCAGTCTGAAGTTCTAACCTCTCATTGTATAAGTCAGCCGACTGAGAAGTAGATAGTACAGCATCAAGTTTGCCTACAGCTTCCTCCAAATCTCTCTGGCGGGTTCTGCGCAGCTGGTTCACATGTGACGTGTACAAAATAATTCTCCCTCTGACATAAGCCTTCAGAGTTTCCCAAAGTAATGAGGGAGATGTTTCATCATTTTTATTGGTCTCACAAAATAACTTAATCGAATCCTCAACTTATTTGCAAAAATTTGTATCAGCTAATAATACTGGGTCTAAGTGCCAAGTCCTGTACTCTTTTGTTTTGAGGTCAAAACGCACTGAATGACAGTAGAATGATCAGACGCCACGATGGGGGAATACTGTGTAGAAATAATTGAAGAAATAAGTGTTTTATCAACTATAAAGTAATCTATCCAAGAAAATGATTTGTGAGCGTGTGAGAAAAAAGAATACTGCCTGACAGAGGGGTGTGAAAACCTCCACGGGTCGGCATACCCATATTGATCCATAAAAGCCAAGAGTGTTTGAGCCATTTTCGAGAGTGAGGCAGGACGAGAACTCGATCTGTCCAATAATGGGTCTATAACACAGTTCATATCAACCCCCAATATCAGAGAATGTGAGTTCAGGTTCGGGATAGCGGACAGTCACAACTTCATAGAATTATGATCATCCCGGTTCGGGGCATAAACTGATACCAGAACTACTGGCTTCTGGTATAGCGTACCTGCAACAATCAGGTAACGACCCTCTGTGTCAAGAACTGTTTTTGTGAAAATAAAGGGTACTATTTTTTTAATCAGTATGGCTCTGCCTCTAGTCTTCAAATTGAATTTAGAATGAAAAATATGTCCAATTAACAAAATAACTAACAAAATACGAACGACTATCAGAAAAATAACCAGTCAATAGAGAGGCCCATATCCCACTAACCCTACAAAGACAACTAGCTTCAACACTACCAACCCCAAAAAACCTTCCCATGTGAGGGCAAGCCCTCCCCAACCATGATACCCTGGTAAACCCCTAAAAATATGTACTTCCCTGTCGTCATCTCCTTCACTCGTAATTTGTCTCTGATCCCGTAACCCATCAACAAAATTAACAAACATAAAATAATAATAACCCTCTAAACCTAATACTGTACATAAAATCCCCTTCCCCATCGGGATAAACAATAAACAATGACACAATTAATGAACCAAAAGATAGAAAGCGCAAGTTTGCAAACAATACAACCACATAAGTATTGTATATTGAATTTTAAAACCACAGAGCTAAACACCAGAGTGAAGATTTGAGAAACACACCAGGTGGATTAGAGTGAGTTAACTAATAATATACCATATCCTACCAGTAATATTGATAGCAATCATCATGGTTATACAAACAATCAAATAGTAACAGTAATAATAGTAATGGAAATGGAAATGAAACTTGTGTAACCCAACATCAGCTTTGTATCACAGTACAACAACCACGGTTATGTCTTTCCGACTAAATAGCAGAACCTGGGTAAACATAACCCAGACCAATGGTAAAGGTCAAGAGCCACAGTGCCTAACAAAACCAACAAACAACTCACGGCTCATATAAAGTACTGTGATCCCAAAATTGGCAAGTGTCCCAAACGGAATGAGTAATCCCGGAAATGGGAAAAAGGAAAATGTCTTAACACTCGAAGTCGGCAAGTAACGGTAAACACTCGTATGAGCCAGGCTAAAGTGGCCAGCACATCACCTCCAGCCCAACCAGCCACGGGGTTAGCTGGGACTCACAATACGCCGATAATTAACATGACTTTATTCTTTACGCAGAAGATTTAGCGCATTCAGGACGAGATTGAGGACACCGTTCCTAAAACACTGTTGAATTCTGTGAAGACTGATGTTAGCAGGGGTATTATGGCTGAGAATTGTCTGACAACCCTATCTCATTTTAAAATAGTATCTCTTGAAAGTCTAACAAACTTAGCTGGTGCGGCAAAACAGACAACTCGTGTGCTCGATCCGCTTCCTGGCAAACTCATCAAAGAATTGTTTACAACCCGAGGACCCTCCGTCATAAATATCATTCATTTATCACTCACCTCGGGCACTGTACCAGCAGCTTTGAAGACCGCTGTTATTCGACCTATGCTTAAGCAGCCAAACCTTGATCCGGAGAACCTCAACAATTATAGGCCGGTTTCAAATCTCCCGTTTATTGCAAAAATTCTTGAAAAAGTCGTAGCGCAACAGTTTAGTGACAATATGGCTGCTAATAATCAATTTGAAACTCTTCAGTCGATCACTCTACTGAGACGGCCCTTGCTAAAGTGACTAATGATCTTCTCCTAGCTATGGACTCCGGCACCTCATCAATATTACTCTTAGTCGATCTTGGCGCTGCTTTTGACACCGTCGATCATAACATACTATTAAACGCCTTGAAGCGTGTGTTGGTATCTCAGGCTTAGCATTTTTTTGGTTTAACTCTTACCTCTCAGAGAGAGGACGCACCGTGTAATTCATGGCAATGCGAGTTCTGAGTTTTGTAATGTTACATGTGGAGTCCCGCAGGAATCCGCACTATGACCCCTATTGTTTAGCATCTACATACTTCCGCTTAGTGATATTATTCGTAAATATAACGTTAATTTTCACTGTTATGCTGATGATAATTATATATGCCGCAGGAGATAACAAACCCGGCTAATTTTTGTAATCTAGAGGCGTGCCTTGCTGACATTAAACAATGGATGTCTCTCAATGTTTTGCTTATTAACTCAGATAAAACCGAGATGTTGATTATTGGCCCTGCTCGTCATCGGTGCCTATTTAAGGACACCACTCTCAGTCTCCATAAATGTACTATTACCCAAAGTGCAACAGCAAAAAATCTTGATGTAATCGTTGACTCAACTCTGTCCTTTCAAATGCATGTTAACAATATTACTAGAACTGCATTTTTCCATCTCTGTAATATTGCTAAAATTCGTCCAATCCTATCAAATAGTGATGCAGAAATTTTAATCCACGCGTTTGTTACGTCTCACCTCGATTATTGTAACATTTTGCTCTCTCGTCTTCCCATGTCTAGTATTAAAAGTCTGCAGCTAGTCCAAAATGCTGCTGTAAGACTCCTGACAAGGACGAGAAAGTCCGATTATATTACTCTGATACTAGCCAATTTGCATTGGCTCCCAGTCCACTTGAGATGCGATTTCAAGGTTTTGCTACTTACTTACAAAACATTGCACGACTTAGCACCTTCCTATCTCGTCGACCTAGTGATACCATATGTTCCGCCCCGAAACCTTAGGTCACAAAAACCTTTTAGTGATCTCGAGAGCCAAAAATAAGTCCATAGAATCCAGAGTGTTTTCTATTCGAGCACCAGTGCTTTGGAATGCCCTACCCACGGATATTAGAGGAGCTACCTCAGTGGAAATGTTCAAAACACGACAAAAAAATTATTTGTACACTTCTGCATTTAGTTGAACTATTTGTTTTGGCCTCTTTACTGCCGCTTCTTTCTTTTTTCTGCCTTTTCCCAGGCTTGGGAGTTAGTTAGGTGATGACGGCAGAATTGGAGGTTGCTGTGTCGATTCCACAGCAATAGACCGCGACTGGATCGGCAGTTGACCACATCCTCGGAGGCGCTGCTATGGAGATTTCTACATCGATCAACTGGGCAGGGAACCACTTCACCAAAGTCATCTTGCAGCACCTCCATTTGATTAACTTTCACATTATTTTAACCAACTTTGTATAGTATCATAATATGTGTTAAATGTTTCCCACTCAGCATCCATTGCAGCCTGATCATCCTGGAAGGGGGATTCCCCCATCTGTGGTCCCTTCTCAAGGTTTCTCATTTTTCCCCAGATGTGTTTTTGAGTTTTTCCTTGCCCTCCTGGGAGTTAAGATCAGGGGATGTTGTTTATATGTTGTCAGCTAAGGGCGTGTGAAGCCCTTTGAGACTTTCCTGTGATTAATGGCTAAACAAATAAATTTGACTTGACTTGAATCGAACTTTGCACATTATGAAACATATTGAGGGCAGGAAATTGGAAGCTCTAATGTTAGGAATGGATGCAGAAAAAGCATATGATTCTGTGAGGTGGGAATTTTTATTTCAAGTAATGAAGACAACTTTCACGAAAGATGTATTAAGACCATTCTGACTTTATTATACTAATCCTATTGCAAGGATCAAGGTGAATGGAAGTCTCTCTAACGTCATTAAACTTGAGAGAGAAAAAAATCTTTTTTATTTTTTTCGACCCCCTCAAAAATTCTTGAGCAAACAGGGATACACTGCTAATAAAGCGTTTTCCACAAAACACCCCAACCCAATTTTTTAAAAATTAAAAATGAAATATACTAAACTTTTGAAACTATTGAAAAACATATCAAATAGCTGAGTCCGCGGGTATCGAATCATGAATATACGGGAGACCACTGTAAAAAAAGCTATTATTTACAGCAGAAGACATTTCATAAAACGTTTCATGTGCCACAAGCAGAAAAACTAAAAAAAAAAACATCTGGGGAAAAATGAGAAACCTTGAGAAGGAACCACAGATGGGGGGAATCCCCCTTCCAGGAAGGTCAGGCTGCAATGGATGCCGAGTGGGCAACATTTAATACATATTATGATACTATACAACGTTGGTTAAAATAATATGAAAGTCAATCAAATGAAATGCTGCAGGAAGATGACTTCGGTGAAGTGGGTCCCTGCCCAGTTGGTCAATGCAGAAATCTCCATAGCAGCGCCTCCGAGGATGAGATCAACCTCCGATCTTGTAGCCGTAAATTGCTGTGGAATCAAAACAGCAACCTCCAATTCGGTCATCACCGCCTAATCCCCAAGACTGGAAAAGGGGGCAGAAAAAAAATAGAAGCAGCAGTAAAGAAGCCCAAAATAGTTCAAGTAAATGCAAAAGTATATAAATAAGCAGAGCTGGGCAGTCCGCCTCAGGGGCGTAACAGTTCGTCCCTCTGGCCTGGGCGGATGCCCATTTTTTGGGGCGAAGAGCAGGAGTGACACGTTTGAAAAAAAGGGGCGGACTAAGCAAGGGCGTAAGTAGATTTTAGTCCGGCCCACTAATCGTCCCGCATGCGTGTGACGTGGCCGCGAGGTGACCAAAGTTCAAATCAACCTTTTCGGCGAAATGGGCAATGTTGTTCTACTAGTATCTGAAGTGCCACACGACTCTAGAGTCAGTTGTCCTGCTACACTTGACGATTACATTAAATCTTTTTCACAACATGACGACTTTGCCTTTACACCGCATAATGAAATGTAAACATGGCAGGGACGTCATTGTTGTGCGGTCCTCAGTCATGGTTTCATAAAGTAGAATGCACATGTGTCCAGGATTTTGCTCAGCACATTCATGGTGGAAGTGGGAACAAATCTAAATTAAAAAGTAGTGTTTAGAATTGTGGCAAATTCATATATTTTTGTGTCATGGTGCTTTTTGGATATGAATGGAATGAATAAGCCACCAATGTCTGTCTGCAAAGTGGTGTCAGTGACAATCACTCTGATTTTCTGTCAGACATGGAATGCAAATCAGTGCATGAGATAGACAAATTTGTAAAATGGTATACAATTTACTTCAGTTCTTTTAACCAAACAATATTGTATATTTAAATGTATTGCATTGGTTCAAGTAAAACAAATTTTCAATGTTTAAAATCCAGTAATATATCAATTCTACAAGTAAATATGATCCTTTCCACATATATTAACTGTAAAATTAACAATTATAATTGTTCTGTTTTTTTACAACATGTTGCCTTAAAATACACACCAATTCATTGTAATTCATATTACAGATTTTTGATGTCATAATTTTACAGCATATTAATTTCACAAAAATTGTTTACAGTGCAGGTATAATAAGCTCCTCGCTCACAGTTCTCCTAGCCTGGTCTTTTTTTTTCTTGTCCCGGTACTTGTAGCTGGCCGTGTCATATCGCCCAGTAGATATTTTGTTTTATATTTTGCCATTTTAATTTTGCGAACATTCTTAAAACTCAATATTCTGTTTAAACGATTCAAGGGTTATTTCTGAAGATTATTAATCTACATTGACCATTTTGTAAATATGCTTGTTGGTTCTGCATTGTCTGTTGTAGCAAGAGGGCCACAAACAGGGGCACTTGTGGGACGTTGCTGCGCTTTCCCAGCAGTTTTTTGTACTGAAACTCTTAGTGGGTTTTAGCCATGACACACTAATTGAATGGTACCTTTAAACATACATACCAATGTGCTGGACGCATTATAAAATGTATTTTCATGTTATTGCCTGGACATGCAAATGGCACCAATTTGGTTGAATGGCCCATATAAGCATTACCATATCATGAGGGATTTCTCAGTTTGACACATTTGGGTAAACAATACAGCTAATAAAGCTTGTGCAGGCTGAAATGAATAGCCCACGCAGCTCCGGGTATGTGCGTGAATTCGCTCATCTAAAAAAACTACGCTACTGATGTATGACCTCGTCAAATGCAATCAGTGGGGAACCAGCTTGCTTGTCACTAAATAATTTACAGTCCTTAAACTTCTAGTTGAAGTTACATCTTTTGGACGTGTCACAATTGCTAACCTGTCCGTAGCGGTGCTCAGCTGTCTCAACTCTTTGACAATGCCGTTTGCGAGAAGGCTGGCTTCTTTATATCAGGCAAGGCAAACTTATTTAAGGAGCATAATTTTGGCTTGCCTCTTGCTTCAAACAAGCTATTAGGTCTGTTCGATTTTGCCCAACAAGAAAATTATTATTTTCTCTCAAACCCGATTTTACGATTACAATTTCTTTGTAAAATAAAAAATTATGAAAAATGAAGTATTTTGAATGTCTTTTATTTAAACTTAATTTTTCTTTCTTTGAACTCAAAATGCCAGTCAATTTAACTTAATACACAGAACAATCCATTGGGATTAACAGCATTTTACTTACACAATAGATTTCTGGTCTGTTCTTAATTAAACCAATAATGAAAGAGGAAAGTGCATATACCATCTGAAACGAAATCATCAACATGAGAGAAGGTAGACAGTCAAGTCTGTAAACCAAACAGTCTGTCAGCAAGTCATTTTGCCAACCAGCTAGTGACTAGCCTTTCACCTTTATAGTCAGGCCGGCTGGACCAGAGGTAATGTTGTAGAGGAGAAAAAAAGGCACGTCTTTCAGACGTTGAGTAACTTGCTCACGGGTTGTATTGTACATGTGGGGCACACACTACACTACAGATCTATATTTGCCCGATTTATTAACTAAACGCTCACTTGCGTGAGCAAATAGCAGAATCGCCGGTAGCCATGGATGTTGTTGTGATCGGACTACGCGCTCGTGGGAGGAAGCGGAAATACAGAGGAAACTACGGTAGCTTAGATACACCAAAAATAAAAAAATCGAACATGCCGATTCAAACGTTTTTAACATCGTTTTATCCAGAAAATTCAGTTTCGGTTCAAAATCGCTTAATCGAGCAGCCCTACAAGCTATGAAGACAAACTCGCAGCTCTGCCTCTGCCTCGCTCGCTGCTGTCCGCAGTGTAGGAGAGTGACATGTCTGTTGGGTGTGTGGGGCACGCAAACTACATCGCGCCGGGAAAAAAACAAAGGTTTGGAGAGGCAAAGCAGCTGCGTAGGTGCGGAGCCTCCGCGAGCGCGACAAATTGGCCAACTCACATTTTTGCTACACGCTGCAGAGGTATAAACCAGGCTTGAGTGACGGTGAATTATAACGTTACATGCGGTATCTACAGTCGCGACCCGTTTTTTTTTTGTTTTTTTTTGGGAGGTCGGATTTTTTTTATTTTTTTTTAAATATTTTTATTAAATTCACTTGAAAATTTCTTGGGCGCCCGTCTGTTTACTTGGGCGGCTCGCCCAAGTATTAACATGGTGTGGGAAACACACATTTCATTTTATTTTAATAAAACTTAATCAATATAATTTTTAACTATAATTAACTACATCATCCATAATGCAAAGTGTTATTGGCTCATGCGCACAACGGCTCTCTGCCGTCTGTCAATAACAATGCGCTGCTTACAAGATCGCTATATACCAACGGGTTGGTGTGCTCCTCCTGATTGACGGTTCACGTAAAATGACAGATGACAATCAGATGGTATTTGTAACCTTTGCACCGACACCACGGACATTCACAGAGCCATAAAAAAGAATATCAAATAAATGAAGTGTAAATGTGTGAGGCTTAAAGAAACCATTGATCGAGTTTACGATACATCAAATTATTGGCCAACAGCTACAAAAATATGTGGAACGGGGTCGGGGACCGCTAATTTTTATGAATAAGGACGCAGGGACGAGGCCGGAAGTGTACCCAGGTCGCGGACAGAGGACGGACCGGAAAAAAAGGGTCAAGTGCCCAGCTCTGTAAATAAGTATAGAAACATGTCACGTGACACGCCAGAGCACTTCAACATCAATTTCAGTTGACAGCAAGGGACGGTGTTGTATAAAATGTCAGCCTCTTAGATGGCTGAAAATAGGTGGATAATTCTGCTTAATTATTCCTTGAATGGAATATTAATCAGAATACCGTCTTTAGACTAATGGGGAAACATCAAATATATTCCTGCAAAGAACATTTTTGACTTGACTTCTATTTTCAAAGCATCATCATCTTGCTCAAGACTATAATGGTTCCACTGAAAATGTTACCTCTCAAACTGGGTTGCGCAGAAGGGTTGTACACCAGCAGAGTGGATAGGAAGCAAAGGACATGCTTCCAGCTGACCTCATGGGTCTCTAAAACCTGTTGCAGGTGATGTAGCAGCTGATCCACACTGAAGATCACAATCAACTATAAAAACAAAATACAGAACCAATTAAGAGCAAAGTTAACCAAATATTGACATTTGAGCACATACAGGGAAGTCAAGTAAAAAAATTTCAATACAAGAATATGTTCTATGCACCGCCACTAGCCTAAACATGTCATTCTGATTAATACTGCCTTTATGGGACATGAATTAAGCAGCAAAATCAACCCGTTTTTAATCAAGGCGCCACCATTTTGCCACGTGCTGTCAACTGAAAATGACATCACAGTTGCTCGGGGCTCAGGTAACGACCAATCATGGCTCACCTGTTTTCTGTGTTTGGTTATGTGACGTTCGCAAGTAGAGCCCTTCGGCACTGTCACTTTCAGGTTCAAAATGGCCACCCCCAGAAATGGATAAAAACGGATGGATTTCGCTGCTTAATTGATATCTGACAAACGCAATGCAGGATACCGTTTTTAGACTAAAGAGGGCACATGTAGAATATATCATTGCAAAGAAAACCATACAATAATAGATTGCTCTCTGTATTGTTACAAAACTAAGTCTCAAACAATTGACTTGCTCATCTAATGACTGATTAGAAAGTTGAGTTTGTCGTTTGAGGGGATAGTTCCTCATTGATAAAACCAGAGGATGACGATGTCAGACAACACCATATTCCTGGAAATATATAAAACAATGGTGGTCAGAAAACAGTTCATGTTTAAACATGTTTCAGTCATCGTTAATTACAGGTCATCACCACTATTTTTGGACCGTCATCTTATTTACTTATTTGTTTTTTTGAGAACAGTCAGATCCTCCTTCTTCTACTTTGGCGGCATTGCGTCAGAGACAGCCAATACTATGTCAGACACAGGGGCAGCAAGAAGCATTGATAAAGGCTGCTGTCACCATGATCTATACATGTATATTAAAAAAAAAACCTTTAGAGTAGAGGAGGCGTTACATCTGCTTCAAAATAGTGACTATGAGGATGAATTGCTCGGTTGAGTCCCCCTGCCCCGCGGTGATAGTTGCGACGTACGCATTGGTAATGTAACCCTTAAAGGTTCTTCCTTATCTTCGGAGGCCGTGGTATATGGCGGGTTACAATATAGGTTTGACTTTATGTATTTCTTCTGGCGTCTTCCTTGCCAAAGACAACCGACACGGCAGCAGTGTTTTGTTGCGTCTTTATTCAAACGTGAAGAGCCTCGCTCTAATTCACCTCTCTCTCTCCTTTACACTCCGCTCAGGAAATGCGCCGTGCCAAACCAAATCAAAAAGGAATACCGTATTTTCACGCACTTAAATGTCTAAAATTTTCTCCAAAATGGACGGTGCGCCTTATAGTGCCCTATGTGTGCACTGAGTTCCAATATCTCTGAATGTTATGTGACTTTGTTGAGCGCTGCGTTTGACTGACTGGGAGCATTT
>NC_141220.1:807500-1095000 GCF_054856515.1 Filicampus tigris
TATATACATACATATATATATATATACACATACATATATATATATATACATACATATATATAAATACATATATATATATAAATACATATATATACATACATACATATATACATACATATATACATACATATATACATATAAATATATATACATATACATATATATACATATACATATATATACATATACATATATACATATATATATATACATATACATATATATATACATATACATACATAGATATATACATAGATATATACATATATATATATATATATATATATATATATATATATCCATAGAGCCTTTTCAATATATCCATAGATATATATATATATAGATATATACATAGATAAGATAAGATAAGATAAGAATGCCTTTATTGATCCCACAGTGGGGAAATTTTCGTTGTTACAGTAGCAAGGATATAGGTCACACAGGGGCGGCGGCATAATGTGGCCATTAATGTATAACATTGACGGCAAACATTTAGAATCAAACCTATGTAGATATACGCAGTAACATGTGTATATACACATGTGTATACACACCAACCTACATCTACATAAAAAATATGAGGAACACTCATTTCGGCCTGTACATAGTACAGAGGAAAAAATACTCTAAGTGACAGTGCTGCAGTGCTGTAGTGAAATGTAAGGAACAGCATTGGATAAAAATAAAACTAGACTAACAGTAGTGGGGAATGTTGAGTATTGCACGGTATTACAGTAGTGGGTAATATTGGGTATTGCACGATATATATATATATATATATATCCATAGATATATATATATATACATAGATATATATATATATATATACATAGATATATACATAGATATAAACATATATATATATATATATATCCATAGATATATATATACATATATATCCATAGATATATATATATATCCATAGATATATATATATACATGGGGCGGCACGGTGGTCGACTGGTTAGCACGTCCGCCTCACAGTTCAGAGGTCGTGGGTTCGATCCCGATATATATATATATATATATATATATATATATATATATATATATATATATTTACACACATATACATACATATATACATACATACATATCCATATATACATACATACATATCCATATATACATATACACATACATATATACATACATATACATACATATATACATACATATATATATATATATATATATATATATATATATATATATATATATACTTGAATAGTAAATTAAAGTAAAACACAGTGGCAAAAGATTAACTGAAATAAGTAAAAAACACTGAAACAAAAAGAATACAGATCTGATTCTCTACCCGTAAATAAACATTGTCTATTTTGCTGTAATGGAAAAAAAGAAAACAAACAAACCATCGTTCAGTTGCAGTTTCAGATAACACCTGTGCTGGATTTATATCCACAGTGTCCAGAAGCCCTGAAGGGAGAAACACACATTGTAAAAATCAAATGTTTCAGGAATTTTCACAAAACTAAAACAAATTTAGGTCTGAATTAGTCAATCAAAGTGCATCATTACTTAATACTGTCCAATAGGGCTGCCACAAACGATTATTTTGCTAGTCAACAAATCACTAACAGTAGTCGCGATTAATCGAGTAATCAAATAATATATAAATCGCGGCAAATCACAGCAGCATGCTGCTGCTCTTATAATAACCATCATTCGCTTACAGCTTGAATCCTTTAGGTACAAACTACTCATGAAGACAATTAAGACAATAGTACATTCAACTCAACAGCTCCCCAAAACCTAAGGTCGTCTTTGGAATTACCCTTGAAAACCTGAAGTTTTCCCAGAAATTCCACACCATCCATCTCCCGCTTATCCGAAGTCGGGTCGCGGAGGCAGCAGCTTCAGCAGGGAAGCCCAGACTTCCCTCTCCCCAACAACATCTTCCAGCTCTTCCAGAAGGATCCCAAGGCGTTCCCAGGCAAGCCGGGAGACATAGTCTCTCCAGCGTGTTCTGGGTCATCCTCGGGGTCTCCTGCCGGTGGGACATGCCTGGAACACCTCATCAGGGAGGCGTCCAGGGGGCATCCTTATCAGATGCCCGAGCCACCTCAACTGGCTCCTCTCAACGCGGAGGAGCAGCGGCTCGACTCTGAGTCCCTCCCGGATGGCCGAGATTCTCACCCTATCTCTAAGGGAGAGCCCGGACACCCTGCGAAGGAAACCCATTTCGGCCGCTTGTATCCAAGCTCTTGTTCTTTCGGTCATGACCCACAGCTCATGACCATAGGTGAGAGTAGGAACGTAGATCGACCGGTAAATTGAGAGCTTCGCTTTTCGGCTGAGCTCCTTCTTCACCACGACCGATACAGGGTCCGCATCGCAGCAGACGCTGCACCGATCTGCGTGTCGATCTCCCGTAGAAATTCAACACGTACAAAATAATTAATATCTCTGCCCCTGTAGCAAACAGAAACATAATTCTAAAAGAATTTGAGACCTTGCACACAGGCCCAATTTTATCAATCTTTACTGTTTCAATCGAAGATGTAAAAATAAAGTGTCAGTGCAAGATAAGCACTATTTTTAACGTAAAAAATCGAGTGGTAATTACCATCCTCCATTCTGTTCCAAAGACGTAGATTTTGTCTACAAACGACTGGTTCTACTGTTTCAAAGCCCAAAAGCGCGTCGTCTATATCACTGCCGTTACTCATTTCAGAGCTCCCACGATCGACGGTCGACCACCATTATGAGTCGCAAGAATTCCGGGACATCCGCCGCGGGCTTACGACACCGTCACGTGGGTATTCTGATGTATTTTATCTGTTAAGAGACCAATAATTAAATAATAAAAAGAAAATGATGCGTACGCACTCTCGGGTTTAAGGGTAGAAAGACCCAAAAGCTCTCCCGGCTCTAGTGGTAGAAACGTGGTCATGCACTCCCGTCCTCAATGGGTCAAGAAAACTAAAATAAAACCTTGTATTGTTTTTTTTATTTTTTTTTATTTAAACTTTAGCGAAAAGGTTTTGTTTTCCTTCACTAGTATGCATAATTTAAAAGTAGTAAATTGATCTACACAATCAAAATGTGGTATGCACCTGTAACGAGAGAGAGAGAGAGAGAGAGAGAGAGAGAGAAGAGAGAGAGAGAGAGAGAGAGCAAGCGAGCGCTTCCTGCGATGTCCACCACGGGCATAAACGCGAGTTTACTGAATAATGGCTGCTTAATCCATAGAAGATGCTACGATGTGTTAGCGTACCAAATAGGACATGTGTTACATTAAAAATACACCGTGACGTTTGTATGCTAACTGCAGCTAGCTTCTAGACACAACTGTGCCTATGGCTAGGTTCACACCGCAGGCAAATGCCACCCAGATCAGATTTTCTTGCCCATATGCGACCTGTATCTGATTTTTTAATGACAGTCTAACGGCTCAATTCCGATCTTTTCCAATGCGTTCTCGGTGTGAACGGCCAGGTCGCATATGTCCGACATTGACGTCATCCGGAGCCCAAAATGTGCTCCGCGCAGGCAGAGGGAAACTGCTGGCAGCCTGCGAATCTTCGAATCTGCAAAGTTGTTTTGAGTAACACTATAGACTTTCTATGTTACTTTAATTTTTAATCCCACTTGAAAAATTAAGCATAAAGTGGACATTTACGGCAATCGTAGTACTTCAGTCACGGCTAAGATATTCATATTTTACGCACGGTTAGGACGTGATGTCATCGTTAGTGAAGTCTCCTTGAAATGAGATATTAAAACCTCACCTCATAATTTCCCCCAAATACTGTATTTATTTCTACCTGCTACCCAATCGCATGACTATATAAATGCCCGGACACGCTGGACCACATTTACTTCCGCAAACACAACGTTGTCTCTTCTTCTGCGCATGCGGGCCACTTTGACGACGCATGTGTTCATACAGCAGATAAGACCAACGTCGCATTTTAAATGTAATATGAACGCTTACACAAAAAAAAATCTGATTTTTAAAAAAAAATCTGAATTGAGCATTAAGACCTGTGGTGTGAACCTAGCCTATGTCAGATATGAAATCAGGCATAAGCCATAACTTGCTTCCTTTTTTTAAATGATCCAGCATCCCCATCGTACTGCCATGAAAGGCAGGTTTGCATTGTATTGAGTATATTTGGTGAAATGCGCCGTAACCTTCGGACTCTGTTGCCAACATGAATTAGCCCTGACACTACTTTACCCACAATGCTTCTGTTTCATCAGATAGGACCCAGATTATCACCACTGCGCATGTGCGTCGCAGATAGGAAAACAGCCAGCGGGAGAAGAGCGAGACGCGGCAGTCTCGAGAGAAAAATAATGTGCCAAATAAATAAATATATAAACAAACGACGCGTCAACGATTAAAATTAATTGTCGCCGATTTTGATGGTCGACTTCGTGATTAGTCGACTAATCTTGGCAGCCCTACTGTCCAATCATAAAAACACACTACATACACAGATAAGACCGAACATAACCACTCCTGCCAAAAACCTATTTACAGGGCTAGAGACTGACAATTTGAGCGCCCAGGCATCGTTATTTCTCAGTAGTACACCTAAAAAACAAAAAAAACAAAAAAACAAGTGGTTTCTCCAGTACGGACAGCCTTTCGAGGGGTCGGGACTAAGTCTCTGTGACACTGAAAGCCTCCATTTGGTTCATCAACAACACACATTGCGGTCCAAACTAGGACTGAACGATTAAATTGCATTTGAGAAAGCGCGATTTTGTAAACCCAAAAGCTGAGGTTTAAATTTAAATGGTCATTACTTTTGGGGTGTGGGGGGTAAAGGGGAGTTCAGAGAACGCTAAGCTAACACTGCCGCGCTAGTTTTCAGATTTCTAACATGCTTGATCCTTTTCACGTCGCATGGTGAAAACATTGCGCGTGTGGAAGAAAAACCCTCATCGTGTACCTGTGTTCTCTATTTTGTGATGTTTTGACTGCCGTTGGAACGCGTGTTAGTAAGTGTCAGACGGCTGTCGGATGTGTGCCGCTGTTGTAAGTGTTGACTTTAATTTACATAGGTTCAAAGTTTGAGCACACACGCACAGTGGACAGTGCGGCGAAATGAGCCACGACAAATAAAAATACATCAATGCAATGTTGTCAAGCGGTCAAATATTAAGTGGATGAATTCGGCCATACTGTATGTTTCGATCAAAAAGACACTTAATGAGACTACGCCGAGTGGTAATGCCCACTGGCACTCAATATTACGTCATAAGTAGGCATGATCTTACTTTTGCTAGCAGGTCGCGTGTGTTATGTTACTAACTGGAGATCGGGTAAGCTTTAATTCTATACATGTATGTTTTTATACTATCTATTTATCCGTCTATATCAGGTGTGTCAAACTCATTTTGTCGCAGACCACATCATAGTTATGGTGTCCTTTGGAGGGCCATTACGACTGTGAAAAGCACAGTCGCGTTATATTATCACATGTACACAAATTGATGGAAAACTAGTTTTGAAATAAATAGTTTGTTCATCTCTTTTCAGTTTGTTTTAAAGGACAGATTGGTAACAAATGTTTGCAATATCTCATATCGTCGCTGTCATGTGAAAAACACTTATCTCCATTTTTTTTCATTTTCTTATTTTTACATGAATCATGTTTCCGGCTGGACAAACTGGTCAGGAGGGCCGGCTCTGTCCTGGGCTGCTCCCTGGACTCTGCGGACTCGGTGGGGGACAGGAGGATGTTGGCCAAGCTGTCATCAATGCTGGGCAACCCGGACCACCCCCTCCAAGGCACCCTAACAGCACTCCACAGCACCTTCAGTGAGAGACTGTTACACCCTCGCTGTGCAAAGGAGAGATTCCGCCGTTCCTTCTTGCTGCTGTCAGACTCTTTAACAAGAACATTGTGTAGTCTCTACAAACTGGCGGACATTAGTGCAATTGTGCAGTCCTGCACCTGAGCTCATATCGTGCAATACCCAATATTCCCCACTACTGTAATACCGTGCAATACTCAACATTCCCCACTACTGTTAGTCTAGTTTTATTTTTATCCAATGCTGTTCCTTACATTTCACTACAGCACTGCAGCACTGTCACTTACTTAGAGTATTTTTTCCTCTGTACTATGTACAGGCCGAAATGAGTGTTCCTCATATTTTTTATGTAGATGTAGGTTGGTGTGTATATGCATGTGTATATACACGTTACTGCGTATATTTACATAGGTTTGATCCTAAATGTTTGCCGTCAATGTTATACATTAATGGCCACATTATGCCGCCGCCCCTGTGTGACCTATATCTTTGCTGCTGTAACAATGAAAATTTCCCCACTGTGGGATCAATAAAGGCATTCTTATCTTATCTTATCTTTCCGCGTTACAGACATCGCATTATGAAAAGTGAGTGAAAATTTTTTAAAAGTTTCCAAAATTGGAGATAAGTATTTTTCACAGGACAGCGATGATATGTAGTGTTAAAAGTGAAGACAATTTGAAAGAAACATGTCAAGACAACACACATGATTTGCTTTCGCGGACCACATAAAATGATGTCATGGGCCGGATATTGCCCCCAGGCCTTGAGTTTTGACACCTGTGGTCTATATGATAAATTGAGTGAGTGATTAAAGAAGTTCAGTCCACTTTTACATATCATGTTTCATTGGGGTGTAACGGTACACGTGGGTGTATTAATGCGTTTCAGTTTGGCATGTTCAGTTCAGTCCTCCTTGCATATCGTTTCTTATCAGTTTTTATTATTAGCGCGAGCTTACGCACAGGCGCTTATTGACTGTTGCACGCGGGAGAGGAGGCACTTAGGAGGGGCAGGTAAGCCAGAATTCGTGATAAATCATAAATGCATGGATAAATGGCATTATTATGGCATACGCAAACAAGCCAGAGCTCAACAGTCACATGTACACTGCGGTCTCCTGTTTGGGAACATTCTGGCTTTCCTGTTAAAATCGCCGATGGGGAAAGGTATGTGTATAAGTCCCAAAGTTGTGTGCTGACATTGCTACATGGCGGCTATGCTGTAGCTAGCGCGTCTAACATAATAGCACTTAAAACTACATCATCCGACTTTGAATGTTCCTTAGACGAGGAGGCAAGCAGTATTTTTAGCCAAAAACAAAGTACAACAGCTCTGTTCTTCGTTCTCCGCTGCTTCTCTCGCTAGCCGTACGATGCAATCATGTTTTTTTCATCACAAAAAGTGTATATGTACTGTAATGACAATTTGTCTTTAACTTGAATACTTAGATGTGTCATAGGCTGTTGCTGCTGAGTGTTTAAAGATTTCAGTGTCTTAATAATTTACAAAATTTAAAGATCTTTATTGTTAGTGTATTTTTTATCCTGGTGTAATTTCTTAGAATATCATCTGAATGGTTCGCTTTTATTTATTTTTTCTAAAAAATGTAACATTTACTTGTCATCTTTTCAAAATAAACATTTAAAAAAAATGTTTTTTGTACCGAAAATATACCGAACCAAAGTTTCCAAGAGACCGAATTGAACCAAAATGTGATTTAGTGTACCGTTACACCCCTAATGTTTCATGAAGTGACGTTGTGGGAGTGACAGAGCCACTGGATTATTGTTTATCAGTCGATATGAGAAGTTGAGTGATAAAGAGGCACAGTCCACCTTTATATTATGTTTCATGGAGCAAAGTGACAGAGCTGGGCATCACCTATTTTCCGTCTGCATATTCACCCGATCCACGTGGTCCCAGTCGGTCCGAGTCAACCAAACAACGTTGAGAACGGACTTAACCTGTACCACATCACACACAGGTGCCGCACTCCTGACATACAGCCGAGTAAGGGAAAAAAAATACAAACTAAAACAGTGTTGAGTACCTTGGGTACCACAGACGCAATGACATGTGCCCCATATTGTTTTTATTTCACTGATCACCACACTATCAATCACATTTTATTTATATAACACTTTTCATACATAAAAATGCAACTCAAAGTGCTTTAAAACATTCAAAGCAAAACATAGATAATTAGAAAAAAAAAAAAAAAAAAAATCTGTTCATGTGCGCCCTCCCAACAAACCCAAGACAGATATCCATTAGTACATCAGCAATCATTCACATACACCCACACAAAGTGCACAACCTGATAAAATGTGTTAAAAAGACATGACAAGGCACAGAGAAACCATATGAGGAAAGGGTACCCAAGGGGAGCTCTCTGCGCCGAGGGGAATGACAGCCCACGGCCACAGGGGCGCCACCACCATAGAGGCCCGGATTAGACAGGCGGACCCCACACAAAGTGTAGAGGCCGCCGGCCACCCAGACCCAAGGAGTCCCTGCGATGACAGCCCCCGCGGGAAGGGCAGTCATCCCTTCCTCAAAGCGGAGGCTCCCCCATGAGGAAACACTGGAGCTAAAAGCTGACAATGGCAGAGAGCAACAAAACTAAAAGACAGAACAGTAGTATAGTCTAAGAACTAGAATCAGTAAGTTAAGATAGAAAAAAATAATCTTCAATCAAAAGAAAAGATAAATTATTTAAAAGTTGTTGAAAGCCTAACTAAAAAGGTGTGTCTTGAGCTTCCTCTTAAAAATATCAACAGTCTCTGCACACCTGACGTCCTCTGGCAGGCTATTCCAAAGGTGAGGACCAAAATGGCTGAATGCAGCCTCGCCATGCATTTTGGTCCTCACCCTTGGAATAAATAAAAGGCCGGCGCCAGAGGACCTCAGGATCCGCGAGGGTTGGCATGATAAAAGCAAATCAGATAAATAAGATGGCCCAAGACCATTAACACATTTATAAACTAATAAAAGTACCTTAAAATCGATCCTGAAACACACAGGGAGCCAATGCAGCAATTTCAAAACTGGCGTAATGTGCTCCCGCCCTCTGGTTCTCGTCAGCACCCGAGCAGCTGAATTCTGCAGTAGTTGCAGTGGTGAAATGCTCTTTTTCGGGAGGCCAGAGAGCAGGGCATTACAGTAATCTAAACGACAGGAAATAAAAGCATGCATCAGCACTTCCGTGTTAGCCTGAGAGAGAAACGGGCGGACTCTGGCGATATTCTTAAGGTGATAAAAAACAATCTTGGTTACATTTTTAATATGAGGAATAAAACAGAGCTCAGAGTCAAAAATGACGCCAAGGTTCTTCACACAATGTGAGGGATTAAAAATGTGTAGTTTTGGTAAAAGCTTCTCTCTCTGACCTTCGGGACCGATAACTAAAACCTCAGTTTTGTCCTGATTGAGCTGTAGGAAATTATCTGCCATCCATGACTTGATATCTAAAATGCAATTTAAAAGGGTATCAATGGGTCCTGTGTCATCAGGAGACACGGCAATATACAGCTGCATGTCATCAGCATAGCTGTGAAAGCTGATGCCGTGTCCCCTGATGACATCCCCAAGGGGAAGCATATAAAGATTAAAAAGTAGGGGGCCTAAAATCGAACCTTGGGGAACCCCACATTTAATTTCATGGGTTTTGGAGGAACAAGCATCCATACTTACAAAGAAATATCGGTCTGTGAGATAGGAATAAAACCAGTTAAAAACAGTACAGTACCACTAGATTTTTAAGTCTATTTAATAAAATTTGGTGATCTACTGTATCAAAAGCAGCGCTTAGATCCAGTAGCACCAAGACTGTGAGTTTTCTCACGTCTGCAGTGCACCTCATATCATTTAAAATCCTTAAAAGAGCAGTCTCCGTACTGTGGTTCATCCTAAAACCAGATTGATATTTCTCCAAAATATTATTTGTATTTAAAAAATGATTCAACTGGATGAAAACCAGTTTTTCTAAAATCTTACTTAAAAACAGGTCTGTAATTATTAAAAACGCTCGGGTCAGAATTGCTCTTCTTCAGAAGGGGCTTCACCACCGCCGTTTTAAAGGCAGCGGGGAAGACGCCCATCTGAAGAGAGCAATTGACTATATTTAAAATTTGTTCCTCAAAAAATCCATAAAATGTCTTAAAAAGAAATGTGGGAATTGGATCCAAAAGGCAGGTTGTTGGGTTTACCTGGGAGAAAACTCGAACAAGTATCCTTGCATCAACCAGGGCAAAACTTTCCAGTGTTTCCTCATGTAAATATGATTGTCCAGGTTAAAACTTGTGTTTTGACGGGCTAAAAGACTGGATCTTATGTCATCGATTTTACTTCTGAAGTGGTCTGCAAAGTCCTCACAGAGAGCGTCTGTTGGTCTCTGTGGGGACTTATTAAAATCAGAACTAGTTAAAAGTTCAAAGGTGGAGAAGAGAACTCTGGGGTTGTTTTTATTGACTGTAATGAGGTTTGAGAAATAGGAAGATCTTGCCAGTTTGACTGTTTTATTGTAGGATTTCAGTTGTTCGCATAAAATTTCATAGTGTACTGTAAGTTTACTTTTTCTCCACCTCCTCTCTGCACTCCTGCATTTTCTCTTTGATGTTTTGATAGCATTGTTTCTCCACGGGGGTACAGTCTTTGTTTTTGATGTTTTAATTAAAAGTGGAGCTACTGAATCTAATGATGATTTAAGATGTAGGTTAAAATTGTCAACAATAAGATCACAGGGTGCACGTAAAATGTCAGCAGGAGTGCTTTTTAAGATCTGGATAAAATTTGCAGCCACCTCAGAAGATAGGTAGTGTTTCTTCACTGTTCTCACCGGGACTGCTAGATAGTTAAAACTGGCGATGTTAAAATAGACACATTAGTGGTCTGACACTGCCAAGTCAACAACAGAGGACACACCAGCACACAAGCCATAGGTTATAACCAAATCCAGGGTGTGTCCTCTGTTGTGAGTTGGCTGCAAGACGTGCTGTTTAAAATCCAAGCAGTTTAAAAGGTTTAAAAAATCTCTGGATAGTGGGTCCGAGATGTTGTCCAAGTTGTATATTAAAATCGCCAGTTATTAAAATCCTGTTATAACTGGGATATATAATGGATAAGAATTCTGAAAATTCTGTAATAAAAGAAGTGGAATGATGGGGAGGTCTATAAACGGTAATGCAGAGAATAGGGGGACTGCTAAAAACAAAGGCATGGTGTTCAAACGATAAATAGCCGCTAAAAATGAGCTCCTTTGATAAAAGAGTATTAATAAAAATTGATGCAGTCCCGCCTCCTCTTTTGCCATCCCTTGTAGAAAATAAAAAGTTAAAATTCGGTGGGCAAGCCTCGGTGAGAGCAACTGGAGCCTCTGTACCAAGCTATGTCTCAGACAAAATTATACCATGTAAAGTTTTCTTTAAAAGGGAGCGCACGTTCAGCACGGCCAGATTAATTATTGTGCTGGACGTGCGCTCATGGTGGTATGAATGAGCAGTATTAACATATACTAGATTACCACTGTTAAAACCACGTTGTTTGTGTGTGCAAGGGAAGCGTCTGCCGGTGATGGTTTCAATGGGAAAGTTGTCCGATAGTGGTAATGTTAATGAGGGCCTGCAGGGGGAGCTAGTGAGGGTGGTGGTACTGTGAGCAGCTGGTATTGGCCTGTAGGTGATGGTAGTGACATTGTCATTGCAGCGTTTATGAGTAGAAGAAGAAATATGATTGGTAAACAAGAGTCAGCTGGGAGTGGAATTGGTTACGACATTGTGGATGTTAGAGGCTAAAATCTTGCTACCAAGAGAGTTCGAATGAACACCATCCGGCTGGTAAAAAGACGGGCGATTCCAGAATAGGTTAAAATTGTCAATAAAAGCAAAGTCAAGGTGGCCACAAGTGCATAGGAGCCACGTGTTGAAGCTTAAAAGGCGGCTGAAGCGCTCGACTCCGCGAGACAATGCTGGCAAAATGCCACTCACCCAGACCGACAGACCGCAGGTTCTTAACAAGGCAAAGAAAGTCTCTCTTCGTCTGCTCAGACTGTCGGCGTATTGTCTCGTTTGTCCCTACGTGAACGATGAGCCGGGTTATGGATGATGGCAGAGTGTCAAGAACACCCGGCAGGATGTTAACTATGTCCATGACTTTTGCTCCGGGAAAACAGCGGGTGACGGAGCCGGGATAGTGAGTGCGTCTAATGGTGCTGTCGCCAATTATAACGGTAGTCGGTGGGTGACGTGAAGAGGGAACGCCAAGGGAGATTCACGACACCACTGTCCAGGATGGCTGCGCCGAGGCCGAGTGATGACGGTGGATGACATCGGTGAGTGTCGCCGATGATGCTGGTGATGCCGACCACTCGTGTACCGGGACACCGCGTCCCGGAGCAGCCCGACGCGTGAGTGGACGGCCGGGTCACCGGTGGACCCGCCCAACATGGGGTTCCCGGCCGAGGTCGTCGCCGTGGGTGGCGGGGAATCCGAGGGAGCCCCTGGAAGCACGTCGGACGCAGCATTCGGTGTCTCCGACTGCTGTAGTGCAGTGATGGGAACAGGAGATTCACTCGCCAGGGCGGCGAACCGATTCCCCAGGACCAGTTGGGGGCGGTGGGGTGGCTCCCCGGCCCTCCGGCCGCGGGACACCACCTCGACCCAGGTGTCACTCTGCAGCGGTGTCGAGCAGGATGGCCCCGGGCAGGCAATCGGATACCACCTTGCCGTGTCCGAGAGGCCAGCCGCCTCAGCCGTCATTGTCTCTGACAGGATTTCACGAGCGTGCCTCCTCATGACCACCGCGGAGAGTTCGGGGAAACGGGTCGCGAAGCAAGAGATGACCGATTCCTTCTCAAGGAGCTCCGAGAGACGACGAATATCCCTTCTTAGGTCAGAGATTGTTTTATTTGCCTTCTCCAGCAGGCCATTGTGTTCGTCGCTGTCGTCTGAAGGCATTTTAATACACTAGCACCAAGCTAGCCCCAAGCTAGCCTGTTTCCGTCGCAAGCGAGCTGTATGCTAGTCCGCGAGATCAAGCGACCCCCTATGTGTGTGCGTGTTTCTGTTGTTTTTGTTTGATTTTTTTTTTCTTTGTTTGGCAGCATGTCTGCTCATTCTCGACGCCGATTATCTGTCACCAACAAGGGACAGACCGGGACCACATGGTTGATTAAATATGTCCGGATGTCCGGTTCCGGCGGCGCACGAGTGGCAGCCCGCTACAGTAGCTCCGGCTCATCGGTGAGCCTTTTCGTGTGTTTTTGTTCCTTAATATTACTCTACCTCATACCTTTTTCATATAGTTGATAGTCGTAACTTGCGTAGCAATGGACACCCAAACTGCGCTATTCTTGCTGCTGCTGATTTCTATTTTTTGCGCGATCGTGTCCGGCGACTTGGCTCGGAGCCGCGCCCCCATTGTTTACAGCCGGAATCAGCTGTTAGCACTCCGTGCTAACCATGCGCCGGCTCCCAGGGCGAGACCCGATATCCCCCGTGAGCTGAGGAGGAAGAGACGGGGATCTCATGCGGGGGTTAAACGCCGGGAAAGGAGGAGAGATACCATCCCGTCCTCCCGTCTGTTATCATGGGGAATGTTAGATCGCTCCCCAACAAGATGGACGAGCTAGTGGCGCTTACCCAGCATGAGAGGGACTTCCGGGAGGCTAGCCTGATGCTATTCACGGAGTCGTGGCTAACAGCGCTAACGCCGAACGCGGTCGTAGAATTGGACGGCTTCCAAATCATACGCGCAGACAGGACGCTGGAGAGTGGAAAGAGGAAAGGAGGAGGGCTGGCTGTGTTTGTGAACGATAGATGGTGTAATTCTGGGCACATCACGATTAAGGAGCAGCTTTGCAGCAGGGATATTGAGCTGCTAGCTGTTGGCATGAGGCCATTCTACATTCAGCGAGAGTTTAGTCATGTGATCACAGTGACCGTCTACGTCCCACCAGCTGCCAGCAGCGACACAGCCTGTGATGTCTTGATTGCAGCAGTGAGCAGGCTACAAACACAGCACCCAAATGCCCTGATACTCATCTCTGGTGACTTCAATCATGCCTCCCCGTCCTCCTCTCTGCCTTCATTCACACAGTATGTCACCTGCCACACCAGAGACAATAAAACACTGGACCTTTTCTATGTCAACACCAAGGAGGCATACACATCACTGCCCCTCCCCCTGGGCAAAGCTGATCACAACCTGGTGGCTCTCCAGTCTGTGTACAAACCTCTGGTCCGCAGGCAGCCAGCTGTGACCCGCACGGTTCAGAGATGGTCTGGAGAGGCCGAGGAGGCCTTAAAGGACTGCTTCAGCACAACTGTGTGGGAAGTATTCAGCGATGCTCACGTGGAAGACATTAGTAGTCTAACGGACACTGTTACAGACTATATAAATTTCTGCATGGAGAACACCATACCCACCAGGACAGTAAGGTGTTTCTCCAACAACAAACCCTGGATCACACTAGACATAAAAGCTCTCCTGAAGGAGAAGAGGAGGGCTTTTGCGTCAGGCAACATAGAGGAGCGGAAGACTGTGCAGCGCCAGCTGAGGAGGAGGATCAGAGAGGGGAAAAGGTCCTACAGGAAGAGGATGGAGGAGCAGCTGATGCAGAATAACGCCAGGGGAGTCTGGAGGGGCCTGAAGACCATATCAGGCCACGGACAACCCAAGACCCGGACTGGGGGGGACCTGCAGTGGGCAAATGAGCTGAACCTCTTTTTCAATAGGTTCGATCAGATGCCTGCCTCCACGCAGTCTCTCCTGCTGCAGCCTCCACCTACTCTTCCTGCTGGGCGTGTCACCCCCTCCCCCATTTTCTCCACAGTCTCCAGCTACCAGCTACACCAGATAGCCACCACTCCCTCCCGCCCAGCCTTGGCCTTCACAACATCTCAGGAGAGGAACCAGCTGAAGAAGATGAAGGCGAGGAAGGCAGCGGGTCCAGATGGCATCAGCCCCCAGCTCCTCAAATCCTGCGCAGACCAGCTGTGTGGAATTGTCCAGCACATGATCAACCTGAGCCTGAAGCTCGGCAGGGTCCCCCAGCTATGGAAAACATCCTACCTGGTCCCGGTGCCAAAGACCCCCCCACCCAAAGGAGCTCAACAGCTTCAGACCAGTGGCGCTGACGTCTCACCTGATGAAGACCCTGGAGAGACTGGTCCCTGTCCACCTGCGCCCCCTGGTGAGCTCCTCAATGGACCCACTCCAGTTCGCATATCAGCCTGGCATCAGTGTGGATGATGCCATCATCTACCTCCTCCACACTTCACTCTCCCACCTGGAGAAGGCGGGGAGCACTGTGAGGATCATGTTCTTTGATTTCCCCAGTGCTTTCAACACCATCCAGCCCACCCTACTGGGAGACAAGCTGGAGCGGGCGGGGGTGGCCCACCACCTCACCACATGAATCCAGGACTACCTCACAAACTGGCCACAGTATGTGAGGACACAGGACTGTGTGTCTGACGTGCTCCTCTGTAGCACGGGGCCCCACAGGGAACTGTCTTGGCTCCCTTCCTGTTCACCCTCTACACCTCGGACTTCAACTACAACACCCCTACCTGTCACCTGCAGAAGTTTTCTGACGACTCTGTGATTGTCGGCCTCATCACAGGCGGAGATGATCGGGAGTACAGAGAACTTACTCAGGGTTTTGTGGACTGGTGCCAGCAGAACCGCCTCCTGATCAATGCGGGGAAATCCAAAGAAATGGTGGTGGATTTCGATAGGCGCCAGCACTCTTCACCTGCACCAGTGAATATCCGGGGAACAGATGTTGAGAGAGTCTCAACTTACAAGTACCTGGGTGTTCATCTGAACAATAAACTGGACTGGTGCGATAACACAGACTCTATAGGAAGAGTCAGAGCAGACTCTTCCTACTCAGGAGACTGAGGTCTTTTGGGGTTCAGGGGACACTCCTCAGGAACTTTTATGACTCGGTGGTTGCATCGGTCATCTTCCAGGGAGTGGTCACCTGGGCAGGCGGCGTCTCGGCCCGGGACAAGAAGCGGCTGGACAAACTGGTCAGGAGGGACGGCTCTATCCTGGGCTGCTCCCTGGACTCTGTGGACTCGGTGGCGGACAGGAGGATGTTGGCCAAGCTGTCATCAATGCTGGACAACCCGGACCACCCCCTCCAGGTCACCCTAACAGCACTCCACAGCTCCTTCAGTGACAGACTGTTACACCCTCGCCGTGCAAAGGAGAGATTCCGCCGTTCCTTCTCGCCTGCTGCTGTCAGACTCTTTAACAAGAACATTGTGTAGTCTCTACAAACTGGCGGACATTAGTGCAATTGTGCAGTCCTGCACCTGAGTTCATATCGTGCAATACTCAATATTCCCCACTACTGTAATACCATGCAATACTCAACATTCCACACTACTGTTAGTCTAGTTTTATTTTTCTCCAATGCTGTCCCTTACATTTCACTACAGCACTGCAGCACTGTCACTTAAGAGTATTTTTCCTCTGTACTATGTACAGGCCAAAATGAGTGTTCCTCATACTTTTTATGTAGACGTAGGTTAGTGTGTATATACATGTGTATATACACATGTTACATAGGTTTGATCCTGAATGTTTGCCGTCAATGTTATACATTAATGGCCACATTATGCCGCCGTCCCTGTGTGACCAATATCTTTGCTGCTGTAACAATGAAATTTCCCCACTGTGGGATCAATAAAGGCATTCTTATCTTATCTTATCTTATATGCAGGATGGAACGCGGTGGCAGTTGACGATGCCCAGCTCTGTGTATTGTATTGAATTGTATCGTATTGCACTTCTACCGTAAAAGAGAGCATTTCAGCATCAACAATTGAGCTCTGTAAATTAAACACCAACTTAAGGTATTGTAGCAGACAAAATAGACGGTGATGTATGATTAATCACTCACAGAAGAGCATGTCATCGAGTGCTGAGATGCAGAGCAGAATGCACTTCCTCTCCACTGCTGCTTGCTCCTGACTCGACTGGAAGCCCACACCAACCAACGCACCTAAGATAGCTACAGGCAAGAGGCTTTTAACAAAAGTGTTATCGGCAAGAGTGTAACAAATGGCTTGACACGAAAAAGTTGAGTCTCATTGTTGTCTTTTCTGATATTCAATAATCACAAAAACAAAATTTCAAATGTAAAGGGGAGTTTGCAATTTAAACAAACTTTTTGTCGTATTTGCTACAACAGTCATTGTGACCACCACACCCAAACAATCAATCATAGAAAGAAGGCATGGCTTATGAGGTGTCAATCTTTTGTCGTGCACTACTGGCAGGCACAAATCCCAGGCACACACGGCCTAGCACTGACCAATTACTGTACCTTGTTACCCCAGAAAAGCACCTAATTCAAAATGGAGGGTTATTATTATACAAAAATTAGTTTAGTTCAATTTAGAAGTTTAGGTGTTTTTCACGACTGACAAGCAGTTTGCTTTATTTTGTACATGTTCAACATCATAGTACTGAAGTTTACAGGTTCGAAATTGTACAGTATTCAACTGTATTGTCTTTATTTACATTAAAAACACAAGAAAAGAGTTCCAAAACATTTGAGTTGACTTCATTGATACAGGTTTTTGTACCTCTCATAAGGGTTTGGCATTAGTGTTATATATCACAGAATCATCTGTTTTTAAACAAGAACACATTTTGCTTTTAATCATTTCAGGCCAGAAAGCTGTAATGATTTCTGTTGTTTAATATCATATATGATGTACCTTTTACATTGATTTGTGAGTTTTTAAATACTGGCTTATCTGATTAAGTAAGAGCCACGGCTAAAACACAACATAGTTTGGCACATGAACAAAATGCAGAAAATTGATTTGAACATGTTTATTTTAAAACAAGCAAGTTTGATTAAACAACATGTACCATCTTTCAAGCACATAGCATTACCTCTTCTTCAGTGGGGATTCAGTTCATACGGATTTAGTCTTGCACTCTGTGCAAGCAACAATCACAGTCTTAACCATTGTATTGTTTCGTGTTACGAAGCAAGGGACGTGCTACGGAGTCACAACTACAGATCAACACAAACACTTTGGAAACATGCCTGTGTCCATGTCTGTCTTGCCAGTCAACACAGAGTTCCTACACAAGGTGGGGCTCGAAGGCGCCTGCTGATGACATCAGGCTCGTGTTTGGGGCAGAGCTGGGCAGTCCGTCCCTGGGCCGGACCGGTCGGACCCGCCGGACCGGTCGGACCCTCCGGCCCAGCCAACTGCCCATTTTTGGGGCGGGGTGGGGGCTGACAATTTTTTTTTTTAATGGCTGGACAAAGCATGTCCTGAAGTGGATTTTAGTCCGGCCCACTAATCGGCCCTCATGCGTTTGACGTGGTTGCGAGGCTGCCAAATTTCATCTCAGCCTACTCAGTGAAAGGCTTCTTTTTAGGCTTCTTTCTACTCCCGCGTCGGCGCGAGCGACAACTGCTGCATTGATTCACGTGACCGACGCATTGTGCTGTTGGCGACAGGTCTACAACACATGCCACGCATCCATCAGAAATTGTTGCTGCTCTGATCGGTCCATTATGTCACATGTTGCGATGACATACAGTTTCCCACTCGGAGAGGAGAGAGAGAGAGGTTGCAGAACGCAGCTCGTTGCTGCTGCAAAAGCAAACTAGTTTGGCAATAAAATTAAATGCATAGTCTAGTCATCTCAGTCCCTTTATGGTTGTAGCAGGCACGATATCCATTGTTGTCTTTTTGAAGCGACGCAACCCGACTTGGAACTCAACTGTTTCAAAACAACTTGTGTCCGGGAGTATATTAAGCTGCGCGCAACACTCAAGTATGACGCTGGCACATCAAGGTGGAGTTCATGCACTTCTTCTGGCGTCTTTCCTACTTCCGGAAATAGGCCGTAGCAAGCCTGCTGTGTATAGTGGTTTGCTGGTATGCTTTTATTTTGAAGGCCGTGAACGAAGAGAAGTGTGGAAAATAAATAAGTTGTTGAATACGACTTCTGGCCGTCTATTGGACCCAAATAATTATACAATACGACAAAACCAACCCCGGGGCTTGCAATGGAAGTAAGTACAGTTGGGTAAGTAGTAAAGTACTGGTGCCGCATTTTGAAGCGTGTCCACAGCGAGTTCGAATAGTAAATTAGCCAGCTAATGATCCTTCAAAGGCCTCTACCGTTAGGATTTCTCCCGCGGCGGGTCAATCACAGACACTTTTTTTTGTTTTTTTGGGCCAGGGGGCAAAACAGGGTGGGGGGGTGATCATTTTTATGACTAAGTGCGGGGGAGGGGGGAGGGGTGTCACGGCCGGAAGGGTACCCAGGTCAAGGGTGGAGGGTCAAGTGCCCAGCTCTGGTTTTTAGTTTAGATATATTTCTTTGCCGCTATGTTTGTCATCCCGTGGCTGTTGTATTTGTATATTCCAAATTACTAAACGAAAAAAAATAAATAAAAGAAAGTGCTTCACTGCTATATTAGCGAAGCATATTTTCGCCTGCATCACCTGCAAACCTTTATAGCGAAGACGTCACATGCGAATGTGACGAGAATGTATCGTGGCTTTGGGAATCGGAATTTGGTTATTGTTTATTCAGAGGGAGAACATGGACACGTTTTATTAAAGTGAAGGTGGGGCCGGGATGGCCATGTTTTCACTAAGAAGGTCATTTTATATATTTTTGGATCAGGAAAATATATTTTATCCATTTTATCCATTCATTTTGGAGAAATTACAAAATAAGTAACTTCATGAATAACGCCCCATGATAATGAGCACAATGGCCGCGCCCCCTACCGTTCTGTCCTTGTTCGGCCGGAGTCACGCGAGGAACCGATTCCAAACTCTCCATTGGAAATCATTGTACTTTTATTGCTTATAACGTCCAAAAACGGCGATCAATTGGCACCAAAATCTCTACAAATGCCCACTTCAACATATCAAAAGGATTAACCTCTCTGTGGCTGATTTATATGAAAATGAGGAAATGTGGAAGTCAGCAGAGCTACATAGATTTAGGCTGGGACAAGCGCACACTGCTTCTTTGCTTAAAAAAAAAAAAACACTGCTTCTTTGCTTTTAAAAAAAAAAATTAAAATGCTTCTTTGCTGATCAAGGTTAGGACGGGCGAGGCATTAAACACCAGTCAGGATACAGGATACAGAGTCTGAAGTGGGAATGAGTAGTCGTGCACATTTATTTGGATGAGGAATGGCCCCAGTTTTTCGACGCGCGGTCCAATTTGGAAGGTAACAGCCGAAATGGCACGTTCCAACGCGGCCACACTCGACTATGCAGTCAGCCTCGCTGGAACTTTTTGTTCGCTGTTCGATGAGGGCTTTCGTCACCCTCACGGCACTTCACTCGGGCAGATGGTGGTGGTTGCAAGCAAAAAGCAGGGACACCTACATGAAGACATAGGCTTATCTTCCCCTCCACACGCTGGGCAGACAGTAAGGAGCTAATGTTGTTGTGCTAACGCCTTTTGTTTTAACGGCCTGAAGCTAGTTGTTGCTATTAGCCGTCCCATTATCCTACCTTTAGCCGGGGAGGGAAGCGGGGGGCTCCAATCTGCCTGCTGCTGCTGCAAGCCGCCGGCTCTCTCCCTCCTGAGACACGAGTTTAGCGTCGCTAAATGTCCGAAATATAACCAGTCGGGGTTCGTGTGCGCATTCATGCTCTTGTCCGCTTCAGCTTGTGAAAGTGGAGGAGCAATCGCCACTGTATTTTGGATTTTGTGGAGGTGGTCATGATGAGATCACGTTTTATGTCAATAAATCCAAACTATTGTGCAGAACACTTTTATACTTTCACAGATTGAAGTGGAAGAGGGTAGTAATGTGCATTTGCATTTTGGTGGCGATCGGTCACCGTTTTAGACAACAGAACAGTCACACCGAGCAATATTACCACGCATGCCTTCCTGGAGTGACGTAGACCGCTGAGGCCGAAAACATAACATAAGCCACGCCCCAAAAGGGGGCGGGGCAATTTGTCGTAAATCTAATTTTAAAAAAAGACCTTAAATCACTACAGAGTCTTTTGGGGGGGACACTTTGATACTGATCTCATTTTTACATGCAAACCTATTATATAAGTGCCAATGTTAAGTTCATCACAGTGTCTCTTTAATAAATCTTTCACATACATACAACCTTGCAGCCCGATTTTTTCCCCCTTTCCGATTACATGTTACCGTCCTCGACAACAGGCAGGAAATGCCGTCGTACCTAAGCAGAAGTGACTTCGGAGCTAATCCTTGTCAATGTGGCACTAATGCACTTTATTTTATTTATTTTTATTTATTTACTTATTTTTAGTAAATCAGAACATACCAACACAAGAACTATGGGGCCAAAGCTTTAAGAAAAAAAACGGTTTAAGTTCAAACATACAAACGGATACTTTGCTTCGTGTCGTCTTGAGTTTTTCATAAGCATTAAAATAAGACCATGGCTTTTGCCATTTATTATTTTAAAGATAGGGCTGTGGATGTTGGCAAGATTTCTTGTAGGACTTCAGAGGATCAACAAAGTTACCCAAAACAAATCACGGAATGCTCTTTCGACAACGAAGTTGGCTGGATTAAAACCTCGATGCTATATCGGTGAGTGCAATGTATGAGAGTTGTATATGACCCACAATTATTTCTGATACTATGTAGTGTACACTACCTCTTCAAGTGGCTCATTTTATCCAGTTCCCCTGTAGCATTTGTTGCTTATTGCTCTTAAGTTAAATTCAGAAGTATATAAAAAACCTTTCATGTCTTGTTAATTGTGAGTGATGAATGAATTTACTGAAAAATAACATTTGAGTAATGTTTTATTTCAGATGTTTTTTCTCACCCACAGCACATACTCAGGTGAAGTTCCCTGATCCACAATATAAGATGTAAGGAAGATAATTAGAGAAAAACTGTAATATAGTATTAGTTATTCCAAACAAATAAATGGGAAAAATGGAAACAATTGAAATCCTGAACTACACTTTCTCAATAAAGAAATATTTGATATCATGACTTTTTTCTGTTTTCTTTCCTTTTTACTTTTATTATTTATTTGGAAATGCATAGTAAGCTATCTTAAAATGTACTGTACAAGTATAATGGTGCATAAATGAGTGTCCTTTTGATATACTCAAAGTATGAACCTATAAACTAAAGTGTTAACTAGAAGTATACAAGTTATGTCTTGTATACTTATGTATACTAGTATACATAGGTATACTAGTAGTACATAAATAAGTGCACTTGCAGTACACTTCAAATATAAACCGCTAAACTAAACTGTTGACTAGAAGTATACGACTTGTATACTAGTAGTATAAAAATGAGTGTACTTGTAGTACAGTTCATGAGTATACTTATCGTATATTTTTATAAACTTAATTTGTTCCAAATTAGTATAAACAAGTATTAAATTTGTATACTTTGTAGAACACGGCAAGTACATAGTTCAGAGTACACTTATACTCAAGTATACTTTATAAAGTATATCTTGTATACTACTTTTTCGTAAGGGATAGGCAATTATCATGACCTTAAGGGAGCATTAATTATTCATGGCTTTCACCATTCTCGGCCGGGCTCAGTTCCTATCCCTCCCTAATAGCAGTTGTCCACTACAGACTATTCTAGTATTCCTGCTTTAAATGCTGTTACCATGGTATTCACTGAACTGATCAGCTCGTTAAAAGTATAGAAAATTGGCAAAAGGGACAAAATATTTGTGTGAATGTGACCAGGGTGTCCTTACTTGACAATACTTTCTGTTGGGCTTGCATAGCCTCTTTTTCTTCCCGAGGAGGTGTCCAACTACACAGAGCTTTCAGCTGTGGCACCAACCACAACCTCACTCCTTCATCACTAAGACAAGCAAAGACGACAACAACAAAAAACATCATTCATCAGTTAGAGGCAGGGATGAAAGCCTGGACTGATTGGGGTGAGTATATTTTTCACTTTTATCTTTATTATATTTCTTTATTACTTGAAGCTCCAGAAGGGGTGTGATAAACCATACTTGAAGCAAGATAAGGCAAACAAAGTAAGGCAGAAACAAAATTGATAATTCAATCCGTAGAATGATTTGCATGATGATTCCCTTCCTCCCCAAAAACACGGGGGTCCTTTCCTTTCTTTGCTTTCTCCCCAACATTGTATTTACTAAATTTTTCCACAAAATGTTTCAACTTAAAAAAACAAAATTGTTCTCATGACAAGGAAATGTCCAAGGGACATTATTGACCAGCATTCATATCTCTTGATTGTAACTTGGGTAGCTCTGTCATAGCATACACACACAATAGCTCAGCAAATGACAAATACTACCTGAGTACCATAGCTGGGCAGCGACCCTCCGTCCCCAGTTTCCGTCCTGCATATTCAATCGACCCACGTGGTCCCAGTCAAGAACGGACTTTACCGATACCGTGTCACATGCAGGTGCCGCACTCCTGACACGCGGTTGAGTAAGGAAACAATAAAAAAAAATAAAAGGGTGTAGTGTACCTTAGGGCTTAACGATTTTAGGAAAAAATTGTAGTGCGATTTTTCTGACGGATATTGCCATTTCGATTTGTGATTTTCTTGAAATCAAGCTTCAGTGCAATAGTCACAATGTACAGTAACATTTACAAACATGACACAAAATGCCATTATATGATCAAAACATTAAAAGCTATTACTCTAATAATGCAAGGACACTAAAGAGGTTTTGTGAGGGAGGGAATCCTTTTTCAAGTTTTTAAAAATGGTTCAAGTAAAGTATTACTGTACTACTTGCCATCAAGTATAAATATGCATGTATATGCAATTTTTTGGATAAAAATCAATTTTTAACCCCCTAATGTTTTACATGTTGTACTAATGTACATGTTCTTTGTCCCCAAGTCAATATTTTTCCCATATTTTTGCTAGAGACTTAACTTCAAAGCTTCAAGCTTCAAAGAGAGACTGAGGGCTTAGCGGTATGGCTTGAAATAGTATGATGGTATTATTTGAATCTTTTGGTCCTAATAGTAATGGTGAGTGTAAAAATCACAACAAGAATATTGGTGATTGGGTTATTGATGCCATTGGCGAGTTCCGGATGGTGATAGAACTTGTGCTAAATTGCTTGTGTAGCCCTCGCCTTATAACTCTTGGGTCTACACCCTTACACGGTTCTAGTCAGGCTTCAGTAAAAGGTATACTGCACAACTTAGTACTTGTTTTGCTATTCTCGACTCTGCATTTCACTTTAGCGATTAGCACACTTAGCGAGCCCTCGTCCGCCTCCGCGGTGAAAACGCAAATGGGAGATGATGTGCAGCACGCAGCTTGTTGCTGCTTTGCACGGACTTACATACAGTATAAATAAAGACCGTGCTGCTACAGGCCAAACTAGCTTAACGCCTAGCATTCAAGCAGCCGCGAAAGAAATAACTTCAGGGAGTACGGGCGACAGCGTGTAGTAGGACGTTTTTTGTTTTTTTTTACCAGTTCGGCACTGGACGTGCCCACAGTAGCATTCCACTAATGGTGAGCATCGGGGATAAGTGCCCTTTAAAAAAAAGCATCTTTGGCGATCTCGAAATCGCGTTAGCTGAGATCACGATTTCCGTCCCAAAACGATAAATCGCTCAGCCCTAGTGTAGCTTGCGGTCCCACAGACACAATGACATGTGTCCCATATTCTTTTTATTTCACCGATGACAACGCTTTGCGTGTGTGTCAGTTGTTTTAGTTTGATATTTTCTTTTTGTTTGGCGGCGTGTCTGCTCGTGGGGCACCTGCGTGTGACCTGAACATTATGTAATCGACGCCGATTGAATAGGCAGGACGGAAACCGGGGACCCCTGTACTATAACATCGTAGAAGGATCACAGAGATGTAGTCAGTAAACTCAGTTTATTGACAACATAAGAAGCTACTGTATGGCCTGACAACATAAGAAGCTACTGTATGGCCATAGGCAATAAAAAAATACCAGTAAGTCATTAGGAACACACAACAGTTTTGTATCGCTTGGTTGTGTGGGTCCAACCCGTGCGAACAAGTGATGTGTGTATGAGCTCATTAATACTTAAAGTGGAAATCAACCCAAACATGTTTTTTTCAAGAATATTTTCAATGCAAGGCCACTAGTTGAAACAAGGCATTCTGATAAATATTGCGTTTGTGGAATAAAAGTTAATCCACCCGTTTTTAGCCATCTTTGGGCTGTAGAAATTTTGTCACTTCTGTCGACCGAAAATGACATCACAACTGCTCATTGCTCAGATAACGACCAATCATGACAGACCTGTTTTCTAAAGCTAAGCCATGATTGGTCGTTACCTGAGTCCTAAGCAAGTGTGAGGTCATATTCAGTGGACAGAAACGACCAAATGGCCATCCCCTGAGATGGCTAGAAAAGCGGTGGATTTTGCTGCTTAACTCATTGCACAAACGCAACATTAATCAGAATGCCATGTTTCAACTAGTGGGCCTGCATACAGCGTCTTCCTTGCTGAAATGAACCGACACGGCAGGGCAGTGTTTTGTTGCGTCTTCATTCAGACATGAACAGCCTCGCTCTAATTCACCTCTCTCTCATTTCTTCTTCGCTCAGGAAATGCGCTGTACCAAACCAACTCAAAAAGAAATAAACAATATAAATGAATAAATATATCCTCACAAAACAATATTGCAGCATTTTGGAAAAAACAATAAATACAAAATAATACATGCAATCCCCAAATTACTGTATTTTCCGGACTATAAGTCCCTCCGGAGTACAAGTCGCACCAGCCTTAAAATGCATAATAAAGAGGAGAAAAACATATCAGTCGCACTGGAGCATAAGTCGCATTTTTGGAAGAAATGCATTTGCTAAAATCCAACACCAAGAACAGACATGTCATTTAAAATTTAAATGATGAACAATTTAAAATAAAAATACAATAGAGACAACAACAGGCTGAACGGTATGCTTACGTTACATTACACAACGCCCCCCCGCCTCCATTCCCCAGAAGCCAAGTTGTCTCCGTCGCGTAACGCTAATAAATGTGTCCATATAAATCCAAATAATAAAATTGTACACGCATGTAGAAAAAGAAAGTTATGGTAATGTCGCGGTGTTAGGACTGTATGTGAATTTGGGGGGATTCAGCGGAGCGCCTCATCCACACAGTCCCTCAAATCAAAGAGCGTGACCGGACACAGTGATAGGGAACAACGTGGCTTTAATAGCACTCCAATCTATTCCACAGAGCTCAACAACTAGCTCAATCTCGGCGCGTACACGACCATGAAGAAGCGTGCATCTGCTGCTAACGTCTAACGGCTAAGAGACTCGAAACGTCTCTGGTTAGGACCCCTTTTAGCTGTCCAACAATATGCCCGACATAAATCAACGTAAAGAAAGGACCCATCAGCTGCCCAAAACATGCCTGGTGTAAAACACACAAATTAAACAGTAAACAAATGCCTGGATAAACGAAGCACTAATGAGGAATTTACCATAGGTAAGATAACTTTAAACTCACCAAAGCGGTTGTAGAGCAACTCAATCATTTGAAAGTGTGTGTCACGCAATTTACGCACGGTGTTTGTTTTTGCTCAAAAGAGTTTCCTTTTTTTTTTTCTTTTAAGAATTTCATTGGCCGTTGAATGCATCAATCACCATCTTAGCAAGTTTGGTTGTGACTGCTAACAAAATTGACGAATCGTCCATATGCAGGGGTGGAACTATTTACACATGTAATTTGTTCATTGGCTGTTGTTGAACTCCTGACACAAGACACATTGGTTTATCCAGCGTATGTTTTGAAATCTCGTGTTGCTAAAGCCATTGAAGGATGTGCATCTCAGGCTTGTTGTGGACAAACTATATTACTGTAAGACTTTTACTGGACCCTTGTCGACGTAGTATGATCATTGATGATGGATTATGAAATTGTGTCGTACATTTACTTTACCTTATTGTTTTGTGTTATCTATTGTTTGACTTAAATGCTCGCCGAGCCTGCAGATATGATTGTATATTATAATGTTTGGTATCATTCGAATCTGCGGAAACTCAGTTTTCTAACCATATATAACATCCCCGGGAATGCTTTGAAGTTGTTCTGTATATAGCGAATTTCCCGCGGGCACAACGCGAAAAACCACCCATGGACCGATGGACCTGCAATAACATGTGAAATTATATATAGGTAATAATGTGTAAATAATTTCACACATAAGTCGCTCCAGAGTATAAGTCGCACCCCAGCCAAACTATGAAAAAAAAAAACGCAACTTATAGTCCGGAAAATACGGTAGTAAGAGGCAAAACAATAAAATGGTCTTCCACTAGATGACAGAAGGTACATAATTACGCTGTGAGGTCACTTTTTGTGAATAGTTTTGCTAAGTGTTGTGCTGTGAGATTTCTTCCAATGTGAAATATGTACCTTGCCTCAACGGTTGAGAAACACTGATTTAGACATTGTATTATGTTCAACAATTCTATTAAAATCTTGTAACATGTTCAACACACTACTAAAATGTTATACTAACAGTGAACTTTATTGCAGACCCAGCACTTCAGAACAAACCGTTTTTAATGCATGGGCTGAGCAATTAATCAAATTTTATATAGCACAATATATAAATATATTGAATAACTGTGCATTGTGACTTTAAAATCAGTCAAAAATAACCTTGATTATGTTTGCCATAATCACTCATGGCAACTGAGTATGCGGGGCCAAGGAAGGACAGCGAATGAAAAAAAAATGTTTTGGTCACTAATAATTTATTACTGACGAATACAGCTTTTTTTTTTCTTTGCTGTCAAACTCAACGAGCAACGGATGCCAAAGTGTGTCAGCCAGCACGGCTCTCTGTGCAGCAATCGCTGAAGTGCATTTGAGAGTTCAACAGTAAAAGAAAATAATGCTTTCAGTGCTAATAATTATTGCCCAAAGTATTCGATTATTTTTCTTTGCTGTTATGTATAACACATTCATTTTTTGAAGGACAATGTACCAACGCGCTCCCACAAAGTATTTTGTCTTACTTTTTGATGACTTCAGTCTCCATGCCACTTTCTTTCCAAGGTCCGTTTATTGTGTTTAAGTGTGTGTCCATGTATATGATATGTAATTGTGTTGATTGTGTTTGTTGTGTGTGCACAGATTTGTCTATTCTATAGTTAATAATCTAAATAGACTGTTGTCATAAATCAAAAACCAAAAAACTAGCCTGCAGGCGCGGTTGACAAAGTTTCCACATCAAACTTTCCTCCTAACGAGCGCACCTGTTCAATCAACTAGGCGTGCTCACAAGCCTGTGTGCATACTATAATGCCTACCGGCTTGAACACAATTTGGCCAGTAGGTGGCACAATTGTTCACCCTACTTGAGTTTAAAGCAAAATTGTATTCAAACAAATGTTGGCTCCAACAATAGCAAATGGTGGTTTGTCCCTTATTTTGATTATTGTTTTATTGTCACATTTTCATGGTAACATCTTTTTTAAAATTAAATTTAGTTAAAAAAAGGAAAATGATTTCGAACTGTTTCACCGCAGCTCGTCCTGCGGCCACCATCCATTGCTGTTCTGGCGACGCATGTCCTGCGGCCGCCACCCATTCCTGCTCCAGAGGTGTATGACCTGTGGCCTCCACCCATTCCTGTTTAGGCCGTGCACGACCTGCGGACGCCACCGCTCCCTGTTTCAACGCTGCATGTCCTGCAGCCGGCATGCCTTACTGTTCCGGCGGTGCATCGGGAATCCAAAGAGTATCCTCCGCCTCATGGGGCACCACCCGGTGTGCCCTCCCTGCTTGTGAAGAAACTAACGGTAGAAGTCCCGGAAAAGATGGAAAGGTCAAGGATGAGGGACCTTGAGACCCAGGAACATTTCTAGGGGCCATTCGGAGGGAGGGCTGAGGTGGCTTGAAAAGAACAGCTTCAGTAGGGAGGGAGACATGAAAGGGGAAGGCGAGTCTGCCGGGCAGCCCTTACGCAACCACACGAGTCTTTAAAAAACACACCCCAAGGGAGGGCGGCTGCAGAGCAAGAGTACAGCTTGTGGAACTTTGAACGGCTGAACAATAAGCCATCAGCACCAGCGGAATGTGCTGGTCTCAATCACGTTGGGTGTTTGGAGGTGAGGATGGTGAGCTGCTGCTGCATGGTGCGGTTAAATGGTTCCACAAGACCATCACTCTGTGGACGCAAAGGGGTGGTGCACGTATTCTGCATGTCAAGCCGTTCACATAGAGCAGCAAAAACCTTGGACACAAAATTTCTGCCTTTTTCTGGCAGTGTGTATGCCTTGGGCCACTTCCAAAGTAGTTCATCACGCATCGCACATAACGGTTTCCTCTGTCCGTCACGGGAAAAGGGCCCATAATTTCGTCAGCAACCCTCTCCATGGGCGCCCCATCACAATGTTGCCGAAGTGGTGCGTGCAATTGCTCTTGAGGCTTATAGGCTGCACACTCGTCATAATGCCGGCATTAGTCCTCCACATCCCATCGATGCTGACGCCAGTAAAACCGTTTGCACAGTCGAAGGGTCTTTGTGCCACCAAAGTGTCCCGAGCCGGTGCCCCCGTGGAATGCTGAGGCATTCAGCACCGTCTCTCTTGGACTTCCAGGAATCACTACCAGCAACCTCTCCTTCCTGGTGGCTGGTTTCTTCCACACACGCTGCAACATGCCATCTTTTAAGCAACACACAGCAAACTTGCCACTCTGGACCCACTGTCACACAAGGTCGGCAGTAGTCCTCCACATCCCATCGATGCTGACCCCAGTAAAACCGTTTGCAAGGTCGAAGGGTCTTTGTGCCGCCAAAGTGTCCCGAGCCGGTGCCCCCGTGGAATGCTGGGGCATTCAGCGCCGTCTCTCTTGGACCTCCAGGTATCACCACCAGCAACCTCTCCTTCCTGGTGGCTGGTTTCTTCCACACACGCTGCAACATGCCATCTTTTAAGCAAAACACAGCAAACTTGCCACTCTGGACCCACTGTCACACAAGGTCGAGATCACAGTCTTCTTCCTGCTTGACAGCCCACTCTGCAGCGTCCACAACCTCAGAGATGCCGCATGACGGACCAGCAGCAGTCGCCTCCCCACACAGCTCCAACTCCCTGACATCTTGCCGGTCACAGTAGCGGCAGCCGCCAACAGCACATGGTCGCCGGAGGGCATCAGCATTGGCATGCTGAGCTCCAGCCCGATGTACCACAGTGAAGTGGAATGGCTGCAGCTCCTCCAGCCACCGTGCGACTTGGCCTTCTGGTTGCAGCACAAAAAAGACAAGGCTGGATTTGGCGGGGTGAGAACGGGAGCGTTCATGAGGGCCTTTTTTAGGCCGGAAAACGCCACAGTCCAGCGTTCACATGAAGGGTTGTTGTATTGAAGAAGACAGACCAAGAGCGCCCCAATGCAAGACAATCCCTTCACGAACCGCCTGTAGTATGAGGCCAGCCCCAAAAAAGTCTTAAACTTCTTCTGGTCTCTTGGGACTGGCCAATCTTTGGCCAATCTAGCGTGCTGATGCCTACATCATTCACTCGGTGGCCCCAGGAACTTTGCCACATAAAGTGCCACTTTTCTGGGTGCAGTTTCAGTCCAGCCGCCGTATTTTTCCTCAGCACCAGCCTCAGAGAATCCAGTGCAGCCTGAAAGTTTTTTCCTGGATACCATGACTAGACCAGACCCCCACGGACTGTGGGAGGACTATGATCCTAATCTGTGACCTCCTGCTGGGCCTTACCTTTACTGGTCGTGCAACACTGGTCGGTGTTGATGTGGTGCTCAACCAAGTGACAAGTCAAGCCAAGTCAAATTCATTTATATAACCCTTAATCACAAGTGAGTGAGACCAAACTCATTTTCACAGAGGGCAAAAATGTTTTCCAAGTCCCACGGCACCTGCCACAGCTGCTCCCACTGCTCGACATCCAAGCCATCACAGTTATTTTCCCAGATCGACTGGGCTGCCCTGATCCCGTTCTTTGCTAGCCGACCTGGGGTTAAATTCACTGACATGGCTGGGTTGGGTGTCACTGGCCCCTCCATTGGGAAGTCCATCGCAGGACGAATAAACTCTACCCGATCTACTGTCGGTTGCTGTGGGGTCGACTTTGGTAACCGGGGCTGGAAACAAGTCCTTGTGGAGAGAGCAAACCCAACACGATCTACATTCGACTGCCGTGGAGTAAAGGCTGCAGCTACCTTGATCGGGCCGGGTACGATCACCCCCACCTGCAAATTTCCCGCTGCAGGGTCAATGTTGATGATCAGCCCCGAAATACCCCGTTGAGACACCAGCACCCCATGATAACCATTTGGGAGGATGTTTAGTTCATTGTATTTGTAAAATAGAAAAGCAATGAGAAATTGTTTATATTTTTCTAATTGAAATTGAATGCGCATTGTGCTTTTCAATAAAAAGTTAATTTAAAAAAAAAAAAAAATCCCAAAGTCGAATATAAGGGTCACTCAACATTTCCTACCCAAGATGAGTGGGTCATTGACAACCCCCCCAGGACAAACATAAATGTCCCTTTGCCTCTCATTTGAGCTGTCACTGGCCAATTTTTGTAATGGTTGATCCACGCAAATCCAGTTTTTTTTTTTTTCTCATCAACATTAAAGACTCTCAAGGCACTTACATTTGTTGACCAAGCAGTTTTGAAGTCTGCATTGACTGCACATATTGTTGTGAAGAGCGGGCTTCCTTCCTGTGTGGGAAATCACTTTTCGCTGTAAATCCATATTTCAAGTAGGTCTTCTGGTATTGTCGCAGCCGACGACGGGCATCAAGTAGGAGCCACAGCGGAGTACATCTGTGCGTCCGGGAGCGAGCAGGGGACAAACCGTGCACCAGCTCCTTCTTGAGCCTCGCCAGCTGGCCACCACGTTTGCCGCGGCGCCGTTTCCGCCGTGGTGGGAGCGCGTGGACACGGAAAAGGTCCGGCACGATATCAGCAGGCAACGTCTTCTCCCAGCCATGCTAAAACGCACCGAAACCTCCAACGCCGCACCGCAAGTCCAACAAAGATTGCCGATCATACACCAGCAGAGAGTTTGTGAATGAAGCACCAATCACCAAAATAAAATGAGCCGAATTGTCAAGAGGGTCGCCGAACACACCGGTGTACTGTATGCTGTCTTGACACAGAAAAAAAACAACAACAAAAAAAACTGATAAAACGCACAGACATTCTACTGTGAACCTACTTGCAATACCATGAGTCTTACGGCAATACCGCGATATCACAATAATTACTGTTTCATAATATCTACACATCCCTAATATCTAGAAAAGTGTGTCTGGATTGCACCAATTAAGTGTAAATGCAAACAATAAAAATACAGTACAATACAATAGTATAAATATTCCTTACCTTTCAAAAATATCTTTCAATTTGATGATATTGTACAACTGAAGTAGGCACATCACATGCAGATTCGGTAGTTTCTGTAAATACATAACCCCCATCATTACAACATGAAGTAGCGGTACTTTCATTAAGCTTGAACTCCGTATATGAATACTGACATTTCACAATAAATAAAAGAATAAACAATCCTTACAAGACAACTTAAAATCCCAAATATAATATAAAGTACCAATCTAGCTATCTACTGTAGCTAGCTTGTGATCAATCTTTCTCTCTGGCTTTCACTTATACAATACAATACAATACAATTTTATCTATATAGCGCATTTCATAACAGCTAGAGCTTTAACAAAGCACTTTACAAACCATACAATAAATAGAACAAAAACAGTAAAAGTCTGTGATACATGTATTAATAAATATAGATATAAATAACATATATAAAGTAAATAAAAATATAAATAAATAAAGTCAATAAAATGACACTATTTACGCATTGGACTCACACACTCAGGGTGAGCCCTTTCAAACACACACACACGCATCTGCACACACACACAATCATTTACATTGGTGTTGTTCTGACAGATATATTTATTGCTTCTTTGAGGGCGGCTTGTTTCTCTAGCTGTCGCTTGGTTTTAGAACCACGAGAGCAGTCACTTTTACGGATGTCACTTTTATTGCGCTCTGGCAATGACTTCATCGACTAAAAAGATTATTACTCGCTGCTCGAGTGTCTAATAAAGGTATTATGTTTATTAAAAATCTGTTGTGGGAATATTTTAATGTATATTGTGTCAGATAAATGAATGAGAAACAGTTGATGGACCACTGAGATTGTCCCGTGCGGCTCTTACGCTGCATGTGTGTCGGCAACCTGGAAGTCGACTTTTTTATCCATGGGGGAATTATGTCAAAAAGCTCTACAAAAGCTCACTATTTTATTGATTTAGACTGTCTGGTATGTATTACTGTAAAACATGATTGATTTAGTTGCCAATTCATATTTTCGGTTTTTTTTTAGTTTTATAGTTCAGTATTTTCCGGACTATAAGTCGCATTTTTTCCCCATAGTTTGGCCGGGAGTGCGACTTATACTCTGGAGCAACTTAAGTGTGAAATTATTAACACATTACTGTCATGGATTGTTAGTGCTGACTGTTTTGCCTCATACACCATCATAAATACATAAAGTCAGCACTAACGAGCCATGACTATTCCTTCTATATCATTTCACATGTTATTGTAACCAACATAAAGAAACATAAGATACATCCTAAGAGCTCTTAAAATGCATGAATAATTCAAACGGTTAAAGTCTAATGTTTGGTTGAACTAAGAGGCCTTGCTAGTCGAGGAAACCAGCTTAACATTCACAAACAAACTCCGCAGACTCTAGGTGTGCAGCGAAGTTGCCTGTTTATATTGTGAAACTGCACAAGAAACAGAAAATACAGCTTAAATAAAGCTATGCATTACATACACATGTGTTTTCATAGACATGAGCAAGATGAGCCTATGCTAACAATTAGCGATCACGATTAGCATTAGCGATAGCGATTAGTATGTTCAGTCAACAACCTACAATCATATACAATTCAACTCATATATAAATGTCATTACACACAATTGTCTAAGTTAGTTTCAGACGATGGTTGAACAAGAATAAACCACAAACAGGCAGACATGCTAACAATTAGCAACCACGATTAGCATTAGCGATAGCGATTAGTATGTACAGTCAACAACACAGTACAATCAGCCACAATTCAGCTCCTATATAAATGCTGCATGGTCATTACCGGTACACACAATTGTCTAAGTTACTAACAGACGATGGTTGAATCAGAACGAACCACAAACAGGCAGTTGCCTGCCTCTGGCTAGGGTATTGCATCATGCAGCCACACACGAAAGGACGAGGACACTCAGCACAGAGGAGACTAAGACATAATTACGACCAAATACATAAATACTTTTGGAAACTTGGAAACATTCTACATGGTCGGGATGAATAAATTTTATTTTATCGATCTACAACCGTTTTGGTGAGTTTGAAGTTATCTTACTGCAACTTTATTGTATGCTACATGTAGCATCTTAGCTCGGTGGAAATTATGTGTCCTAAGCGCACAATTTCATCCCCAAATGCGACTTATACTCCAGTGCGACTTATGTTTTTTTCCTCTTTATTATGCATTTTATGGCTGATGTGACTTGTACTCCGGAGAGACTTATAGTCCGGAAAATACAGTAATTTGGGGATTGCATGTATTATTTTGTATTTATTGTTTTTTCCAAAATGCTGCAATATTGTTTTGTGAGGATATATTTATTCATTTATATTGTTTATTTCTTTTTGAGTTGGTTTGGTACAGCGCATTTCCTGAGCGAAGAAGAAATGAGAGAGAGGTGAATTAGAGCAAGGCTGTACATGTCTGAATAAAGACACTGAACAAAACACTGCCCTGCCGTGTCGGTTCTCTTTAGCAAGGAAGTCGCCAGAAGAAATACATAGAGTCAAACCTATATGTAACCCGCCATACCACGGCCTCCAAAGATAAGGAAGAACAACTTTTAAGGGTTACACTACCAAATATTATATTGTCGCTGTCCTGTGAAAAACACTTTTCTCCAATTTTGGAAACTTTCTAAATTTTCACATTAATGCGATGTCTGTAACGCGGGAACACCATTCATGTAAAAATAAGAAAATGGAAAAAAAAAATGGAGATAAGTGTTTTTCACATGACAGCGACGATATGTATATTTAAATATACATGTATAGATCGTGGTGACCAGCAGCCTTGATCAATGCAGCCGCTGGTTGTTATTAGGGATGTTCCGATCGGGTTTTATGACACTGATACCGATACCGATCATGCATGAGTTAGATCGGCCGATACCGACACCGATTCCGATCACATGGAAAATCTGTATATTTTTCCGTTTATTTATGATGACTGCTATTAAGCAATACTATTTGAACAGCCATATTATTGCCGTAATTTTGACAAAAATATATATATATTTTCAAAAGCATGAAGAAATACAAAACCGTTGCTGGCACAATACAACAATTACTCACAAAGATAACTGAAAACTTAAATTTACCAGCTTTTAGTAACACCATTTTTAACAGATCAAAATAATCAGCAGTCTCAAAAGACTTAATTATGCTAAAAGTCAAATAAATAACATGCCACCTAAACATTGGATGGTTCAGAATATTATCAAAGTGGAAAAAATAGTCACATGCATGCTTCACTCGAATAAACTATTATGAGTTCCTAAATTGAAACGACTGAGGAATTTGGTTTATTTTCTTGTGCATAGACAAACTATCTTTGGCATTTGTCAACGAGAAAAAGGTCACTGCTAATCTTTTAGTGAATTATAAAATTATACAGTGGGTCTGTTGCCCACAAGTGACCTACAATGCGTCTCCTTGTGGCAATAATGCTGCGCTGTGACAGTAACGCATCATGCATAACAAGCTGCAGCATGCGTGCCATACGCCGTCTGCTCGCCTTGCCTTTATTCATTGCAGTGAGCCTCGTAAACTCACAATAGTCTCCGAATTGCTTGTTCTTCAAATGTCGGATTAAGTTGGTTGTGTTGAAACTTTTGACCTTGCTCCCCTCCTTTTCATGGCATATACAGTGGTACCTCTACTTACGAACGTCTCTTCATACGAAATTTTCAAGTTACGAAACGCCTCAACAGGAAAATATTGCCTCTAGTTTCGAAAGAAATTTCAGGATTTGAAAGGTAAAAATATGGGGTGATACTCACAGCTCCGGAGTTTCGTGAACGCAACATACTCATAGCTGCTCTGCCATTGGCTAGCCTAGCATCTTCCTGGCGTCCCATTGAAGGGGGACCTCTTCCGTATGTCTCTATGTGTGTGGATAGATAGGTAAATAGATAGATATATGCAGCGTCCTCGTCATTCGCCCCTCGAGCCATGAGGTCTAGTTTTTCGTGAATTAGAAACGAGGAAAAGAAAAAAAAAAGGGAAAATTGTATTTTTGTCCATACAAACAAAGCAAGAGATAATAATTTGTTTGATCTGGCCAATGAATATGACCGTAATGTATCGACAGTCGCCACGTTATTAAATCAGTTGTTTACAAAACGCCAGGCAAAAACCACTCTGAGAGAGAACATGAACCAAAAAGGGCAAATAGCGATAAGGACAGCAATAAAAAAGTAAACGACCACTTTTTTTTATTCCTTACTCTATTCTTTGTTTTTTGTTTTACATTATGTACAACTCTAATTTATCGTGCAATAATCTAATTGTAACATGTATTTGTTACATGTTTTCATGCATTTTTATGCTTTATAAAACATTTTTGTCTGAATATTGGGGGGCTTGGAACGGATTATGGCATTTACATGGAAAACGCGTCTCTACTTACAAAATTTTCTATTTAAGAAATTTCTTCCAGAAACAATTAATTTCGGAAGTAAAGGTACCACTGTACAGCATTACAAGACGCAAACTCCACACAGCAGACAATGCTACGTTCACACCAACTGCGGTGGGAGCATTTCTGGCGGTGCATTTCAATTGGAGTCAATGTAGCTCGCACGGGCGGGCGCGGTTGCTGCGGCGCGGCATGAATGATGCTTTGGTAGCGGTGGGACGTCGTCATGTATTAAACAAATCAACTTTTTTGCCATTTCGTCTCCGCAGCCAATCAGCATCGGGCATCTAATTCACACACAGCCAAACAGCGTCCTGTTCACTCGGCTGCTTTTTTTTTTTTTTTTTTTTTAAGAGTTTTTACAGTGGCTCTGTTTCGCTGTGTGTGACAGCGCAGTGTACGGGGGACCTTCGAGCTCTGGCTCTGTTTGGCTGTGTGTGAGACGTAGTCACGTAGTATGCCCAATGCTGGTTTGCTGCGATGAGGCGGTATGGCAAAAAAGTTGACTTGTTTAATACGCGACGAATGGGGCGAATGGGCAGATTTTCGGTGCTTTACTCCGCGCCCCATAGCTGCAAACGCATAATTCGCACCGCCCCGCACGAAACCGCGCCCGCCCGTGGGAACTACATTGACTCCAATTGAAACGCGTCGCCAGAAATGCTCCCAACGTAGCAGCCTTGCCTCTGCAGCGAGCAGAGGGGGAGAGACAACACGGCTGTAGGCTGCGACGCATAAGGTGCGGGTGATAGGATGTTTTGATCAGCAATAAAAGGCTTTGATCGAATGTTCCGATCCGGTAATTTTTCACGAAAATCGGCCAATCATGATCGGTGCCCGATTGATCAGAGCATCCCTAGTTACTATGGAAACTTTAATCACACGATAAAAAAATTGCGTCAAAAGGGGGTTGGGTTAACGCCGATAATAACGCGCTAAACTGACAGTCCTAATATTTATAAAAATAGCTCTCACTTAGGGATGGGTGATGTGACGATATTAGATCGTTAAGTGGTTTAACATGTTCACAATCTCATAAACCCAAAAGATAGTTTGATCGTCTACATGGCACATTCTAAACAGTTTAGCTCTATGGCGGCGCAAAGCCGCTGACGCGTATACCCAACCTACCAATGACAGCACGTGCAGTGCACGGTACATGACACTCCCCGCCTTCCTGTTTGCTTGTGTAGCGAGAAGCCATAGCGGAAAGTCACCACGAAGCAGAATTGGTCCCGAAAAGAAACTCCACATCCACAATGTTGATTTGGTTTGGCTTTTCCTCGGAGGAGAGAGCGCAAACCAGTTATTTGCCATGTTTGCAGAGACTCTGTTCGGATGTCAGCGCTGACAGCCAAAGACTGAGATCAGACACATGGTAGCCAGAGGCCGCCGCTAGCTCCAACCTAACGCAACCCACGGTAACAAAGTCATTTAACAAGAGCAGTCCATATGAAAAAAATAGAGAATGCAATTTCTAGAGAAATTGCATGTGAAGGCGAAGGAAGCTGAATCAAAACTAAGGAATGCGTTGGAATGAAGTTGAATGTAGTTGAGTGATATTGAATTAAGTCGTATAATATTGAATTAAGTCGAATGATACTGAATTAAGTTAAATGATACTGAATTAGGTGGAATGAAGTTGAATCAAATTGAATGAAAAGGATTGAATTGAAAAGAAGTAGAATTAAGTGGAATGAAGTTGAATGATACTGAGTGAAGTTGAAAGATCTGAATGAATTTGAATGACCTCTATGAAAAACTTGTGTTGAAATGATAATGAATGTAATTGAATGAAGTTGAATGACCTCAAATGATATAGAATAGCCTGGAATGAGGAGGACATAAACAAATCAGAAGGCATGTCGAAAAAGAGGAAGTAAGGAAAATTTAAAAGAAGGAAGTCAGGAAAAAAAGAAGGCAAACAACGATGAAATGGCTGGGGATCGAACCCACAACCTCTGGTTGGGAAACGACCACTCTAGCACTGAGCCATGTCACCCCCAATGTGAGAATGTGAGTTGAATGAGCTGGATGTTGTCAATTTGAAATTGGAATGGTGTTAATATTGAATGTGCCATTACTGAATGTGAGGGGTACTTGGGAGTCACTTCGTAGTCACTTCTGGGTTATTTGGGGTAACTTCCGGGTCACTTCAAGGTAATATGGGTCACTTCCGGCTCATTTAGGTCATTTCCGGGTCATTTGGGTCACTTCCGGTTCACTTCCTCGTCATTTGAGTCACTTCCGGGTCATTTGGGTCACTTCCGGTTCATTTAGGTCACTTCCGGTTCATTTAGGTCATTTCTGGTTCATTTTAGGGTCATTTGGGTCACTTCTGGGTCACCAGTGGTCACTACCGGAGATGACTGCCGCACTGGGGAGACCTCGAGGTGAGTATCCCCAGTCTGGCTACAACTCTGTACAGGATGACCGCCAAACTGGGGGGACCTCGGGGTGAGTATCCCCAGTCTGGCTAATGTCCCTTCCCAAAATGGACGCCGCACTGGCTGGGGAGACCTCGGGGTGAGGGTCCCCAGTCTGGCTAATGTCGCTGTACAAGATGACCGCCGAACTAGGGAGCCCTCGGGGTGAGTATTCCCAGTCTGGCTTATGTCCCTGTCCAAGATGGCCGACGCACTGGGGAGACCTCGGGGTGAGTATCCCCAGTCTGGCTAATTTCCCTGTCCAAGATGGCCAACGAACAGTGGAGACCTCGGCGTGAGTTTCCACAGTCTATCTTATGTCAATGTCCAAGATGGTCGACGCACTGTGGCGACCACGAGGTGAGTATCCCCAGTCTAGCTAATGTCCCTGTCCAAGATGGCCGACGGACTGGGGAGACCTCGGGGTGAGTATCCCCAGTCTGGCTAATTTCCCTGTCCAAGATGGCCGACGCACAGTGGACACCTCGGCGTGAGTTTCCACAGTCTATCTTATGTCCCTGCCCAACATGGCCGCCAGTCCAAGATGGCCACCGCACTGGGGAGACCTCGGTGTGAGTATCACCAGTCTAGCTAATGTCCTTGCCCAAGAAGGCCGCCTGTCCAAGATGGCAGCCGCACTGTGGAGACCTGGGGGTGAGTTTGCCCAGTCTAGCTAATGTCCCTGTCCAAGATGGCTGCCAATCTGTGGAGACCTCGGCGTTAGTATCCCCAGTATAGGTAATGTCCCTGCCCAAGATGGCCGCCTGTCCAAGATGGCCGCCGCACTGGGGAGACCTCAGGGTGAGTGTTCCCAGTCTGGCTAATGTCCCTGTCCAAGATGGCCGACGCACTGGGGAGACGTCGGGGTGAGTATCCCCAGTCTGGCTAAATTCCCTGTTCAAGATGGCCACCGCACAGTCTAGACCTCGGGGTGAGTTTCCACAGTCTATCTAATGTCCCTGCCCAAGATGGCCGGCTGTCCAAGATGGCCGCCGCACTGTGGAGACCTGGGGGTGAGTTTGCCCAGTCGAGCTAATGTCCCTGTCAAAGATGGCTGCCAATCTGTGGAGACCTCGGCGTTAGTATCCCCAGTATAGGTAATGTCCCTGCCCAAGATGGCCGCCTGTCCAAGATGGCCGCCGCACTGGGGAGACCTCGGGGTGAGTATCCCCAGTCTGGCTTATGTCCCTGTCCAAGATGGCCGATGCACTGGGGAGACCTCGGGGTGAGTATCCCCAGTCTGGCTAATTTCCCTGCCCAAGATGGCCGACGCACAGCGGAGACCTCGGCGTAAGTTTCCACAGTCTATCTTTTGTCAATGTCCAAGATGGTCGCCGCACTGTGGCGACCACGAGGTGAGTATCCCCAGGCTAGCTAATGTCCCGTCCAAGATGGCCGACGCACTGGGGAGACCTCAGGGTGAGTATCCTCAGTCTGGCTAATTTCCCTGTCCAAGATGGCCGACGCACAGTGGAGACCTCGGCGTGAGTTTCCACAGTCTATCTTATGTCCCTGCCCAAGATGGCCGCCGCACCGGGGAGAACTCTGTGTGAGTATCACCAGTCTAGCTAATGTCCTTGCCCAAGATGGCCGCCGCACTGTGGAGACCTCGGGGTGAGTTTCCACAGTGTAGCTAATGTCCCTGTCCAAGATGGCCGCCGCACTGGGGAGACCTCAAGGTGAGTATCCCCAGTCTATCTAATGTCCCTGTCCAAGATGGCCGACGCACTATGGCGACCACGGGGTGAGTATCCCCAGTCTAGCATATGTCCCTGCCCAAGATGGCCGCCTTTCCAAGATCGCCGCCGCACTTGGGAGACCTCGGGGTGAGTATCCCCGGTCTAGCTAATGTCCCTGTCCAAGATTGCCGACGCACAGTGGAGACCTCGCCGTGAGTTTCCACAGTCTATCTTATGTCCCTGCCCAAGATGGCCGCCAGTCCAAGATGGCCGCCGCACTGGGGAGAACTCGGTGTGAGTATCACCAATCTAGCTAATGTCCTTGCCCAAGATGGCCGCCTGTCCAAGATGGCAGCCGCACTGGGAAGACCTCGGGGTGAGTATCCCCAGTCTTGCTAAGGTCCCTGAATAAGATGGCCGCCGCACTGGGGAGACCTCGGGGTTAGTATCCCCAGTCTAGCTAATGTCCCTGTCCAAGATGACCGCCGCACTGTGGAGACCTCGGGGTGAGTATCCCCGGTCCAGTTAATGTCCCTGCCCAAGATGGCCACCGCACTGTGGCGACCACAGGATGAGCATACCCAGTCTAGCTAATGTCCCTGCCCAAGATGGCCGGCTGTCCAAGATGGCCGCCCCACTGGGGAGACCTCAGGTTGGGTATCCCCAGTTTAGCTAATACCCCTGCCCAAGATGGCCGCTGCACTGTGGAAACCTTGGGGTGAGTATCCCCAGGATAGCTAGTGTCCCTGAACAAAATGGCCGCTGTACTGGGGAGACCTCGGGGTGAGTATCCCCAGTCTAGCTAATGTCCTTGCCCAAGATGGCTGCCGCACAGTGGAGACATCGGGGTGAGTTTCCCCAGTCTATCTAATGTCCCTGTCCAAGATGGGTGCCGCACTGTGGCAACCACTGGGTGCGTATCCCCAGTCTAGCTAGTGTCCCTGAACAAGATGGCCGCCGCACCGGGGAAACCTCGGGGTGAGTATGCCCAGTCTAGCTAATATCCCTGACCAGGATGGCCGCTGCACCGGGGAGACCTCGGGGTGATTATCCCCATTCTAGCAAATGTCCCTGTCCAAGATGGCTGCCGCATCAGGGAGACCTCGGGGTGATTGTCCCCAGTCTGGCTAATGTCCCTGTCCAAGACAGCCGCCGACCAGGGGAGCCCTCAGGATGAGTTTCCACAGTCTATCTAATGTCCCTGTCATAGATGGCCGCCACACTATGGCGACCATGAGGTGAGGATCCCCAGTCTAGCTAATGTCCCTGTCCAAGATGGCCGGCTGTCCAAGATGGCCGCCGCACTGTGGAGACCTGGGGGTGAGTTTGCCCAGTCGAGCTAATGTCCCTGTCAAAGATGGCTGCCAATCTGTGGAGACCTCGGCGTTAGTATCCCCAGTATAGGTAATGTCCCTGCCCAAGATGGCCGCCTGTCCAAGATGGCCGCCGCACTGGGGAGACCTCGGGGTGAGTATCCCCAGTCTGGCTTATGTCCCTGTCCAAGATGGCCGATGCACTGGGGAGACCTCGGGGTGAGTATCCCCAGTCTGGCTAATTTCCCTGCCCAAGATGGCCGACGCACAGCGGAGACCTCGGCGTAAGTTTCCACAGTCTGGCTAAATTCCCTGTCCAAGATGGCCACCGCACAGTCTAGACCTCGGGGTGAGTTTCCACAGTCTATCTAATGTCCCTGTCCAAGATGGCCGCCGCAATGTGGCGACCACGAGGTGAGTATTCCCAGTCTAGCTAATGTCCCTGCCCAAGATGGCCGGCTGTCCAAGACGGCCGCCGCACTTGGGAGACCTTGGGGTGAGTATCCCCAGTCGAGCTAATGTCCCTGCCCAAGATGGCTGCCGCACTTGGGAGACCTTGGGGTGAGTATCCCCAGTCGAGCTAATGTCCCTGCCCAAGATGGCTGCCGCACTCTGGAAACCTCGGGGTGAGTTTGCCCAGTCTAGCTAATGTCCCTGTCCAAGATGGCCGACGCACAATGGAGACCTCGGGATGAGTTTCCACAGTCTATCTAATGTCCCTGTCATAGATAGCTGCCACACTGTGGCGACCACGAGGTGAGTATCCCCAGTCTAGCTAATGTCCCTTCCCAAAATGGCCCCTGTACTGGGGAGACCTCGGGGTGAGTATCCCCAGTCTAGCTAATGTCCCTGCCCAAGATGGCTGCCGCACTGTGGCGACCTCGGGGTGAGTTTCCCCAGTCTTTCTAATGTCCCTGTCCAAGATGGCTGCCGCACTGTGGCGACCACTTGGTGAGTATCCCCAGTCTAGCTCGTGTCGTCCCTGAACAAGATGGCCGCCGCACCGGGGAAACCTCGGGGTGAGTATCCCCAGTCTAGCTAATGTCCCTGACCAAGATGGCCGCTGCACCGGGGAGACCTCGGGGTGATTATCCCCAGTCAAGCTAATGTCCCTGTCCAAGATGGCCACTGCACCGGGGAGACCTCGGGGTGATTATCCCCAGTCAAGCTAATGTCCCTGTCCAAGATGGCTGCCGCATCGGGGAGACCTCGGGGTGATTGTCCCCAGTCTGGCTAATGTCCCTGTCCAAGATGGCCGCCGACCAGGGGAGCCCTCGGGGTGAGTATCCCCAGTCTAGCTAATGTCCCTGCCCAAGATGGCTGCCGCACTGTGGAGACCTCGGTGTGAGTATCCTCAGTCTAGCAAATGTCCCTGTCCAAGATGGCCGCCGCACTGGGGAGACCAAGGGGCAATAACACCAGTACACTGGAAATGAGTGGTGAAATTGTATGGCTTTTTTAAGGGTGAATGAGTTGAACGTGTGGGAAGTAGGAATTTGGGGGTGTTGAAAAGCTGAATGTGAGTTGAATGAGTTGAATGACTTGAAGTTCTGGAAATTGGGAAGGTGTAAATATGAAAAGTTGAATCTTCCAATGGAAATTAATGGTTAATAGTGGAATTTTTGTCGGTTTTTTAAGGGTGAATGAGTTGAATGTGTGGGAAGTGCGAATTTTGGGGGTGTTGAAAAGCTGAATGTGAGCTGAATGAGTTGAATGACTTGAATTTGTGGAAATTCAGAAAGCTTAGTTGACTTAAAATGTCTTTTTTTTTTTTTTAGTTTTATACACATTTTAAATGTTTTATATGTTTAACATGAGGAAAATGGTCAGAAATGTGCAAATTAGTCTTAAAAAACGGATGTAAAAAAAGATTAATGATAAAATCGTGATTTTATTTTTTTTAAATCGTGATATGATATTTTTGCCATATCGTCCACGCCTACTCTCATTTTTTTTTTTTGTTTGCAAAACATTTTTTCAGAAATAATAGGGTTTTTTTTAATTATATGCAGTCTACACTAAATGTCAACCCACCTGATCCTTCCTGTACTCCTGCCAGAGCCCCTTGGGGCAGAGGGCTCCGTGAGTTAGTAGTTCCCTAGTAGACTCCAGCAGGACACTCAGCTGGACCTGTACACATCAATAGACAAACAATTCCCATTCACTTTAAACAGAGGGAACAAACTCACAGTGCACCAATTTATTTACTGGAATTAACTTTTACTAAATGTGCCACAGAACTGCAGTGATGAATGATCAGACAATACACAACTTAATAGAGAAAAATACTAACTCTCTGAGAAGCCATGAGAACTTCCCTCGTCTTTTCGCCCTCAATTCCAGTAATCACTTTCAGTCTCTCCAGCACCAATTTCACTGACAGTGTTGCTAACGGGACACCAAGCTGCCCAGCTTCTTGTCTCAATCCACACACTGTGAACGGAAAACTCAATCACAAGAGGCATCACACTCATTATGTTTGTTTTCCACTGTGCTATTGTGCTTATCCAAAAACTTCTGTAAACCAGAGTACTAGGGCTGCCACAAACGATTATTTTGCTAGTCGACTAATCACCAACAGTAGCTGCAATTAGTCGACTGATCGGGTAATATGTAAATCACAATAAATCGCAGCAGCAAGCTGCTGCACTTATCATAGTCATCATTTGCATACAGCTTGAATTCTTTATGTACAAAATAATCATAAAGACAATGAAGATGATAGTTAGGGATATAAAAATGTATTGAAAATTGATATAAAATCAATATAAATGCTTAAAATATGCATCGATGTAAAAAAACGCAATGCCATGTTAACAATAGCCGCTCTGTTGAGTGCTGATATTTCCCAGTTCGTGAATGCATCACTCCGTTGGCGTGTGAGAGAGAAAGGGAGAGCGAGAGAGTGAGCAAGCGTGCGCTTCCTGCGTCACAGGGCATAAACACACAGAGTTTTGGTTAATCAACGCGGGTTTACTGAATAATGGCTGCTTAATCCATAGAAGATGCTACGACGTGTTAGCATACCAAATAGGACATTGTGTTACAGCGTTACATCAAACATACACCATAACGTGTGTATGCTAACTGCAGCTAGCTTCTAGACACAACTGTGCCCATGTCAAATACGAAACCAGGCATAAGCCATAACTTGCTTCCTTTTTTTTTTTTTTTAATGATCGGGCATCCTCATCGTGCTGCCATGAAAGGCAGGTTTGCATTGTATTGAGTATATTTGGTGAAATTAACTTTCGGACTCTGTTGCCAACACGAATTAGCCCTTACAGTGTAAGGCTTACACTACTTTACCCACAATGCTTCTGTTTACATCACCCGGATTACCACCTGCGCATGTGCATTGCAGAGAGGAAAACAGCCAGCGGGAGAAGAGCAAGACGCGGCAATCTTGAGACAAAAATAATATGCCAAATAAATCAATCTATAAATTAAACGACGCGTCAACGGTTAAAATTAATTGTCGACGATTTTGATTGTCGACGTCGTCTAGTTGACTAATCATGGCAGCCCTATTTTCCATTCTGGGTGCATACCACATTTATACCGGTAGATCAATTTAGGGAAGCAAAACAAAACGTGGATTAAGGTTAAATAAAAACAAAATTAAAAACCTATAAAAATGTTTAGTTTTTTTTCAGCACAGTGCTTTTCCCTAAGTTTACTCATATGATTTCACTTATTTCTACATAAAAAAAAAAGGCTTGGTGCCCAAGAAAAGTGAAATGTGTTTACGTATTATGTTTAAGTATTTCTTGTAGTGATTATAGGTAGTGTTTCATTGTATTGGTGTATAGTTTAGGGTTCCCTTTTAAAATGCACTAAACATCCATCCATTATCGATACCGCTTATCCTCACAAGAGTCGCGGGGCGTGCTGGAGCCTATCCCAGCTGTCTTCGGGCAGTAGGCGGGGGACACCCTGAATTGGTTGCCAGCCAATCGCAGGGCACACAGAGACAAACATCCACACTCACAATCACACCTAGGGGCAATGTAGAGAGTCCAATCAATTTACCATGCATGTTTTTGGAATGTGGGAGGACACCGGAGTACCCGGAGAAAACCCACGCAGGCACGGGGAGAACATGCAAACTCCACACAGGGAGGCCGGAGCCGGGATTGAACCCACGACCTCTGAACTGTGAGGCGGACGTGCTAACCAGTCGACCACCGTGCCGCCCTGCACTAAACATTTCCAACAAAAAAAAAAAATTCAGGCCACAGTATCGCCTTCCATTTCAATTACTCCATCATTTATAAACATGTCGGAAATGTTGGTACAAGCTGCAAAGTTTAACCCATTAAGGACGGAAGCGCATAACCGCGTTTCTACCACTAGAGCCGGGAGCGCTGTTGCGCTCCCTACCCTTAAAGCCGGGAGAGCATGTACGTCATTTTCTATTTATTATTTAATTCTCGGTCTCTTAACCAATGAAATGCATCAGAATAGACATGACGGTGTCGTGAGTCGCAACATAGAAGGTAGTGAAATCAGAGGAGTAAACTGGGAAAATGCACCGTGCTAAAGAAAACTAAAATAAACACTTGTATTGGTTTTTAATTTGGTCTTAAATTAACCTTTATCCAAAAGGATTTATTTTTCTTCACTAGTGTGCATAATTTAAAATTAGTAAATTGACCTACACAATCAAAATGTGGTATGCTCAAAAAGGAAGAACTTTTTTTTCAGTATAGCGTAGTATATTGCAACCAGTTTTATTATGTTATGCTGATGAGTGGAAAATCATTTTTGTGTTACTTGAGTGCTGATATTTTCCAATTCATGAACACATCACTCCGTTGAGGGAGAGAGAGAGACAGAAAGAGAGAGAGAGAAAGAGAGAGAGAGACAGAGAGACAGAGTGAAAGAGTGAGAGATGTCAATCTCTGTGGTGCTTCAATGTCCACCACGGGCATTAACACACACTGTTTTGGTTGTTAATAAATGTGAGTTCACTGATTTATGCCTCCTTAATCCATAGTAGACACTACAATATGTTACCGTACCAACTAGGACATTGTGTTACAACGTTACGTCAAAAACACACCGTAACGTGTGCATGCTAACTACAGCTAGCTTCCAAACATGACTGTGCCAATGTCAAAAATGAAATCAGGCATAAGATACAATTTGCTTCATTTTTTTCAAATGAGCCCCATCGTCCTGCCGTTTGTATCGTATTGAGTACGGTATATTTGGTGAAATGCACCGTAACTTTCAGACTCTGTTGCCAACACGAGCTAGCCCTTAGACTACTTTACCCACAATGTTTACATCACAGATGGCCCAGATTACCATGACTGCCCGTACGCGTTGCAGACATGTAAGCAGCCAGAGGGAGAAAGTGCGAGATGAGGCAGTTTTGAGAGAAAAACAATGCGCCACATAAATAAATATATGAGTAAACAATGCGTTGATTATTCTAATTAATCGTCGGCGTGATTAATTGACTAATTTTGGCAGCGCTACTGAGTACTCAGAGCACTTTTACAATGATATCCTAGATAATTAGGATCTTGGTCTAAGAATGCTTTAAAAGTGCTATGTGGGAACTGAAGATCAATTCTGCAACTTTCAGGTGAAAAGACCATAAGCAGCACAGAACACAGATGCTATAGACATGTTTGGTATGTCTGGTATATAGAAGCTGAACCATACATCATAATTTAGGGTTGCACAATATTGGAGAAACATGGGTGTTGAATATTGTCATGTCATGTCATGTCATCTTCCAAACCGCTTATCCTATACAGGGTCGCGGGGAGTTGCTGGAGCCTATCCCAGCCGTCAATGGGCGAAGGCAGACTACACCCCGAACTGGTCGCCAGCCAGTCGCAAGGCACACATAGACACTGTCACTGAGCGGGAATCGATCCCACGCTGCCCGCACACAACTCAGGCGTGTGTACCACTACACTATCAGTGGACTGTGTTGAATATTGTGATTTTGATATTTTTGCGATATTTATCATGTACCCAAGGAAGAGACAATTTTATAATCTAATAAGAGAAAGAATTTTTTTTCATGTGACAAAATTAGCAGTCCCAATGTATTTTTAGCTAATTGTAATAACTTCAATGTTTATATTTTTTTATTTATTTTGTGCCTAGACACTGTTCAATGGCGATGCCCTTGCATCTGATTGGTCAAAGACAGATAAGAACATAAAATTCCATAGGAAACTTGCACGTTTTTGCGATACACATATTTCACAGGCCATTATCGCAATATTTTTCTGATATATTGTGCAACCCTACATCATATAAAAGCATTTTTAAAATGAGGCTAACATATATAAGACTTACCCAAAAGTGAACCTGCAATACCGAATGGGATGCCTTCAGAGGTCGCATGGCTTTGTTCATCCATGTCAGTGTTGAAAGGATTGCTTGGATTTGGACTCTAGAAAAACAACAGCAACTACTCGTATATGTCAAACGTCTGAATGTATCTCAAGCACACAAACAAATGCGGACCACAAAGATGACCATTTTTTACCAGTTGCAATGATATTATCACACACCCATTTTAGTGTTCAATGACAACGCCAGAGCTGGGCACTTGACCCTTTTTTGGCGGTCCGTCCTCGTCCCTCCGTCCTTATACATAAATACTATCCCCCCCCAACCCCATCCTTTTAAAGCGGTTGTGTCCTTACCTACGGCCCCATCGTCCCCAAAAAAATAAATAAAATAAAATTTAAAAAAAAAAAAAAATAAATAAAGCATCTGTGCATGATGCACCGCGGGAGAGATGCTAAAGCCAGGGGTTGATTATAAGCTCATTGGCTGGCTAATTTACTATTCAAACCCTCTGTGGACACGCTTCAAACACGCTTAAAAAAAAACGCGCAACTAGTAAATACCCAACTGCTCGTACTTACTTCCATTGGGAGCCCCGGCGGGAATGAATGCCGTGCACTGCACACGTTCGGTCGGCACGAAGGCAAGTGTCGGCCATTTGATTGTGATGTCGAAACCTTTTTTTTGTTTTGCCAGTCGTCGTCTTCTACCAAGGAAAGTTCTCCCGCTCCGATATGCGCGAATGAAGCAGATGCGGCATTCAGGTTTCAAATTTCCCGCGGTCAAACGCCAGCGCTCCTTCTTCGTCTCATTTTTCTTCTCCTTCCTTTTCTTCTCCCCTCCATGCAGTCCGAACGTGTGCAGTGCACAGCGTTCCCGCCGGGGCTCCAAATTCAAGTGTAACATATGATTTAGTTGCCATATGATATTTTCATTTTTGTAAATTAATTTTGGGATTGCATATATTATTTTGTATTTATTATTTTTCTAACATGCTGCAATATTGTATTGGGAGTATATATTTATTTTTGTCCCACTTAAGTATTTGTTCCTTTTTGAGTTGGTTTGTTACAGCGCACTTCCGGAGCGAAGAGAGCAAGAGAGAGAGAGAGCGAGAGAGAGAGCGAGAGGGAGAGCGAGAGAGAGAGAGAGAGAGACAGAGACAGAAGTAGGTCCTGAACAGGGGGACAATTTTATAATCAATAAGAGAAACAGGGGGACTGAGACTTTCCGTCCCCGGGACGGACTGCCCAACTCTGCACAACACCATGTTATGAACTTCTTATCGATACCACTCACTCACCCCAAGCTCCTTGAATAGGCTGCAGAGATCCTGCTGCTGCTCTAAGAGCTGGATCACAGCCTTCTGCAGCTGCCCATCTCCTTGTTTCGGCCTCTTTATAACACGACCAGCTGAGAACGTAAGCAGCCAGATTAGCCAGATAAAACATGATTTGACATTTTCAAACGGATTACTAGGGTTTGAATGTAAGGCGCTCACACAGAACTTGACCATTGCTCATTTCACTTAACCTGGGAACATATATTTACGAAGCAAAGGATGTTTACATTCATATGGGTTCACTTGGCCTCATGGCAGGAAGCGGTAGATATTTTTAAAAAAGTGACTACACCGAAACAACAACTGGTACTGCTGTTGTTGCTAAGAGCAATATTGATTTTGACCACATTCGCAAGCGAAAATCGACGTATTTCTAACAATAAAGTTGTTTGTTGTTCCTTACCGAGAAGACTCGACAGATTTCTTTTCTGAGTGACAGAGTCACACGAAGCACTCAATGACATTTCAATAAACTTCGAAAAGGACTTGTTGCTTCTAAGACTTTTTAAATTAACTCGCTCTAGGACGCTCTCGGTTTCTATGACTGACTGTAGATTGTAACAATTTTCTCTAGTTAACTGTACCAACTTTAAGAAACTGTACTGTTCTGGTTCATCGTGTCCTCCATGATTCCCCCGTTCTGGCGCTCTTCTCTCTCGTTGGCCGATGCTAGAGCCAATCAGAGTTGAGGATTTGGCAAGCAGCGCCCGTGAAAACCACCAGAGTAAGCCTTTGCTGGTTGAGGACGTGCAAAACCGTGCCACCATTTTGAACCGGGAGTCCCTGGCCAAATCACCTTGCGGCCATTAAAACAATAATAATCTACATAGTAAATTAGAAAATTTCGGCCACTGTTACAATGATCTGACGTCTTAAATTACTGTACGAATATTTACCACCAACTATTTGGATTGTTTACCATCATTTAAAAAGTATGAATTTCAGAAAATAATCATTGTTTTCCCCTTAAAATCCCTCTTTAGGTTTATTACCTAACAAGTTAAGCATCTCAACACTTACGCTAATTAGTAATACAGTACCATTATTCAACATTTAGTTTACCCTTTCAAACACTTTTATACTTACTTATTGTGATGAAAAGCACCACTCATCTCGAGTGATGTACATTTTTCTGGTGACTGAAAATAAAAATAAAGTTCTATTTCATTCTATTCTTTTGAAATGCCAGGTTTGTGTGACTTTAAGAAAATGAGAATAAAATATTAAAACTAATGCAACTGTATTTTTTTTATATATTTTCAACAGGGAAAGCAAAACTATGCAAGTGAAATAATGTGGTTCCACCACAATTATGCACACCCTGCTATTACTGGATGTGGCTGGTCACAATCAACCAATCAATCACATTCAAACTCAACTCATGCACATAGCACACAACCTGCCACCATGTCAAGTGCCTCTGATGATCCTCAAAGAAATTTACAGCCACATCCCCAGTTCCAAGAAGGTGTGCACACATTGTTTTAGTCTTTCATTTTTACTTCACCTTCTGATAAGATTGTTTTTTAATCGAGTTGTATAGGTTATACTGTAGGTCCCATTAATGATGGAAAACGTTTTTAAATGATTTATCCTGGTCTCATGTTTTTCATTCACAAAATAAGGCTTTTGAGTGTCAAAGTGGGCGGCTGATATAATCAATGACAAAATGTTGTGTTCGCTCCTCCAAAATGCTGAGTGTTGCATTAAGAGGATGTGCTATGACAAAACCTTTGTAGAAAACATGTTAGGGCAGGGACGTCCAAAATGTTTCCACTGCAGGCCACATACAGGAAAATGAAAGGAAGAGGAGGGCCACTTCACCTTCTGTTGGTGAAACATGCTAAAACCATTACAATATATTGGAAGTCAACATATGCTTACCAGTTCAAAATATCAAAAGTCCCCCCTCCCATCACACTTCAATACATGTTACTGTATTCAATCTCATCTTAGTTCTATGGGTGACAAGGAAAATAGTATTTTGGTGTGGAATGTTTTTTTAATTTAATGTAACTTTTTACTTTTCAAGTTTTACTTTCAATAGTGAAAATAGCCAATATCTTGCAACATTCAACTTTCAAAAATGTAAAATAAAATCTAATCTGATATATTGCAACATTCCATTAAAAATAAAAATGCAAGGCCTCAGTTCCAGCTGAAGAGAAACAGCCTTCAAAGCAAGATGCTTCCACAACCATGCTTCACTATAGGTAAAGATGTTATAGGCAAAATGTTCAACCTTGGTTTCACTGGACCATAACGTTTCCCAAACACACATGGGAAGATGCATTCCGTGCGATAAAACCAAGGTTTTACTTTAAGAACAGCTGAATTCAGTCAGTAATAAAACATAACCTTCAGGTTTCTGTAAGAAAGCATCAAACATGTTGAACAATTGAACTTTATTTGGGATTCATCAGAGGCACTTGAAATTGTAGCAAGTGTGTGCTGACTTCTGTTTATAACATGACATGACATAAGTTTAAATGTGATTGGTTAATTGAAAACAGCCACATCCCCAGGCGAGTGAACATGCACACTTGTGCAACCGCATCATTTCAGTTATTTTGACTTCCCCCTTGAAAATGATTCAAAATACAGTATACATTTTCAATGATTGGGTTGGAGGTTACAGGTCACGTTTATGCTGAAACGTTTTGAAATTATTTCTCTTGTTCCCATTTGATCACAAAAGCCTGCTATTTGAACAGGAGTGTGTAGACTTTATATCCACAGTATGCATTTCCACTTACAACAAACAGCTACATCTAGCACATTAAGGTGCAAGTTGTGTTTTGAAAACACACACACACACAGAAAAAAATGCTCTTTTGTCATGTTTTTATTACTTCTATTCATTTTGTCTCTTTAATATTCAAGTATGTGGATACACAGATCCAACCTCAATCAATAGCAAATAATTAAACAACTCTTTAACCGCCCCATAATACCCCCCCCCCCCCGACCCCCCTCCATCACATTTCTCCCACCACTGGCTAAGACACATTGAACTGCTTGTAAACATGGTACAAATCAATCTGCGAGTTGTTTAGAAAAGTAATTTAGTAGAAAAATATATTGTTGTTATATAGGTATTTCTTTCTTGGGAATTGTAACACTATTTATCTCACAGAATAATATACACAGAAGTGAGACAAAGAGCTGGGGAGTTTATAAGGCCATTAGTTTTCATGAAAAATAAGGACGATCTACAAAAAGTCAGCCAACCATCCTGTTCATAACTGAAAACCACCAGGCATGCAAAATGCTATAAGCTGGTTCAACCCAACCCCCCCACACAGGTACTTTTAGAAAGTTCCGTTTGTCCAAAAATTGCAGCAACAATCAGGTGTCACTTCTAGGGACAGTGGGCCCACACAACCAGTGTTGGGTGTAATATGCCACAACTACAAGAAGCATTTCAGAGGTGCTGCTCAGGGCCACAATGAAAGGAGCTTGTGATGCGAAGTCGGCTTCCACCCGGCGGAAGGACAGCTGCATGACAGCGAGGGCCAGCAAGCTGTTCTGGACGCCCACCTCAATGCTCACTGTCTTCCTCTGCGGTGGTGCCAGGCCTGCCAACTTAGCCACAACTGCCCCAACGAACAATCCCAGCAAAGGCACCGTCACGCCGACAGCCACAATAGGAGGTCTGACATTGGCGAGTATGGATGCGCCCATTTGGTAGGCCATGAAGATGCCACCAACAATGAGCACAAAGCTAAAGGGCCTAATGAGTGCTAGCAAGACACGAGTGAGGGCGGGCAGGCGTAGCTTGACCAGCATTCCAAGGGAAATGGGGATGGCAATGAAGAGGAGGGTGCCAAGAATCTTCACGAATGGCACATGCAATGCCGCATGCACCCCCAGCAAACGGCCATACAGAGCTGAGGACAGAGGCATGGCTGCCACCGCCACCACTGTGGACACCAGAGTCATGGAGATAGCAAGGGTGACATCTCCTCCCAGCAGCAGACTGTAAAGGTATCCGCCTCCACCACCGGGGGCGGAGCATGTGATCACCAGGCCCAGTGAGAGCGCTTTGGGCAGCAAGGCCAGCCGAGACACGCTGTAAGCATATAACGGCATCACCAGGAACTGACCCAGCACCCCGAGGAACAGAGGCACGGGGCTCTTCAGTAGAGCCTTCAGTACCTCCACCTCCACCTTGCAGCCAAAGGCACACTTGTTGACAAAGATGAGGGGAAGCAAAGCAAATAACACAGGATTCTCTGAGAAATGAGACAGTCCACCTGACTGGATGAGTTGTGTGGCTGGGTCATCACTGTCCGGGGCCACCACAATGCAGTAATCTGTCCTCTCCTCAATTAGAACGGGAACAGAGTCCTGTTTCTGTTCCAGAAGCTTGATCTCAAGCTGTGCCCTTCCTGGGAAACCAGAGCGGATGCTGATAATGTAGTTCCTGACAGGTCCCGCATGGCCACTGTCTGTCACATTCAAGATGGAGAGGACCTCTGGGTCTAAAGAGCGTACGTTCACAGTCTCTTTCCAGCTCTGCCTGCCTTTCCTATTGGCTGCTGGGATCCGGTATTGGCTGGAGACTACAATCACGCCCTTGGTGTTTTCAGGGAACTCGAATTCCTGTGACGAACCGTCCCCAATTGTGATATACCTGCTGCTATCCGCCGTCAAATTGGAGGGCTTGCTGCGGTTGATGGTCGGATTTCCAGTGTCCCACGCCCGGTCCGCTTCGCCGGTAATAAGGAACAGACAGCAGAATGGAAATAGCGTCCTCATTGTATTCAACGACAGGCGCCGCAGAGAAACACTTCTCCCCGCCAGCAGCCTCCCCTCCCCTGCCACGCTGCTACTCCGCGACATCAAACAATGTCATTGTTGTCTCCGGTGTAAAACAACAGCGTCTGTCAATTAGAGATCGAAATAGCGTCTCCCATTTCGTCGTGGCCATTCTACCGGAAGCCAAACATCACACCGCCCTGTCCCGTCAGAGGCGTGCGTTTCGACAACAACCGTCTGCACACAGGAAATACAATAACCAAACAGGTTTCTCTTTAAACTGCTAAAAATGGGAACGTCTCCCGTGAACCTTAATCTTTACCAAATTGAAGGCGCCATATGCGATGTTTGCTTGCGGTTAATGGATGTGAGAAGCATTTTGTTAACACATTTAAGTAAATACTTTTTTTTTGTTCCGGTTTGTGCTTTCCAAAATAAAACGGCTCTTAAAGGTGGGAATTGTTTTACAAACCCAACCCACAGCATTTCGAAAAACAAAGGTATAGGAACCGTGCACAGAGCGTCATCGCTGACGTCACTACCGGATTAGTCGTCATGTCGGCAGCGCACTGGAGGTGAAGTGACTACTGTTGTTACACGCGAAACAAACTCGCTGTGTTCCTCGCTTTATTTAGACGACCGAAATATCTAAACAGGGTGAACCGTTGCTGTGTTAGGGGGTGCAGCAATGCCACCCACGATCGCAAAGGTAGAACATTTAACAACGGACTGAGTTTTTCATAGTTTTCCAGCTTTGTGGAAGACCATGGGAAGCCTCGTTTCGGACAAGTCAAAACGAAGTCGGATGGCTTGGTTAGTGGCTGTAAGATGAAAACATTTCACATGAACAACCCTCCGTCTAGGGCGTGAGTATGCTCCGTACATAGTGGTAAGTTAAAAATATTTAGAATCCTCTTGTTTTCTCTCTCTTTTAGTCACATACACGCATGCACTTAGTGAATGAGGTAAAAGGAAAGAAAGGAATGATCAACAGTTGATCATTCCTTTCTTGGCGCAGTGCACACCCAGGCCCACCCAGATTGACACACACTGCTCACCCAGTGAGATTCATGAAATATATACTTAGAATTTTTTTGTAAATTATTATTAACCTCCCAAGACCCAAGCTGTTCTTTTACGTGCATTTTTTATTTCTTTTTGCTATTTGGGCTTATTGTAACCTAATAATAAGAAAACTAAGCATCATCTCTTTAGTTTTTTGTATTGTATTGTACTGTATTTTGTATACTATATTTTGACTGAGTATGTAATACTCTTCTAAGACCACAAGATGGCAGTGTAAGTGCCCACATATGTGTCCAAGACACTCCCAGTTCCGCAGTGCACTCACTTAGGTTAAATTATTTTTGAATTTGTGTTTCCGTGTGCGTGTGTTTTTTTTTTATTTGTTTTTATTGAATATTAAGAATGGCATAATTGTGCTTGTCTAAGGAAAATCTGAACTTCATATTATTCAGTTTGTCATTTTATTTGAATATACGATGTGTCGGGACAGGAGGATTATGCTCGTGAGAGAAATATTCAGGCCCACCCTGATTTTTCCAGGCCCACCCATTAGCCACATTCTGGCTCCGCCCCTGGCAACTTAAGTAAAATAAACTCAAAAAGGAAATAAGTACGTTCGTTTGTGTAGCTTAAAGAGACGGTGGGGCCGGGATGGCCATGTTTTCACTAAGAAGTTCATTTTATATATTTTTTGATCAGAAAAATGAGAAGAGTTGCCATTTTCTATTTTATCCATTCATTTTGGAGAAATTAGGAAATGAATGACTCCATGAATAACGCCTCTTGTTAATGAGGCAAATGGCCGCGCGCCCCCTACCATTCTATCCTTGTTCGGCCGGAGTCACGGGAGTAACCGAGTCCAAACTCTCCATTTGAAATCATTGTACTTTCATTGCTTATAACGTCCAAAAACGGCGATCAATTGGCACCAAAATTTATGTAGACATCTCTACTAATGCCCACTTCAACATATCAAAAGGATTAACCTCTCCTTGGCTGATTTATATGAGAATGAGGAAATGTGGACGTGAGCAGAGCTACATAGATTTAGGCTGGGACCAGCGCACACGGAAATTCCCCCACTCGGGGAAAAAAACGTCCATCCATCCATCCATGATCGATACCGCTTATCCTCACAAGGGTCGCGGGCGTCCTGGGGCCTAACCCAGCTGTCTTCGGGCAGTAGGCAGGGGACACCCTGAATTGGTTGCCAGCCAATCGCAGGGCACACAGAGACAAACATCCGCACTCACAATCACGCCTAGGGGCAATTTAGAGAGTCCAATCAACTTACCATGCATGTTTTTGGAATGTGGGAGGAAACCGGAGTACCCGGAGAAAACCCACGCGGGCACGGGGAGAACATGCAAACTCCACACAGGGAGGCCGGGGCTGGGATCGAACCCACGACCTCTGAACTGTGAGGCAGACATGCTAACCAGTTGACCATCGTGCCGCCCGGAAAAAAACGTATGCATTCAATTTTCTTCCACTATATTACATTAACGATCGATTACTTCCAACGGAAGTTCCGGTACTGTATCCAGAACACAACCCCGTGACATGAAGATCAACGCAGGCTGGACGCAGAGTAAGGAGCTAATGTTGTTGTGCTAACACCTTTTGTTTTAACGACCTGAAGCTAGTTGTTGCTATTAGCCGTCCTATTATCCTACCTTTAGCCGGTGAGGGGACAGGGGGGCGTAAAGCTCCAATATGCCTGCTGCTGCTGCAAGCCGCCATCTCCCGCCTGAGAGTAGACACGAGTTTAGCGTTGCTAAATGTCCGAAATATAACCAGTCGGGGCTCGTGTGCGCAATCATGCTCTTGTCCGCTTCAGCTTGTGAAAGTGGAGGAGCAATCGCCACGGTATTTTTGATTTTGTGGAGGTGATCATGATGAGATCACGTTTTATGTCAATAAATCCAAACTATTGTGCAGAACACTTTTATACTTTCACAGGTTGAAGTGGACAAGAGTAGTAATGTGCATTTGCATTTTGGTGGCGATCGCTCGCCGTTTTAGACAACAGAACTGACAAAGCGAGCAATATTACCACGCTTGCCTCCCTTCCGTGACGTAGACCGCTGAGACCAAAAACATAACATAAGCCACGCCCCAAAAAGGGGCGGGGCAATTTGTTGTAAATCTAATCACAAAAAAAGACCGTAAATCACTACAAAGTCTTTTGGGGGGGCACTTTAGGACTGATGTCATTTTTACATGCAAGTCAATTATATAAGTGCTAATGTTAAGCTCAACCAAGTGTCCCTTTAAAGAAACACTTGATTGGGCTGAACATCAACACTTATATAATAGGTCTGCGTGAAAAAATTATGTCAGCACTAAAATTCACCCCCCTAAAAGAATCTGTAGTGATTTATGGGCTTAAAGCTGCAAATTGGCCCACCCACTTTTGGGGCGTGTTTTTTTGTTCTCCATCTCAGGCTTTCAACGTCATCGCAGCAAGGCTTGATCCGTGTTGTTCCTTGTTTTGGTGTGTCACGTTCTGTTGTCACCTAGTGTCTGAAAGTGATTAATTGCCACTAAAATTCATTTGCACATTCCTACTCTTGTCCATTTCAAACTGTGAAAATGTAAAAGCGGGCGGCACAATATTTAGTTTTTATTAACATCAAATGTGAGCTCTTCTGAGGAAAAAGCACCATCACCTCCACAAAATCAAACATATTGTGCTGATCTTTTTTCCTTTTTAATTACCGGTTAGAGTGGACAATACCAGTAATAGGCATATGAATTTTATTGACAATTGAGCATAGTTTCGGACATTTAGCGATGCAAACGCGTTGTTATTTTCCCATAGCAGCCAAACAGCTCCCGCTAGCTCCCGCGGCTAGTCGAGGCAGAATTAGCTTTCGATTGCTAGTTTGCAGAAGGAGATCTATTTCTTACTGTCCATACATGAGGATTCGTGTCTCGGACGAGCTGCCCGCTCGAGTAGAAGTTAGCTCCCCTCCTCCACCGGTCAGCCAGTGAGGAGCGCTGTGTTTGCTACAGAGGAGGTCTCGTTGCGGCGAACGCTTTAATTCTGTCCAGCCAGAGATACAGCGGCGTCGCCGTGCAAGTGGGCCGGCCCGTGTGCGGCAATTTCGGATAAATACAAGCCCGCGAAGTCAGCTTGTCAAAATGTCAAAGTTTGACTTGGAAAGATTTAAGAGCACCGGACTTCCAGCGAGGCCGTCCCTTCAGCCAATTATGGCCATTAAATGCACCTCATTTTCGGATAGGCAGCGTAGGGGTAAATCAAGCTAACACTTTAAATGTAATCTATAACAGTGTTTTTCAAACTCTCTGGGGTGCCGTGAGATATTGTCAGGTGTGCCATGGGAAATTATCTACTTTGTGTGCTGTACGGTCTAGCGCCCGCCTGGCAGCGGAATCATGTCTTTACTACATTGTAGTAGTCTTCCATACCAGGTAGCAGGTAGCAGCAGCAGCAGGTAGCTAATTGTCTTTGTTAAACAGGCCCATGTTTCACACTGAGTAAGTATCAATATGAAACATTATAAAATACTTTTTTCTTCATATTTAATTCCTATTCAAGACGTTATAATATAACGTCATTCTTCAATGTTAAAAAAATGCTTATATAAACAATATAACACATATTGTTAAAATAAGCTTTTTTTTTCACAATTTCAGCTGGTGGTGTGCCGCGTGATTTTATTAAATGAAATAAATGTGCCTTGGGTTTGAAAACACTGATCTATAACAACCTATGACCAATTCAGATAACGAAAAAGTTCCTCGGAACGCAATGTGTTTGAGTATCTTGTTGACTTATGACATGAAACGACGTATGTGACAAGTGCACCTCAGCTGCATGTTGGCTGCTAATTTCTTGCTCCTTTTGGTCAGACAAAGAAAGGCTAATCGTTTTGTGATGTTTTCAAAGGTTGAAGTGGGCCTAAGTAGAGATGTTCGAATGTATTGGGGCCGATTGATCCCCGTTATTTTGACAATGTTAGCGATGTTATTTACAATGACTTTGAATGACAAAATGTAATCTGTCCCTATCGTGTCGTCACACAAGGCATGGAGGGAGGGGAGGGGGTGTGGTCAAATTGCTCATTAATTGTAGGCATTCCTGAACACGTTAGTTTTGTACTGATTTCTCCAAAACTAATTGATAAAAGTTCAAATGCAAGCTAATATCATTTTCCTGATAAAAAAAAAAAAAAAAAACATAAATTGAGCTTGTTATTGAAAAATAGACTCTCTAATCCCTAAGTGGACGGTTCACAAACAAACACACAGCACCAGGGACGGCGCAATGGGTGGGCCTGGGTGTGCACAGGCCCACCCAGATTGACAGACTACCCACCCAATGAGATTCATGAAAAAAATATATACTTTTAAATTTTTAGTAAATTATAAAATTATTTTTGAATTTGTGTTCTTTATTTTATCAATTTACCGGTCGATCTACGTTCCTACTCTCACCTATGGTCATGAGCTGTGGGTCATGACCGAAAGAACAAGATCTCGGATACAAGCGGCCGAAATGGGTTTCCTTCGCAGGGTGTCCGGGCTCTCCCTTAGAGATAGGGTGAGAAGTTCGGCCATCCGGGAGGGACTCAGAGTCGAGCCGCTGCTCCTCCGCGTCGAGAGGAGCCAGTTGAGGTGGCTCGGGCATCTGATTAGGATGCCTCCTGGACGCCTCCCTGGTGAGGTGTTCCGGGCATGTCCCACCGGCAGGAGACCCCGAGGACGACCCAGAACACGCTGGAGAGACTATGTCTCCCGGCTTGCCTGGGAACGCCTTGGGATCCTTCCGGAAGAGCTGGAGGATGTTGCTGGGGAGAGGGAAGTCTGGGCTTCCCTGCTGAAGCTGCTGCCTCCGCGACCCGACTTCGGATAAGCGGGAGATAATGGATGGATGGATGGATATTTTATTGAATATTAAGAATGGCATAATTGTGGTTGTCTAAGGAAGATCTTAACTTCGTATTATTCAGTTGATCATTTTATTTGAATATACAATGTGTCGGGGGTAGGAGGATTGTGCACAGTGAGAGAAATAATTCAGGCCCACCCTGATTTTTCCAGGCCCACCCATTAGCCACGTTCTGGCTCCGCCCCTGCACAGCACATAACCTTAGTCCGAATGATGGTGTTGTTATTGTTCACCGCCTTCCTCATCTGCAGGTCCTGCACCTACTCGTTTGTAAATGCACATGAGAGGCTAAAGAAGTGTAGGCACTCACACTACACACAAGGTATGCGAAAATATCCGGCGCACACAAAGGAGGACGTAGGTCCAGTTCGTAGCTCCACTCAGTATTGGGAATTCTGTAGGAATACAAACCATTTATAATGTCTAATTTTTCAAGATATCGGTCGCTGGCTTCACTGTCTAATTTATACTTGTAAAGCACCACCAATTTCTTGCATTTTAACATGTTTTTAAATCAACAAATACACAGCCTTTAACGTACGCTCTTTCACCGTAGCTCCCAAAATGGCTATTATATAAAGATAGCCCCCTTTGAAAACTAGTATTATGATTGTAACTGAACACTTGGTCAGAAGAACAATAAACTGAATTCCTCGAAATTCAAACACAACTCATGGCTGTTTTATGCAGTTTCTATTAAAAACATTCGTAGGCATTACTTAAAAGTTGTGAAGGCTCTTTTTGAATGCATTTGTGTGGTCTCTGTGGCGATTCCAACACACTGTCATTTTCAAACTACAACCCACTTCCTGTGTGGCCAAGGGTGCAATTGCACTCCCAAAATAGCGCACGGAGAATCATCTCTCCGCTCCCTCTGTCATTAAGGAGTCAAGGGGCTCTAGTGGTAGAGAGAACATCATGATCTGTATTCATTTGGGTGGATGGGTTAGTGTGTGCATGTGTGGGTGGGTGGGTGTGCGGGGGTGCGTGCGTGTGTGCGGGTGTGTGCGTGCGTGTGTGTTTTAATCAGCTTGAATATGTCTTGGATAGGGGTGTAACGGTACGCTAAATCACATTTCGGTTCGGTTCGTTTTTTTGGAAACTTCGATTCGGTATATTTTCGGTACAACAAAAAAATGTTCATTCATTCATTCATCATCCATACCACTTATCCTCACAAGGGTCGCGGGCGTGCTGGAGCCTATCCCAGCTGTCTTTGGGCAGTAGGCGGGGGACACCCTGAATTGGTTGCCAGCCAAACGCAGGGCACACAGAGACAAACATCCGCACTCACAGTCACACCTAGGGGCAATTTAGAGAGTCCAATCAACTTACCATGCATGTTTTTGGAATGTGGGAGGAAACCGGAGTACCCGGAGAAAACCCACGCAGGCACGGGGAGAACATGCAAACTCCACACAGGGAGGCCGGGGCCGGGATCGAACCCACGACCTCTGAACTGTGAGGCGGACGTGCTAACCAGTCGATCACCGTGCCGCCCTCAAAAAAATGTTGTTTTTTTTAATTTAATATGTTTATTTTGAAAAGATGAGAAGTAAATGGTAAATTGTTTTGAAAAAATAAATAAAAGCGAACCATTCAGGTGATATTCTAAGAGATTACACCAGAATATAAAATACACTAACAATAAAAATCTGTTAATTTTGTAAATTATTAAGACACTGAAATCTTTAAACACTCAGCAGCAACAGCCTATGACTGACACATCTAAGTATTCAAGTTAAAGACAAGTTGTCATTACAGTACATATATACACTTTTTATGATGAAAAAAATACATACAATAACAGTTACAATTATTGCTAACTAGATTAAAACTCTTTTTATAATGAAAAAAATACAGTAACTTTTAAAAGTCTTTATGAAATTTTATACACTTTTTAGGCATTGAAATCTTTGAGTGTTCAACAGCATATTGTAACGAATTGACACCAGTCTGTGTCAAAGTCTGTGTTGTGGTCGGTCGGGCTTGTGTGTTGCTGAGTTGTGATGTTTCCGAGGATGAATGCATCGTACGGCAAGCGAGTGGAGCAGCGGAGAAAGAACAGCGCGAGCAGTTGTACTTGGAATAATAAAAACGTGGTAAATCGGATGATGCCGTGCATGTTAGATGTGCTAGCTGCAACATAGCCGCCAATCTCATGTAGCAATGTCGGCACACAACTTTGGGACTTCTCCACGTACCTTTCCCCATCTGCGATTTTAACAGGAAAGCCAGAATGTTCCCAAACAGGAGACCGCAGTGTACGGGGGGACCTTCGAGCTCTGGCTCTTTTCTGGCTCTCTTTTGTGCCGCTACCCTCCTCTCCCCCGTGCAACAGTCAGTAGCGCCCGTGCGTAAGCTCGCGCTAATAATAAAAACTATCTGATCAGTAACGGTACGCAAGGTGGCCCGAGCCAAACATGCCATACCGAAACTGTGTTAATACACCCACGTGTAGGCCTACTGTTACACCCCTAGTCTTGAACATAAAAAAGTCAGGAAAAGAGCTGATAGTGAAAACTCAGACAGCTGCCCTGATGCGTGCCGACTTTTGGAGTATTGGGCTGGAGAATGAAATGGAATCAACTGTAGGTCACCCACAGATGGATGTCTTTGGATTATGTCCAAATTGACACATGCAGAAAAGCCAAACAATTTCAACATTTTTACCAATTGCTTGCTTTGACCTCATTCAGCAGATTGCTAATCACAGGTAAAAAAAAAAAATAGAAAATGTCATGTCATGTCATGTCATCTTCCAAACCGCTTATCCTATATAGGGTCGCGGGGAGTTGCTGGAGCCTATCCCAGCCGTCAATGGGCGAAGGCAGACTACACCCCGAACTGGTCGCCAGCCAGTCGCAGGGCACACATAGACACTGTCACTGAGCGGGAATCGATCCCACGCTGCCCGCACACAACTCAGGCATGTGTACCACTACACTATCAGCGGACATAAATAGAAAATGTGTGTTCTCTAAATGTGCTTTGTCTTATACTTCATGTAATTGAGTGCCTGACGTCTTGTCTACAATATATTACAAAGGGAAATACCATATATGTTGCGTATCTTTATGTTGTTCCAACATGGAGTCCAACATCATGTGACCCCTTCCTAAGTTTACCAGTAAGTGCCAAATATTATGAATATGTAACATTATGACACAATTGTGTTCAAAGCTGGCGGCACGGTTATCTGGTTAGCATGTGCGCCTAGGGTTGCCAACTCCCTCAAAAATGAATAAGGGACACCTTATCGGCAGGGACACCTTATCGGCAGGGACGTCTGCCTTCAACGTGGGATGGGCGTATCGATACCAAAATATCGATATTCCGATCCATAGAGCTCAATTTTAAGTATTGATCCTCAAGATAAAGTAGTGATATTTGCAATTAATTCATATACATAATATATTTATTAATCTATAATTTAGAAGATTCTATTGTTATCCAATCAGAATATTCACTATGTGTTGCCTAGGGCAAAGAGCTTTCTGCCTTGGCAGAAACGTCTTTGACTTCTGCAGAGTAAAACACGGAGCAACAATTGTCATAGTTGAGGCTTAAAATGAGCTCACCTTTAATCAGTTCATCAGAACATTTTCACATATTTGTCCACTTACTCTTTACTATATTTATAGTTTAAGTGTAGTATATCGACTGCCTGTACAGTAAAAATTATGCATATCTGTTTTAACTTGTAGTTAATGTAAGGCTGTGCGTGTATTCTTTATCTATTTTTCATCAATTTATTAATTTTATGTATTATTAATCTATTTAACATACTTGTCAATCAATTGTACTTGTTTATTCCACCCCAAAATTATTATATGTTGTTTGTCCATACAATGCTGACATTCATCGTACATTCCCATATTAACAGGGGTACACATCATTTTTTTCATGGGTTACTCACATGAGTACCAGGAGATTGACTTTGGTACTCACTAGTGCTTCAATGGATCACATAAGTCACGGTTCAGATCGGTCACAGATTTTGAGTCGGATCGGATTGTGTTTCGGATCAGCAAAAGAAAAAAGGAAAAAAAGATGATTAGAACTTTGACTTCATTTAATTTATAAAACACTTTTGCCCATTAAAAAAAACCTCCTAATGTCTAATATGGCCATTTAGGATTTAAGAACGCAATATAAGGCAGGATACCTTGTTATTTTATACACTGTACCACGTATAAAATAAGAACGTTCTTATTTTATATGTGGTACAGTGTATAGAATAAGGTATTATGCCAGACATTTTGAGCTGATTATTTTCTTTAAACTAATGAGCAAAAGTGTTTTTATAAAATAAATGAAGACAAGGTTTTATTTTATATTTTTGACCTTGAAGTGCAATTTAAGGTGCCATGGACAGCGCAGTACACATTGACAGCGCATTACAAAATAATCTCCACAATATTGAAAAAGAAGTTAAAAAAAAAAGCAAGGAACAGCTGTTGAAGTACCAGCCAGGCACTTGTTGCTAATGATAACAGCCGCTTGCCACGAACGCCGGAGACTTGTGCCGTATCATACAATGACAGCGTAATTAACTAGCGGTTTGTTAGCGACCTAAATTCGCGACTGAATAGTGAATATGACTTCGGAATGGCGTTGCGTTGATGTAGGTGGCAAGTTGAGACGTCGAAAACGGATGTTAAGTTAGCTGTTACGCCACCACGGAGGTCAACTTCAAAGTAAAATTCTTACTAAGGCTATTGCATTGGTATCAATGATGCAATGTATTATTTGGTCAGCTTTATTTTGAAGTTAGCCTTTGCGGATGTGGTGTGTTAAAGAACTGTTGTTCCATTAATTCCATCGACATTTTACACATAATTTTTTACTCTGACGATATTACGGGACAAAGTGCTTCACTTTACAACTCAATACGGGACCCGTACTTTCGTTCCTAAATACGGGACGATTCCGTTTTTCAAGGGACGGTTGGCAACCCTACGTCAGCCTCACAGTTCAGAGGACGTGGGTTCAATCCCTGTGTGGAGTTTGCATGTTCTCCCCGTGCCTGTGTGGGTTTTCTCCGGGTACTCCGGTTTCCTCCCACATTCCAAAAACATGCATGGTAAGTTGATTAAATTGCCCCTAAGTGTGATTGTGAGTGTGTATTTTTGTTTGTCTCGGTGTGCCCTGCGATTGGCTGGCAACCAATTCAGGGTGCCCCCCGCCTATTGCCCGAAGACAGCTGGGATAGGCTCCAGCATGCCCACGACCCCTGTGAGAATAAGTGGTATAGACAATGGATGGATGAATAGATGGTTTCAAAGCTCCTATAATCTCAATGTCATCTGTAAAAAATGTTTGGGGGGGTTGTTACTTTTTAATGTATAATGATGGTTTTCGATTTCTTCCTCTGATTAATTCTGATTTGGAAACCTGTCCATTTCTTCTTGTCTGTAAGTAGTAATACTTTAGAATGTTTGTTTAAGGTAAATTTGAAAAATGTGGAAAAAAAAAATCACCACCTGCTTTCACAATTTTTGCACACTGTTTGGTCTTCTAAACATCTACTCAGCAATGACACACCTTTGTCATTGCGTTGATTTTGATCTTGCATTGTACATTATCATCCTTTACGCCAGCGGTGTCAAGCATACGGCCCACAGGCCGGAACCGGCCCCCAAGGAGGTTCAATCAGGCCCGCAGGATCATTTAAATGTGAAAAAATGCATAAAAGACACGGAATTAATATCTTTAATATGATGCATTTCATGAATTATCCGCTAGGGGGCACACTGTTTTGATCAGAGTAGAAGACAACATTGTTTAAAAATTCCTTTCTTTATAAATCTCGTTTAATCTTAAAGTGCATTACTATATTTTTCAATACTAATTACTTAGTTTTGTGCCTTTATACAATTAGTGGGATCAGTTGCAATGCATATATGTGGATGATAAAAGTAAATTGCACATTTGTCTAAGGAAATGTAAGGTGTTTCATGAAATGTTTTGTAAAAGGAATGTTCATTAAATTTCAACATTTTCTGAATGTTCTTGTGCTTCTTTACACCAAAACAGAGGAAATACATGATATTTTGGTTATTTATAGCAGAGTATGGTATCATTTTAATGCAGAGCTGGGCACTTGACCCTTTTTTGCCCCTCCACCCTTGACCTAGGTACCCTTCCGGCCGCGACCCCCCGGCTATATTCATAAACATTGTCGGCCCCCTGATTTTGTAGTGTGTGAGCACTGGTGGTGTGGTGGTGGGCTGCATGGACATATATATATATATATATATATATATATATTTAAATTAAACCAGATGAAGATCTTAATTTTGCTTTCTTTTGAAATTTAGAAGACAGACAATTAATCCAGGACATTGGAATGAAAGCACTGGTTTGGACATACAGGTAATACGTTTGTATACGTATGTTTAAAGATAATGTGTAACAAGACCTAACACTTTAAATTCTCTTATGTCACAGGGTTTTCCAATTGTGGCATCTTTGTGCTGATGATGGGTTGATTATTTATTTATTTATTTATTTTTCTGCCTGTATTTTTTTCCCAGTATACCCTTTACCAAGTCCTGTATTCTGCCTGACTTCACCATTGTAAATTAACCATCTTTTTTTTCTTTTTAAAATTTTTATTCAAGTAGCAATACAATACAATACAATTTCATTTATACAGCACATTTCATAACTACGACAGAGTATTAGTGTTAAAGTCATCATGATGATTTTTAAAGTCATCATGATGAGATTAAAAAGTAATCATGATGATTTTAAAGTCATTATGATGAGATTAAAAATCATCATGATGATATTAAAAATCATCATGATGAGATTTAAAGTCGTCACTGCGGTAATTGGCGAGGGAATCCTGAAGTAGGACGTCCATGGCAACATGAAGTTTTGGTCCCATAGCTCTGGTGTGATGCCAGGGTACACCCGCATTTGAAGTCACAAGTCAATTTACCAGTTACCACAGTGATTGAGTGGGAAAATGCACTCGTGTTTCGGTAAATTGCAGTTTTGTTATTGAACTTTACTCCGAATACGGTGGCCAATGTATGAGAGGGTGCTGGCTAAGATAATCAAGGTTGTTGTGGGGTGCTCGGATGCTACCTCTCTATCAGGTCAGGGAACGGTAATCTGGAATTGAACACACTTGAACAATTGAGCATTGCTTTATGATTTGCCTAAACAGCATTTTAATAAGTCAATCTGTGAATGAATGAATGAATGTACTTGAAAGCATGCAAAATATCAAGTGGATTCTGAGATTCACATTGTAGTCTGGACAATAAGCAAACAGCTAGCGCTCAAATAAAATGGCTTGCTATAGTGAGTAATATTATACATACCCTTTAGTTAATTCTTCAAAAGATATTTTCAAATATTTGTGGAAACGCTGCAGTTTTTCTTGCACTGGCAATTTTTGTGGTGACATTTTTCTTAGCTCTTGTTCACCCAAATTGAAGCCTGTTTTGCTTTTTAACCTATCGGATCCATGATGGCAGAAAAGAATAGCAGAACAACCCCTGTCCTAAAATGAGAAACGTGGACCATCTTGTGAAATAATACTTCAGCATAGGTTTCACAAATAAAGAAATACTTAACCTTTTGGCACATCAGGACAACATCTTGATAAGCATCACAACTTTGAAAAGTATATGCAAAAAACAGCGCCTGTTCAGAAGAAAGAATCACATAGACACAATTGTCTCTTCTTTGGAAGAAGAAATGGCTGGTTGTGGTCAACTACAAGGCTACATTTTTTTCCAACGTTCACAAGTAAAGGTTACCTTAATACAGAAGAATATTCTCCTAGAGAACAGCATGGCCATTTTTTTAACTCCTTTTTACTCTTATACAGAGGGGAAACATGTAAAATGAAGTACAACTTTGCACGTGAGGTAAAGTCACCATGTTACGAGATTCAAAGACTTTGCGATAGGCATCAACAATCGCATTGTATGTAAACAGGCTGCTTCAATTATCTGAAACTGAGAGGTGTCTGCATATTTTTTCGTTGACACTATGACGATAATCTAAACAATATGCATTATCCAGATGTTGTTCTCTAGAACGGAGTTAAATTCACTGCGGAAGTCTGGGAAATGGTCATAGTCTCCCCAGTGCAGCGGCCATCTTGGCCATCAGCGACTCCTAGTGACCCAGAAGTGACCCAAATGACCCGGAAATGTACCGGAAGTGACCTAAATTACCCAGAAATGAACCGGAAGTAACACAAATGACCGGGAAATGGACCGGAAGTGACCCAGAAGTGACCCGGAAATGACCCAGAAGTGACCCAGAAGTGACCTAAATGACCAAGAAATGAACCAGAAGTGACCCATATGACCCGAAAGTGACCTGGAAGTGACCCAAGTGACCCAGAAGTGACCCACGTCACCCGGAAATTACCTCAAATGACCCAGAAGTGACCACGAGGTGACTCCCAAGTACCCGTCACATTCAGTAATGGCACATTCCAATTTCAAATTGACAACATTCAGCTCACTCAACTCACATTCTCACATTGGGGGTGACATGGCTCAGTGGTAGAGTGGTCGTTTCCCAACCAGAGGTTGTGGGTTCGATCCCCAGCCATTCCATCCTTGTTTGCCTTCTTTTTTTCCCTGTCTTCCTTCTTTTATTTTTTCCTTACTTCCTCTTTTCTTTCTTCCCTTCTGATTTGTTTATGTCCCCCTCATTCCAGGCTATTCTATATTATTTGAGGTCATTCAACTTCATTCAATTACATTCAGTATCATTTCAACGCATTCCAAAGTTTTTCATAGAGGTCATTCAAATTCATTCAGATCATTCAACTTCATTCAGTATGATTCAACTTCATTCCACTTAATTCTACTTCATTTCAATTGAATCCTTTTCATTCAACTTCATTCCACTTAATTCAGTATCATTCAACTTCGTTCAGTTTCATTTGACTTAATTCCATATCATTCAACTTAATTCAATATCATTCAGCTTCATTCCAACGCATTCCTTAGTTTTCATTCAGCTTCCTTCGCCTTCACACGCAATTTCTCCAGAAATTGCATTCTCTCGTTGCCTTCACACATATGTTATTCCTATTCTTTATTACTGTGTGAAGGCGAAGATTCACTTCATTCAAGGTTCAAAACATTCAGAAAATTCATGCGTTCCGGGGTAGTATTTTTTTTCGTTCCCCAACTTTACTGTTTCCCCAATATGTTCCATTTTTCACCCTAAAAAAAAAACATTCATTTCCAATGGCACTTTCAACATTTCTCATTTCCACCATTCCAATTTCAAATTCACAAGATTCAACTCATTCAACTTACATTGATAAAGCTTTTCAACACACCCACAATTCCTACTTCCCAAAAATTCAACTTATTCACCCGTAAAAAAAACACAAAATTCCACCATTCATTCCCATTGCCATATTCAACAATTCACATTTACATCATTCCAATTTGAAATTCACAACATTCATCTCATTCAACTCATATTGGTCAAGCTTTTCAACACACCCCAAATTCCTATTTCCCCCCTCCTTCAACCCACCCTTAAAAAACCCACAAAAATCCAACTATTCACCATTCATTTCGGAGTCACTGATAGTGTAGTGGTACACACGCCTGAGTTGTGTGCGGGCAGCGTGGGATCGATTCCCGCTCAGTGACTGTGTCTGTGTGTGCCCTGCGACTGGCTGGCGACCAGTTCGGGGTGTAGTCTGCCTTCGCCCATTGACGGGGCAACCCCCAGCAACCCCCCGCGACCCTGTATAGGATAAGCGGTTTGGAAGATGACATGACTATTCATTTCCATTGGACCATTCAACTTTTCACATTTACACCTTCCCAATTTCCACAAATTCAAGTCATTGAACTCATTCAACCCACATTCACTTTTTCAACACCCCCAAAATTCCGACTTCCCACACATTCAAGTCATTCACCCTTAAAAAACCCACCAAAAATCAATTATTCACCATTCATTTCCATTGGCACATTTAACTTTTCACATTTACACCATTCCAATTTCCACAAATTCAAGTCATTCAACTCATTCAGCTCACATTCAGCTTTTCAACACCCCCAAAATTCCTACTTCCCAAACATTCATCTCATTTACCCTTAAAAAAGCCACACAATTTCACCATTCAATTCCAGTGGACTGGTGTTATTGCTCCTTGGTCTCCCCAGTGCGGCTACCATCTTGACAGAGACATTAGCTAGACTGGGGATACTCACCCCGAGGTCTCCCCAGTGCGGCGGCCATCTTGAAAAGGGACATTAGCTAGACCGGGGATACTCACCCCGAGGTCTCCCCAGTGCGGCGGCCATCTTGAACAGGGACATTAGCTAGACTGGGGATACTCACCCTGAGGTCTCCCCATTGCGGCAGCCATCTTGGGCAGGGACATGAGCAACACTGGTGATACTCACCCCGAGGTCTCCCCAGTGCGCCGACCATCTTGGGCAAGGACATTAGCGAGACTGGGGATACTCACCACGAGGTCTCCCCAGTGCAGCGGCCATCTTGGGCAGAGACATTAGCTAGACTGCGGATACTCACCCCGAGGTCTCGCCAAGTGCGGCGGCCATCTTAAGGAGGGACATTAGCTAGACTGGGGATACTCACCCCAAGGTCCCCCCCAGCGCGGCGGCCATCTTGGACAGGGACATTAGCTAGACTGGGGATGCTCACACCGAGGTCTCCCCAGTGTGGCGGCCATCTTAGTCAGGGACATTAGCTAGACTGTGGATACTCACCCCAAGGTCTCCCCAGTGCGGCGGCCATCTTGGACAGGGACATTAGCTAGACTGGGGATACTCACTCCGAGGTATCCCTGGTGCGGCGGCTATCTTGGTCAGGGACATTAGCTAGACTGGGGATACTCACCCCGAGGTCTCCCCGGTGCGGCGGCCATCTTGGTCAGGGACATTAGCTAGACTGGGGATACTCTCCCCAAGGTCTCCCCAGTGCGGCGGCCATCTTGGACAGGAGCATTAGCTAGACTGGGGATACTCACCCCGAGGTCTCCCGAGAGCGGCGACCATCTTGGTCAGGCATGTTGTTCAAAAGTATCTGGACACCCTGAATTTTCATCCTCAGGTGTCCCGAATGAAGCGGCCATGTTGTTCAAAAGTATTCGGACACCCCGATTTTTCATCCCCAAGTGTCCCTAATGAAGCGGCCAAGTTGTTGAAAAGTATTGGGACACCCAGAATTTACATCCCCAGGTGTCCCTAATGAAGCGGCCATGTTGTTCCAAAGTATTGGGACACCCAGAATTTTCATCCAGTGGTGTTCCTAATGAAGCGGCCATGTTCTTCAAAAGTATTGGGACACCCCGATTTCTCATCCCCAGGTGTCCCTAACGAAGCGGCCATTTTGTTCAAAAATATTGGGACACACAGATTTCTCATCCCCAGGTTCCTTCCTTCCCGAGATTCCTTGTTTCCTTCCTTCCTTGCTTCCTAGTGTCCTTTCTTCCTCATTTCTTTGCCTCATCCTTTCCTTCCTACTATTTTGTATTCTTACTTTGTTTTCTTTCTTGCTTGTTTTCCTTGCTTCCTCCCTTCCTTTGATTCCATCATTCTTTGTTTTCCTCATTTTTTCCCCGACTTCCTTCTTTTATTGTTTCCCTTCAGATTTTTTTCAAGGTCATTGAACTATTTTCAACTTCACTCCAACGCAGTCAACAGTTTCCATTCAGCTTCCTTCGCACGCAATTTCTCCAGAAATTGCATTCTCTAGTTATTATTGTGTGAAGGCGAAGACCTTCACACATATGTTATTCCTATAGTTTATTATTATGATGATTATTATTGTTATTATTCCACTTTTTAACACATTTTTTGGTGTGCGACTCCTTCCACATTTTTCACCCTTCACTTCATTCAAGTTTCAAAACATTCAGAAAATTCATGCCTTCCGGGGTATTATTTTTTTCCGTTTCCAATATTTTCCACTTTTCACCCCAAAAGAAACCATTCATTTCCAATGGCACTTTCAACATTTCCCATTTCCACCATTCCAATTTAAAATTCACAAGATTCAACTCATTCAACTTACATTGATAAAGTTTTTAAACACACGCACAATTCCTACTTCCCAAAAATTCAACTTATTCACCCGTAAAAAAACCACAAAATTCCACCATTCATTCCCATTGCCATATTCAACAATTCACATTTACATCATTCCAATTTGAAATTCAGAACATTCTTCTCATTCAACTCATATTGGTCAACCTTTTCAACTCACCCCAAATTCCTATTTCACACACATTCAAATCATTCACAAAATTCCACCATTCATTCCCATTGCCATATTCAACAATTCATTTTTACATCATTCCAATTTGAAATTCACAACATTCATCTCATTCAACTCATACTGGTCAAGCTTTTCAACACACCCCAAATTTCCAACACATTCAAGTAATTCACCCTAAAAGAAACCCACAAAAATTCAACTATTCACCATTCATTTCCATTGGCACATTCAACTTTTAGCATTTACACCATTCCAATTTCCACAAATTCAAGTCATTCATCTCATTCAGCTCACATTCAATTTTTCAACACCCCAAACTTCCTACTTCCCACACTTTCAACTCATTCACACTTAAAAAACCCACAAAAATTCAACTATTCACCATTCATTTCCATTGGCAGATTTAACGTTTAGCATTTATATCATTCCAATTTCCACAAATTCAAGTTATTCAACATATTCAGCTAACATTCAGCTTTTCAACACCCCCAAAATTCCTACTTTCCACACATTCACACTTAAAAAGTACACAAAAATTCAACTATTCACCATTCATTTCAATTATACCATCTAACTTTTCACATTTACCCCTTCCCAATTTCCACCAATTTAAGTCATTCAACTCATTCAACTCACATTCAGCCTTTCAACACCCCAGAAATTCCTACTTCCCACACATTCAACTCATTCACCCTAAAAAAAAAGCCACACAATTTCACCATTCATTTCCAGTGGACCGGTGTTATTGCCCCTTGGTCTCCCCAGTCCGACGGCCATCTTGGGCAGGGACATTAGCTAGACTGGGGATACTTACCGCGAGGTCTCCCCAGTGCGCTGCCCATCTTGGGCAGGGACATTAGCTCGACTGGGGATACTCGCCCCAAGGTCTCCCCAGTGCGGCGGCCATCTTGGGCAAGGACATTAGCTAGACTGGGGATACTCACCCCGAGGTCTCCCCATTGCGGCGGCCATCTTGGGCAGGGACATTAGCTAGACTGTTGATACTCACCACAAGGTATCCCCAGTGCGGCAGCCATCTTGGACAGGGACATTGGCTCGACTGGGAATACTCACCCCGAGGTCTCAGAAAGTGCGGCGGCCATCTTGGGCAGGGACAGTAGTTAGACTGGGTATACTATCCCCGTGGTCTCCCCAGTGCGGCGGCCATCTTGGACAGGGACATTAGCTAGACTGGGGATACTCTCCCCGTGGTCTCCCCAGTGTGGCGGCCATCTTGGACAGGGACATTAGCTAGACTGGGGATACTCTCCCCGAGGTCCCCCCAGTGCGGCGGCCATCTTGGACAGGGACATTAGCTAGACTGGGGATACTCTCCCTGAGGTCTCCCCAGTGCGGCGGCCATCTTGGACAGGGACATTAGCTAGACTGGGGATACTCTCCCCGTGGTCTCCCCAGTGCGGCGGCCATCTTGGACAGGGACATTAGCTAGACTGGGGATGCTCACCCCCAGGTCTTCCCAGTGCGGCGGCCATCTTAGGAAGTGACATTTGCTAGACTGGGGATACTCTCCCCGTGGTCTCCCCAGTGCGGCGGCCATCTTGGACAGGGACATTAGCTAGACTGGGGATACTCACCCCGAGGTCTCCCCAATGCGGTGGCCATCTTGGTCAGGGACATTAGGTAGGCTAGGGATACTCACCCCGAGGTCTCCCCAGTGTGGTGGCCATCTTGGGAGAGGACCCATTTTCAACAGGAAGTGAACCCAAATGACCCAGAAATGAATAGGAAGTGACCCAAATGACCCGGAAATGGACCGGAAGTGACCCAAATTACCCGGAAATGAACCGGAAGTGGCCCAAATGACCCAACAATGGACCAAAAGTGACCCAAATGATCCGGAAATGGACCGGAAGTGGTCTGAATGATCCAGAAATGAACCGGGAGTGGCCCAAATGACCCGGGAGTGGCCCAAATGACTAGGAAATGGACCGGAAGTGACCCAAATGACCTGGAAATGGACCGGAAGTGATCCACTTGACCCGGCAATGAACCGGAAGTGGTCCAAATGACTCGGAAATGGACAGGAAGTTGTCCAAACAACCCGTAAATGGACCGGAAGTGACCCAAATGACCTGGAAATCTTTTCTTCCCTTCCTAATTTTTATTCTCTATAATTTGAGGTCATTCAACTTCATTCAGTATTGTTTCAACGCATTCCACAGTTTTTCATAGAGGTCATTCAACTTCATTCAGTATCATTCAACTTCATTCAGTATCATTAAACTTGATTTAACTTCATTCAACTTCATTCCACTTGATTCAACTTCATTCAGTATCATTCAACTTTATTCTGTATCATTCAACTTTAGTATCATTCAACTTCATTCAGTATCATTCAACTGCATTCAACTTCATTCAAATCAACTTCATCCCACTTATTTCTACTTCATTTCAATTAATTCCTTTACATTTAATTTCGTTCAACTTCATTCCACTTAATTCAGAATCATTCCACTTAATTCAGAATCATTCAACTTCATTCAGTATCATAAAACTACATTCAACTTCATTCCAACGCATTCCGTAGTTTTCATTCAGCTTCCTTCGCCGTCACACGCAATTTCTCCAGAAATTGCATTCTCTAGCTATTATTCTATTTTATTCTGACCACTTTTTCGGTGTGTGACTCCTTCCATATTTTTCATCCAATTGACATCATTCAAGTTTCAAGACATTCTGAAAATTCATGCCTTGCTGGGTAGTATTTTTTTTCATTCCCCAAATTTACCGTTTCCCCAATATTTCCCATTTTTCACCCCCTAAAAACCCATTCATTTCCAATGGCACTTTCAACATTTCCCATTTCCACCATTCCAATTTGAAATTCACAAGATTCAACTCATTCAACTCAAATTGCTAAAGCTTTTCAACACACCCACAATTCCCACTTCCCAAAAATTCAAATCATTCACAAAATTCCACCATTCATTCCCATTGCCATATTCAACAATTCATATTTACATCATTCCAATTTGAAATTCACAACATTCATCTCATTCAACTCATACTGGTCAAGCTTTTCAACACACCCCAAATTTCCAACACATTCAAGTAATTCACCCTGAAAGAAACTCACAAAAATTCAACTATTCACCATTCATTTCCATTGGCACATTCAACTTTTAACATTTACACCATTCCAATTTCCACAAATTCAACTCATTCAACTTCATTCCAAGGCATTCCGAGGTTTCTATTCAGCTTCCTTCACACGCAATTTCTCCAGGGATTGCCTTCTCTAGTTTATTTTTCAAATTGCAGGATGCTTTTAAATGATTGAAGACCATTTACTCTAACTAACCAGCTTCACACTGGGGAATAAAATCTTTTATGGACAAACCTGTGCAAATTATCACATCAATCATTTGTTTTTAATAAAATTTAGATTAATGATGTAAAAACTACCTTTCCCTTTATAAGTGACACTTACTACATGTCAGCTGTCAAAACGATGTTACTCTTGTTAATGATGTGGTGATGCCACAAGAATCAAGGTTGCTATAACATATACACTGAACAGTTAAAATATTTCTGTCTTTACTTTTACTTGTGTTTGTTTCAATGTATTTCTGTATATTGTTCTGTCAATCACATTTTAATCTTTAAATATTAGCTACACGGGCGACTGGTTACCATGTCTGCCTCAGTGCTGAGGTCGTGGGTTCAAATCCAGCCCTTCCTGTGTGGAGTTTGGATGTTCTCCCGATACCTGTATGGGTTTGGTCGAACTCCGGTTTCCTCCCACATTCCAAAAACATGCATGGTAGGTTGATTGAACACTCTGAAATTGTCCCTAAGTATGATTGTGAGTGATGGTTGCATGTCTGTGTGCCCTTCGATTGGCTGGCAACCTATTCAGGGTGTACCCCACCTACTGCCTGAAGACAGCACGCCCGCAACCCTCATGAGGAGAAGCGGTTTGCATAATGGATGGATGGATGGATGTTAGCTATAAAAAAATAAGAAACACAGCGTAGATCTAGAATTTTAGATTAACGCCTTCTGGCAATGAAACAAGCTAAACTTCTTGAAGAACATGTAGGAACAGATTATATGTGTGTATAGAGTTGCACAGTTTATTGCTTGTTGTTTGGTTGATTGGAAACCGTTTTTGACCGCTGTTTAGGTTACAGGTGGCTGCTGTGCGTGTGTTCAACTATGGTACATGTTGAAGTTTAGTGATCAAAGAATCTTTGACTTTCATTCATCAACCACGGTAACAAAAGCGTGTTAATTACAACCTTCTGGTATGACATCATAGTGTCTTAAAGCTTTGGCTTACCTCTACAAAAACATGAATGTTTCACTACAATTTGTTCTGAATTTCGAACTGATATTACGTTCATTTGTACTTAATTTTAAAAGTGTCTGACAATGACATACAGTTTATGATGGTACTAATCAATTAAAGTAACGCACTTGTCAAACAACGTCTTGTCTGGTTATTGAGCTGAGGGCAGTTACACCCTTTATATCAGAAACCACACCATAATTGCAATAGTATTATATTATTACAAAGTTATATCCCACTAGTACAGAAATAGAGTATTGTAGCTATTAACAATAGCCACGAAAATCAAATTTTTAGGGGTCTATTTTGGAGATACATAATGAAGCTTACAGTGTGACTGATTCATTTTGTGATAAGAATGCATATTGCTCTTCAAACATGTTGATTATGTCTTATGAGACACCTCGGTGTCTCAAAAACATCACAAGCTCTGATGAATACTCTGCCATCATGGATCTGATTGGGTTAAAAAGCAAAATGGGAATGATTCAATTGGGTAATCATAAGACGGACAAGGAGAACAAGCAGGAAAGAAAACTAATTACAGTCATTACCTGGTCCAGAAAAACTCAATTTTCACAAATATTTGAAAATGTATTTTGATTAAAAAAACTCTATTACTCTTGATCGAAAATAGACCATCTTTTATTAGACTTTTTGGCACAAGGTGAATCTCAAACTCCAATGGATATTTTTTTTATAAAATCTATCAAAATAGATGAATAGTAATTAAATTCTAGTATTGAAATCACATAGCAATATAGTGTGTTTAACTCAAGTTTTCAAAGGCCCAGTTATAATTAACTACGTAAAAAAAGTGTTAGTGGATAAATGTCCAAATCATGTATCGTTATAGTTCAGTCCTGTTTCAGAAGTAGCATCCGAGCATCTCATAACAACCTTGATTATTTAGACAACACCCATTCTCATACATTGGCCACCATGTTCGGAATAATGTTCAACAACAAAACTGCAATTTACCGAAACACGTTTTGCCACTCATTAATCACTGTGGTAACTGGTAAATTGACTTGTGACTTCAAGTTCGGGTGTACCCTAGCGTCACAACAAAGCTACGCGGCCAAATATTCATGCTGCCACGGACGTCCAACTTCAGGATTCCCTCGTCGACAATCGCGATGACGACTTTAAATCTCGTCGTCATGACGAGATTAAAAATCATCATGATGACTTTTAATCTTGTCATGAAAATAAAAAAAAATCATCATGACTTAATCTCATCACGATGACTTCAAATCTCGTCTCTTTTTTTCACTAATATGCCGTCGTACATAACAGCTACAGCTGTAGCAAAGCACTTTACATGCAAACAACAAAATAGCCATAATACAACAAAATGGAATCAATAAATTAACATAAAACACTATATACAATAGACACCGGAAAAGAGCAGAACATTTCAGGTCAGATCAAAAGCCAGAGAATAGAAATGTGTCTGCAACCGGGTTTTAAAAATGGACAGAGAACAGCCAATGGAAGGTCATTCCACAGAAGGACCAGCATCTGAAAAAGCTTGATTCCCTCTGAGGCTCCGCTTAGTCCTCGGCACCTCGAGCAGCGCCTTGTCCGTAGACCTGAGGCTGCGGAAGGTGCGTAGGAGTTAGTGTTGTTCTGATGCCATTTTTTCACCCCGATACCGATTCCAATACCCAGCTGTGCGGTATCGGCCAATGCCGATACCGTACCGATACCAGACTTTTGAAAGAAAAAAAAAAGATATGCGCATTTTTTTCTTGTAATTCTAAAGAACTGCATACTCACTTGTAAAACCATTGCTATCATGGCTTGGTCAGACTTAAAAACCTTTGCGAAACAGGAAAAAATAAGAAATAATATACACGAGGTAAGGCGGCACGTTGATTGACTGGTTAGCACGTCCGCATCACAGTTCAGAGGTCGTGGGTTCGATCCCGGCTCCGGCCTCCGTGTGTGGAGTTTGCATGTTCTCCCCATGCCTGCGTGGGTTTTCTCCGGGTACTCCGGTTTCCTCCCACATTCCAAAAGCATGCATGGTAAGTTGATTAGACTCTCTAAATTGCCCCTAGGTGTGATTGTGAGTGCGGATGTTTGTCTTTGTGTGCCCTGCGATTGGCTGGCAACCAATTCAGGGTGTGCCCCGCCTACTGCCCGCAGACAGCTGGGATAGGCTCCAGCACTCCCTCACCTTGTGAGGATAAGCGGTATAGATAATGGATGGATGGATATACACGAGGTATCTTTGAGAGAGATTGTATCAGATTAATTACAAAAGCTATAGGACATTATTATAAAAGTTTGTTTGGAGTATTAGTGACCCATCGCAACAACGTCCGCTCCCAAATCCACTTTCAAAACCAAAAACAAGCTGTAGAAAAATCCAACAAGTTCAACTCCAAAATCCAAAACTGAGCAGGGTTTGTTGTTCCAGTCCATTCCCCTTGTTCATGCTCGCTGCCGCTGCCGCCGCCGCCACCGCAAGTTCTTAGTGCTTGTTCACATGTTTCGTCCTCAAATGTCTTATCAGGATTGACGTATTGAACCTGGCCACTTTAGTTCCACCTCTTGCAACTTTCACACCGCTAATTTTACACTTAGCTGTTGTACCTGCTGAAGTTTGGACCAGCTGGAGACGTTTGAGAGAGGACTGGCTGACTCCAAAAAGTGCATTACAGTAATCTAGCCGAGATGTAACAAAGGCATGGGTGACTACATTTTGATTGATTCGTTTATAACAGACAATAGTGATTTTTGGTCATTTAATTGCCTGACATGTTTCGGTGTGTGCCCTCATGGAACACCAGCTGATAAAGACCCGTCAGCAGTGACACTCTGATGAAGGCGGAAGTAACATGTCAGGTAATTAAACGACCAAAAATCACTATTGGCTGTTATATACGAATCAATCAAAGTATGGATAACAAGGAAGACAAAATGAACTTAATACAACTACTGGCATGGATGACTGTTTCTCAGTGCTGATGGGAAAGGAGGGGCTTTACCTTAGCCAGCTGTCAAAGTTGAAAGGAGCTGGACTTCACAACAGCGCTGATTTGCAGGTCCAATTTAAGATCACTGTCCATTTTAAAACCCAGGTTTAAGACTGTTGGCTTTAGATATGAAACCAGGGGGCTCAGGTTAACAAGGTGGGATGTAGACGAGCCACTGGGATCGAACACCAGAACTTCTGTTTTCTTTTCATTGAAATTTAAGAAATTCAGTGACATCCAGTCTTTGATGTCATCTAGGCAGGTCAAAAGAGGTCTTATGTAGAATGCACTTTTTTTGCTCAGCGGGATATAGATTTGACAGTCGTCCGCATAGCAGTGGAAGGAAATACCATGTTTTTGAAGGATGGAACCCAGGGGCAGCAAATACAAAGAGAACAGCAATGTCCCCAAAATAGAACCCTGTGGAACGCCATACGATAGAGGGGCAGAGCGGGACTCAGAGGAACCTAGGCTAACAGAAAAAGTCCTGCCAGTCAAATAGGATACAAACCACTCTAGAGCACATCCGCTAATGCCCACTTGGTGTTGCAAACGAGTCAAAAGAATACTGTGTTCTACTGTATCGAATGCTGCAGTCAAATAAAAAAAACGAGACATGCGTAGTCTCCAGTGTCATTTGCCAGGAGGACGTCAGTGAAAACAACAGACAAAATAACAGGGCTGACTCTATGCTATGCATCTTCTTGAAGCCTGACTGGGAAATCTCCATAACATGTTCATCCATGAAAGCTCTTAACTGTGAGTGCACCACTTTTTCCAGCATTTTAGACATAAAAGGCAACTTGGAAATGGCTCTAAAATTGGATAGCACAGCTTGATCAAGGCCAGTTTTTTCAGCAGGGGTTGCACTACAGCATGTTTAAAATGTTGGGGGACTACACCAGAAGACAGGCTGCTGTTGATAATGGCCAAAACTGATTCACCAATTGTCGGGAGAATCCCTTTGAAGTGTGGAGGAACGGAGTCATAAGGGCAGCCCGATGGTTTAATATAGCAAACCACATCCTCCAAAAATGTCAAAGAAACCGTCTCAAAGGAAACGAACACTGCTGAACAAGGTACTTGGACAGAGGGGTCAAATGTTGCGTTCGAAACAAGAGCCCTAGCTCTAGCAACCTTGTTAACGAAAAACTGCAAGAATCTATCGCACATTTTAGGGACGAGTCTGTGCAAAATGGTTGACGGGGCTTCAGTTCGAAGTCGATAGTTTTAAATAGAGCACGTGGATTTTGCCGATTTGCCTGAATCAGATGTGACAAGTGGCCTCTCTTGGACTCATTCACATTTCTCTGGTAACGACGCCAGCAGAACTTTAAGATTTGATAAGAGATCTGCAGCCTGTCTCTTTTCCACCTGCGTTCAGCTCTGCGGCATTCCTGTTTAGCTGCGCGAGTGCTCTCATGAAACCATGGCTCCGGCATAATTTTTTGCCGCATATTTTTTAATGGCGCTACGGAGTCCAAAATATTACGACAAGATGAATGGAACCAAGTGCTGAGTTCCTCTGTGTTTGACAGAGGGAACATAAAGCTGATCAAAGGAATCAGAGAACTGACTAGCAGTGAGGGGGTTAAAAACCTGAACTCACGAGCCGTGGCTCTGACAGCACTTGGAAAACATTACATCAAAGAGCACAGTCATATGATCAGAAAGCACATTGTCCAAAACTTTTACATTTGAGACCGATAAAACAAAAGGACAAGGTATTAAAGTATGTCCTTGCTTGTGAGTGGAGCCAGACAAGCGCTACACCAAATTGAATTGAGTCAATGAGTCTTAAAAAGTCCTTTGCCAGTTGTTTTTCAGGACAGCACACGTGAATATTAAAGTATATATTAATAATAAATAAAGGCTCTAGAAGACTTCATTGACATTGACTGTACTTTTTGATGACTCTCTTTATTACTTGCACAGCAGTTATTCGGTACTGCAGCACCTGTCACATCCCAAATGTTCTTTTAGTTATAGTTGCTTGTAACTTTTAATACTAGTGTGGCTCAAAACTAACAGATACATTCCTTGTGTGTTCCTACATGGCTCATAAAAATAAATGCTGGTGTTATTATTTTTAGACTGACATGCCTGTATTGAAGAAATGGTGGTGTACACTACTAATGGAAAACTTCAGCCTTGACAGGCTGGTACTGTTCAACTGTATAATTTGTTTGAATGAAAAATGTTAATATGTTATCTTTGTTCTAACAAATTCATTGTATGTCTTATTTCAGGGAAATTATTTGCACACTGGACGGATGCTTCAAAGGCATTTCTGCGAGGTGAAATCCTTCCTGTGTTTCAACTTAGGAAGCACCAGCTGGACACCACTTCTGAGGTTGATTTCATCAATATTTCCATTTATTTTTGCAGCCCACTTTTATAGCAGTGTTTCTTTTCACAGAGAAATCCTTCCTTATGGTAAAAAGGAGGACCTATTTCTCGAAAGGAGTCATCCTGCAGCGCTTTATCTTTAAATGGACTTACACACTATTCAAGTTTGCGTTGTATAGCACTGTTAACTGTTGCCACTCGGCATCCATTGTGGCCTGGTCATCCTGGAAGGAGAATTCCCCATTAGTGGCCCCTTCAAGGTTTCTTAATTTTCCCCAGATGGGGTGTTTTGAATTTTTACTTGTTGTGGTCTTCTTAAAGCCCTTTGAGACGTGTTTAATTTAATAAATTTGACTTAACTAAACCTTTGTGTCTTTTTGAACCGTTAATTGTACACAGGATTTTGTAATCATTAATCATGGCGAATGAAGTTGGACCTATAAGGTAAAGTATCAAGACAAGAACAGACTATCTTAAATAAATGATTGTGTCCATCTCATCTTTCATATTCAGTTATTTCATTAATGCTGCAGCATAATTTATACATAGGAAGTAGTGGTTCAGTCTTGTGTCAATGTTAATTAGACACATAAGACAAACGCTGCAGTAAAAAAATGCATCTAGCAGACAGTTGGTTGATTCATACATTATGCATTATTTTACATGCATTGGTTTTTATCTTTTATGTAGCAGCCACAATTAATTGATTCTTTATTTCGTACATGTAAATAAAATACTAAAAATAAAAATATACATTATATTACTCAAGTCAAACAAAGAAGAAAATAAAAAAAATAAAAATATGGCAAGGCAAAGCAGACCATCACATGCTCGAAAGGGGGTATGAGGAAGTATAATAACTAGTCTTACCCCTTATATAAAATCCTACTTTTCCTATAATATTCTGTATAGTATCAAAAAAGTACATAAAAATAAATAAGCTATGATTACTACAATTATACCAGACTTTCTAAATATCTACATATTTAACAACTATAACATGAATATTACAATTATAATAATTATAAACAGCTACTGGGCATAACATTCTGATACAGGTATATAAATATTATAGAACATTGTACATAAATATTATTACAAGTTTCTTCTTATAATGCAACAACATGACATTCCTTTTTAGAAATTATAAGTATAAATAGAAATATTAAGTATTATAAGTAGAAAGAGGCGGCACGGTGGTTGACAGGTTAGCACGTTCACCTCACAGTTCAGAGGTCGTGGGTTCGATCCCGCCTCCGGCCTCCCTGTGTGGAGTTTGCATGTTCTCCCCGTGCCTGCGTGGGTTTTCTCCAGGTACTCCGGTTTCCTCCAACATTCCAAAAACATGCATGGTAAATTGATTGGGCTTTCTAAATTGCCCCTAGGTGTGATTGTGAGTGCGGATGTTTGTCTTTGTGTGCCCTGCGATTGGCTGGCAACCAATTCAGGGTGTCCCCCGCCTACTGGCCGAAGACAGCTGGAATAGGCTCCAGCACGCCCCACGACCCTTGTGAGGATAAGCGGTATAGATAATGGATGGATCAATAAGTAGAAAGAGTATAATGTGCACAAAGGCTTTTTTTTAATTAAAAAAATGTAAAAGTAGCCAAATGTTCGAAAATTATGGTTCTGACAATAAGTACCTTGACGTAGTATTGACTTAGTCAGAGGAAACTTAAGGGTCGTGTTACGTGGAGTATAAAAGATGTACCAAAAGCATAATCATTTGGTAACTATATTGAATGGGCTACATTTCTAGGAGCAATATTGGGTTGAACTGGGGAAATTTACCTCAATTCTAAATTCTCGGCTTCAAATTTAGACACTATAGGTCGCCAGTGCTTTAGCACAGGATCACAATTCATGCAGAGAGACAGGTTCATTGCAACATTCTTTAAACATGGTTTGAACATTGGTTAAACATTCTTTAAACATTGGTTGATGTTACTAAAAGAAAGATCTGTGATGATATATAATATCATTTTATATAGATGTATTATGTACTAGTTGCTCTGCATGTTTGCTGGTGTACTTGCTGTATTTTTCTGCTACGATATGTTGTGATCATCGTATATATGAAGTGGGTGAGTAGCTTCTTTACACACACATACGTGACATAACACCCACGCCGCTGCCAAACTAGTTTGCTTTGCAGTGCAACGAGCTGTGTGGTGCATCTTCTCCGTATGGGAAACTATGTCATGGCAACATGTGACATAATGGACCGATCAGAGCAGCAACAATTCCTGATGTGTGCATGGCATGTGTTGCAGACCTGTCGCCAACAGCACAATGCGTCGGTCACGTGAATCAATGCGGCAGTTGTCGCTCACGCCAACGCGGGAGTAGAAAGAAGCCTAAGAAGAAGCCTTTCACCAAGTAGGCTGAGATGAAATTTGCCTGCCTCGCGACCACGTCAAACGCATGAGGGCCGATTAGTGGGCCGGACTAAAATCCACTTCCGGACATGCTTAGTCGATCCCTTTTTTAAAATTTGTGTGTGCAAATATAGTGTGTGTGCGTGTGTGTGTAATGTATACATTTATATGTGGCCCTTGTAATATTCTCAGAGTACATGTTTACCGAGTGGTCCCTGAAGTGCACACAAAGGTGATTGGCTCATTATGTTATTGTAAGAATAATAATGCATTTTATTATTCATGTGTTTGATTGTTATCATTAGGCCAACTTGCTTGGTGTGCTTTGCTTTCACATATGTATGTTAATTGCTCACACACACACACATAGACAAAACAAGTTCATAGTGTTCCAGCTGCTTTCGCTCCCCTTTCCCTTAGAGCTGGAACACCTTTGTTATTAGAGACACCAAAGAAAAATAAAAAGAGAGGGGGCGCAGGAGCAGGGCAGAGGGTTTTAGGAACTGTAATCGTACACTTCCCTGCGCTCTCCTTGCAAGTAAAAAGACAATATTATTGTAGAGTTAACAGTAAAATCGGTGATAAAAGTGATCCTAAACAAAACCTCGCATGCAAAGATTGGACATTTGTGGAGCGTCACTGTCCTTCCAAAATACAACACTTAAACCTTTGGATAACAAAATATGACTTTGCTGGCCAGCTTAAAAAAAGAAAATAACAATAATAATAATAATAATAATAATAATAATAATAAAGGATGGCGAAGGCCGGTGTACACTTGAATTCTGGGTGTGTGTATGTTTGGGCAAATCGGTTGTGAAACCCTGTGTGAAGTGTGTAAGTGAACAGAGTGATTGCGAATTAAAATACCACTAGGTATTTTATTCCATATAATTAGTATAGTATAATTAGTAGTATATGTAGAAGGATAATGAACAGCAGACTGAAAAGGTTGTAGTGAGAATTACCACAACAGGAAATTTGAATTGCTGTCCTACTGATAAAAATCCAGTTTTTAGAACACCCTAGGTGTTAGCAAGCTGGACCAAATTCCTATACAATTGGGGAAAATAGGTAGTCAATTTAAATTATAAAAAGCAATGTAAGGATTGGAAGTTTGTTGAAAAACAGGATCCTGATAAGATCCAATATTTAGACGCATTGATAGCTGAACACGTTTTTAATGGTTAAGTTAATTACACATAAAGTAGCCGTGTTACAGGAATCAATCATATAGCAGAAGCGTTTAATGGGCAAAAAGTAAGAAACGAAGATAATGTGACTCGAGTGGCGGCGCAGACATCAGGGAGGGGCACCTGGGCCCTCTGCTCCTCTCTTGTCTGACCCTGCTACAAGGCGGAACAATTCTTTTTCATTATTATAACAATTGGCTGAAGGAGAGCACAAAGTAAGCAAAAATAAACTATGGATGTAGAAACAACAAGTCAAATATTTGTGTTGGAAGTATAATTGTAGTGGGGAATTGAAAAACAAAAACAAAGTGCAATTCTCCAAGCTCCAAAACATCAAACGAAGGGGTGGATGATGTCATTTTTTAGGTCTAACAAATTGTTGCTGAATCTGGGTTCCAAATTATGCAAGAATCATTGGTGAAAAAATGTAATAGTGAAGAGCTCAAATGACATCACCTTTAAGGTAGACCAATGAAGCAGGAAAGTTTTTTGTGAAATAAAGCAAATTTTAGTGTTAAGCACAGCATTATCTTAAATTATGACGACCCCTTATTCAGTTGATAGATTGTAAAGGTCATTTTCCGACCTCAGTTTTGGTGCGGCAAGATAGAGACAAAATGAAACTAATTCTTTCGAATTGGACGGTGCATTGCCGCACTGTGGAAGAGCAGTTATTGCAGCATCCATTGCTGTACAAACAAATGCAGCAATGGATGGGTGCCTCAGTTTCCAGTTGTTTTTTAAGTGCAACCATAGTTTTTGTTCTATCCCCTGATTTTGAGAGTGCCACGTGCAGTCTCTGCATTGTTTTAACAAAGGACCATGACCTTTTTATCACTAGCAAGACATTTACCTTGTATGTATTGAGACAACGTCTAACTAAAGAGATGCACGATGTTAAACCCAGCCACATTGTTACTACCTCCTGAGGATGGAGGAAGACATGATTGCCACACTGTAAACACAAACATTCATATTACTCAAAAGTATTGTGTTGAACTAACTCACTTTTTGATAATTTGTTCTAAACACTCATTTTAATTAAATTGTTAGTAATTCCTGACGATTAAATTAATTTACTCAGTTGTCTTGAGTTTACATGTCTAAAACAAATTAAATATTTAGAACTTCTGAATTTTTTTTTTCTGGTGAAATGCTATCTATCCCTTTGGAACCTCACATTTTTATTGTTTTCCTGTTACAAAAACATTTATTGCATGCAATAGCTAATATATCCTTGTTGGCATACCGGTTAAATGTAAAATCCATCCATCCATTCATTATCATGAAGTAAATGAGGTACACTGTGTGAAGCACTTTGATTACCAAAGGTGGATGCGCTATACAAGTGTTGGCCCTTGTAACCATTTAGCGCTATAAACTCAAAATAATTAAGTTGGTGGTAGTACTGTGCACTCAGAATTGATAGCTTATTACACGTAAAGAGTTCAAGTTACGTTTACTTATCATTTCTAAGGCAACGAGTTTCCATATTTTTTATTTATTATTATTATTTTTTTTTTATAAACTGAACTCCTTGATTTAAAAAAAAAAAGAATAAATAAATAAGATAAAATAAAACACTGGTGCGACATTACCAGGTGACATCTGTGTATGGCCAAACAGATTACTTATTTTACCTAAATATCCATACGAATGGGCTGCTGAGTTGAATGGGAAACTATTGTTTCGTCATCATAGATGCTTTTTCAAAATGGCTAGAACTATTCCCTATACCAAACATTCAGACGCGTTGATGGTGGCAAAAGCACTTTGCAGGGATATCATCCCCAGATATGGCATTTCTAAGAAACGTACAATGATGGTGGTACCCGTTTTGTTGACCAAATTGTGGAGAAAATAGGAGTGATGGTGAACCATTGATCTGAGAATCTTGGTGCTTACCACCCTCGAAGTGCTGGATTGGTGGGAATAATTAATGGGACAGCAGAAAATAGACAGAGATAATGCATTAATATAACGGGATGTACTTTTCATAATAAGATGACGCTTAGACGATGTGTACACGTGAAAGACATGGCAAGTACTTTTCATGATGGAATAACGCTTAGACAACATGTACGCAAATGGGGTAGCAAGAGAAGGTTACATTTTTCTCAAACAGTAATGAGACAAAACACACACACACACACACACACACACGGAAGGAACATCTGTTGGCATTTATGGTGTACTTTCAGTAGACCAAATACCAGATGATAACACGCCACTCGACGACACAATATTGACAGACATGCAAAATAGTGAGTGAACCTTTTGGGAAAATAACGGGGTAATAGGAAATGTTGAATCATATGTAGCAAAGAAGATGTCCCATCCTTCCATAAGGCCTGTTTACGTGGGTAGCAATTAAGAGTCGTGGGCCTTGTCAAGCCTCTGATTATTGGGCTCCAGGACAGGGCCGTGAGGCTAGTTATTTTCATAACAAAATACTTCTTTCAAAGACGGGGTCGACACTCAATCTCAGGGTCACTGTGGGGGTTGGGCCTTTCAGGCCTCCTACTGCAGCTATTTTTAATTCTTGTTGGGGGTTTCTTTTGGGGGCTTATTTATCAGGTTTTGATCCTTATTTTCCTGTTGTAGTTTGTGAAGACAGTACTATGTCTCCTTCTGAGATTCCTAGAGTAAGTTCAAATGTTAACAATTATATGACACATTGAGAAATGCTTCAGGAGTTTGTGCACTTGTGTCATTGCTCTTACCTGTTACTATTTTTCCATCTACTGTAGAGGATATCCAGAGGGCAGCTCTGACGCACATTGCGCGAGACATGTTCTTTAGGAGTCGGCATAGTGCTTCTTGGAGGGATGGAGATCTGACCTATATTGATGCTATTGGCGTACCTCGAGGTGTACCAGATGAGTATAAACTGGTTGATCAGATTGCAGCTGGTTGGGAGTCCATTTTTATTTGGATCACGCTGAATAACAATGTTGACAGGATCAACTGCCTCCACTACAATGTGCAGAAACTGGGTAACTATACTGAAGCAGGATTTCTTGCTATCAAAGAACAATTGGCAGCCACCTCTCTGATGACGTTCCAGAACCGCATAGTTGACATGCTCCTGGCAGAAAAGGGTGGGGTGTGCGCCATGTTTGGCGACCGGTGTTGTACATTCATACCTAACAACACGGCCCCAGAGGGGTCCCTCACCAGGGCCATCGATGGCCTCCGCGTTCTCAACTACAAGATGAAGGAGCACTCTGGAGTGGACACGTCTCTTTGGACGGAGTGGTGGGAAAGAACATTTGGTAGATACGAGGACTTGGTTTCCTCTGTCCTGGTTTCTGTTGCTGTGTTTGCAGCTATCCTACGTTGTGTGGGTGTTGTTGTATTCCTTGTCTTAGAGCACTGCTAAACCGGTTGATCACTACAGCTATTGCACCTACGACGTCCAAATTGAACGATGTTTATCCGTTATTGCTTTATCGTACAGTTGAGAGTAATGATGACACTGATGACACTTGTTTTGATGCTCCTGTTGACATTTCACTTTCTCTTCCAGATCTCTTTCCGGGTCTTGGAGATCATGAGTAAATGACATTGACAACCTCGGGTGTAATTGCATTTGTTTTCCTGAGAGTGATTCGGTAGATTAAAGCCTTTGTGGAGGGTCTATTCGATGATATCAGGATTGTGCAAATGTAAGAGAAACAGGGGGGAATGTGATTAATGTTGTATACAATGATTCGGGTGTTGGATTTTTCAATCAGATTTTTCAGGTTTAGTTTTATATTATAGTTAGTTTTATATTATATTACAGTATATTACAGATTACAGTACATTACAGATTGTCATATTCTTTTTGAGAAGAATTCAACTGATATTTTTCCACAAATACTGTAGACCTCAAAAAGGTCCCTTGGCTGTCCATTAAATCAGTTACAAATATGACGGCCTTCTCAAACCAAATATTTTTAAAGGCTGATCTTCTATTTATTGTAATTACTCTATTGTTCCATAAAATTGACTTATGAGGAGAAAAGTTATGGGCAAGTATCATTTTCCAGAAAAAAAAGAATTTGTTTATGAAAATTAGACAACTTAATGGGGATTCTGTTAATATCAAAATCACACGTCAACACAAAATCCAAACCTCCAATCATCTTAAAGATTTTGGAATGTGGAACCACATGGAGTTGGGCTGCGACAGACAAGATTTGATCCAATTCACTCTAAAGGTACCAATCAAAGATTCAAATTCTGGAGCTTTAATACCTCCATTATTATATTCCGTGACAAGTTGGGATCTTTTAATTAATCATTTATTCCTCCACAAAAACTGAAAAATAACAGTATTACCTCTCTTAATATTTCTAGATGATATAAACAGAGAGTGACAAGGGTAAATCAGTTTGGAAATACCTTCCCCTTTCGATAGTGTAATTCTGCCAAAAATAGTAAGGTCTCGAGTCAACCAGCAACTAAGGCTAGGTACACCGCAGGCAAATGCGACCCAGATCAGATTTTTTTGCCCACATGCCACCTGTATCTGATTTTTTTATGACAGCCTGAATGGGTCAATTCCGATTTTTTTTAAATGTGACCTGGGTCACTTTCGTATGTGGTCCTAGATCGGATACGTATCCGATCTTTTCCAATGCCACCGCGGTCTGAACGGCCAGGTCGCATATATCCGACATTGACGTCATCTGGAGCCCAAAATGTGCTCCGCGTAGGCAGAGGGAAACTGCTGGCAGCAGGGGATCGAATCTGCAAAGTTGTTATGAGTAACACTATTGACTTTATATTTTACTTTAATTTAATCCCACTTGAAACATGAAGCATAAAGTGGACATTTATGGTGATCGTAGTAATTCAGCCACGGTTCAGATGGATTCATTTTTTTATGCACACTTAAGACGTGACATCATCGTTCGTGATGTCTCCATGAAATGAGATATTAAAGCCACTTGCCTCATAATTTCCCCCAAATACTGCATTTATTTCTCCCTGCAACCTAATTGCTTAACTGAATAAATGCCCCGACATGCTGGACCACATTTACTTCCGCAAGCACGTCGGGTGTGACGTCGTCTCTTCTTCTGCGCATGCGGGCCACTTTGACGACGCATGTGTTCATACAGCGCATTTATAATGTAATATGAACGCTTACCTAGCCTAAGTGACTTCTTCATATCTAATACACGGCTAGCTATATTTGTGTCTTCTCTTTTAGTGACATTTTTCAATATTGTTAATCCTAAATATTTTATTTCAGATTTCACTTCAATTTAAGCAACAGATGTGCCAGTAGTTGTATGAAGAGGGAGTAGTTCACATTTATCAATGTTTAGAGTCAATCCAGATGCTCTAGAAAATGTTGAAATGGTATTGAGAGTTTCGTCCACCGTTAATCTATTCTTTAAAATATACAAGTGTCATCTGCAAATTGACTTAAATTAAATTCTTTATCAAAAATGGTAATTCCGTGTATATTTCCAGCATTATTAATAAGTAAAGTCAATAGTTGTGTTGCCAGTATAAAAAGCTTTGGAGAAACTGGGCATCCCTGGCGAATACCACGTAACATTTTCACATCCCAAAAACGCAAAAAGTGAAGCGCTTCTTACAAAAAGGGATGTTAAATGGTATCAAAAGCCTTAAAAAAATCTAGAAAGAGTATATAACTATCAGTTCTAATATATTCACTATAATCTAACAAATCAGTAATGAGCCTCGTATGATTATGTATATGCTTCTACCCTTAATAAAAGACGATTGACATTCATCAATTACATTTGATCAGGATCCACACGTTGATTGTCGACCACAGCATATCCTTCTTTCAAAAAGGCACGTTTCCGCTGCTTCCTGGCTTCTTGAACCTGTGGCCACAGCTTAATGCGAGCTTCCCCGTCCTCCTTGGAAAAATCTTCTTTGAAACGAATGTGCATCTCCCGACACACTCTCGCCTAGTCGCCTAGATGGTACGCATCCCGAACTGAATGATGATTGCCCGCGATGTGTTTGATGAAGCCGGGGCGTTTTTCTTTCCCAGGCGGTCGACAATATCCACAGTATCACGCAGCCAATCCACGGATATTGGTAGAACTCGGGTAAGTATTCCGATGACGACTTCATGGATATTTTCTCCGTCCTTTTCAGGTAAGCCAGTCAGTCTCAAATTCCATCTCCTCTTGTATCAAGCTTGCTCTTCACATGCACTTTTCAATTTGTCTTGGAAGCTCCTCAACTTTCTTCTGTAGCATGGTAATTTCTTGCTTGTTTTCTCTTGCAGCCGTTGTTTGCTTCAATACGTTTCTCCAAGCTTTTCAATAGTTTAGTCTACCCATCCACTTTTACCGTCAGAGCGTGAATAGCATTGAGAATGGTAACACTCATATTCTCCTCCCCTTCGCAGTCATCCTTCTTCTTCATTTTAATGTCATCCTGTTTCTTCTTCGCTTTTTTAGCATTGGGACTTTTAATAGGTGTGTGATTCTGATTTATTTTGCTCCTTTTGGAACTGTTACCATCTACCTCAATGTCTTCACTGTCGCTTTGCCCGCAATCCTCGTTACCAGCAGAAGTGTAGTTGTGGTTGGATATATTTGCATACAGGTCCTCTTCTTAAGTCCCAAAAAATCTTGAATCCGGAGGTGTTTACTTGTCTGTTTTAAACGTCAAAACTATCCAAAACATAATCTTGGGTTGTCGTAAAGGAAAATGAAAATTCAAGGACTAAGCAAAAACATTTTAAGAGAGCCTGTAAAAAGCATCCACTCACTCTGCCATCTTGGATCTTCTCTTTATGATGTGCTATGCTGTCGTTGGTCAGCACGTCGTGTGTTCCTCCTTTAAACTGACTTTATTATAACATAACAAAACAGCCCTCTTCCCTACTCATCCTCAGTCGCTGAGGCAAACCAATTTAGTCACATTTCTGAGATTTAAAGCTGCCCTCTTCTTTCGAAATTCTTCTGTATACGCGTCTGCTCTGTTGCTCACTGTACACTTCTGAGTGGGATTACGCATCGGTGATCATTCTGCGCCGTCAAATGTGTCAAGTATTTTGACGCGATCAATTACAAAATGTAATTACCGCCCGTTAAGGATAGGCACTGTGCCGGACCACCTATAGCAACAATCTGCATATAACTGATGCCTAAACAGTGGAGAAAAAACAAAAACATAGTCCAAAAACTTCTGATAAACCTCAAATATACATTTTCCCTGTAAAACGAGGGTTGGCCAAAAATAGTCGCCCCCTTCCAAAATTTGCAACAATTTTTCACAGTGTCAATCTTAACTATACAAAGGTAGATGCTGTTTTTTTGTACTCTAATAATTTCTGGGGGCAGTTTTACATAGAGTAAATAAAGAAATAATTTTTATATTTTATAAAACTACATTTTACTCTGTGGAACATACATGACTAACTATCGAGTTCTGCAATCAACACACCAAACACTGAATTCAAATTAAAGTCTGTGCTGGAGGAAAATGTTTTATTTTTTCAAGAAAAACAAAAGTGCAGCAAAGACGAGGTTCCTCAGTATAAATAACACCCCCTTGTAAAAATGCACAAATGAAATACAGGAAACAGAGGACAACGGTAAAGCTGCTGAGTCACAGGTCAAAACCTAGCTTGTATCCTGGCATCTGCTCTTGCAAGTTTCAAAGAAAGAATACATTATAATAAACGTCCATAATTAAAATAACAACAAAAGCAAACTTCTGTTCATAATAAAACATTCAAATGCCTCTAAAATAATCTGCTCACTTAGAAATTCACTTAAGGTTACAGTTTCTGTATGATTTGTTTGAATTATGTTATTCTCCCTACTCTTGGGTGTTTGGCCTACAAAATACAACTGAGACATTTGGGAATATTCACAAAAAATAAAATAAAAACATGATTGGTCAACCTTACACTGCAAAAGGAAATTGATAACGCGTGTTCATTTATGACAACCAGAGTAAACTGTCATCAGTTCTTGTGTTAAGGTACTGTTGGCAAAAACATCTCTTCCTGGCTTTGACAAAAAGTGTACAGTGCTCAGCTCGCACCTTTCTCTATCAGTCCCTTCAGGCACTTTAGAACACTTCAATCCACAGTAAGGTATTTAACGCAGAAGGTGTACATCCTAGCGTGCATGTTAATTAACAACAAATAAAATCAAACATGTCTCACTGAAGTGGATTAAGGATGATATAAGGAACTAGAGAATGCAATTTCTGGAGAAATTGCGTGTGAAGGCCAAGGAAGCTGAAAAAAAACTGTGGAATGCGTTAGAATGATGTTGAATGAAGTGGAATGAGGTTGAATGAAGCTGAATGAAGTTTAATAATACTGAATGAAGTGGAATGTAGTTGAATGAAGTTGAATGATCTTGAAGATGTACAATGGCCTGGACTGAGGACATAATAAACAGAAGGGGAGGAAGAAAAGAGGAAGTAAGGAAACACTTCACTTCCGGGTCACTTGGGTCACTTGGGAAGCTTCCGGGTCACTTGGGAAGCTTCCGGGTCACTTCCAGGTCATTTGGGTCACTTCCGGTCCATTTCCGGGTCATTTGAATCACTTCCGGTCCATTTCCGGGTCATTTGGGTCACTTCCAGTCTATTTCCGGGTCATTTGAGTCACTTACAGTGCATTTCTGGATCATTTGGGTCCCTTCCGGTCCATTTCCGGGGCATTTGGGTCACTTCCGGTCCATTTCCGGGTCATTTGGGTCACTTCCGGTTGATTTTGGGTCTTCCCCCAAGATGGCCGCCGCATTGGGGAGACCTCGAGGTGAGTATCCCCAGTCTACCTAATGTCCCTGCCCAAGATGGCCGCCGCACTGGGGAGACCTCTGGGTGAGTATCCCCAGTCTAGCTAATGTGCCTGCCCAATATGGCCGCCGCACTGGGGAGACCTCGGAGTAAGTATCCCCAGTTTAGCTAATGTCCCTATCCAAGATGGCCGGCGCACTGGGGAGACCTCGGGGTGAGTATCCCCAGTCTAGCTAATGTCCCTGTCCAAGATGGCCGCCGCACTCGAGCGACATCGGGGTGAGTATCCCAGTCTAGCGAATGTGCCTGCCCAAGATGGCCGCCGCACTGGGGAGACCTCTGGGTGAGTATCCCCAGTATAGCTAATGTGCCTGCCCAAGGTGGCCGCCGTACTGGGGAGACCTCGGAGTGAGTATCCTCATTCTAGCTCATGTCCCTGTCCAAGATGGCCGCCGCACTGTGGAGACCTCGGGGTGAGTATCCCCAGTCTAGCTAATGTTCCTGCCTCAGATGGCCGCCGCACTGGGGAGACCTCGGGGTGAGTATCCCCAGTCTAGCTAATGTCCCTTCCCAAGATGGCCGCCACACTGGGGAGACCTCGGGGTGAGCATCCCCAGTCTAGCTAATGTCCCTGTCCAAGATGGCCGCCGCACTGGGGAGACCAAGGGGCAATAACACTGGCCCATTGGAAATGAATGGTGAATTTTTGTGGGTTTTTTAAGTGTGAATGAGTTGAATGTGTTGAAAGTAGGAATTTTGGGGGTGTTGAAGAGTTGAATTTGTGTAAATTGGGAAGGTGTAAATGTGAAAAGTTGAACGTTGCAATGGAAATGAATGGTGTGAATTGTTGAATTTTTGTGGGTTTTTTAAGTGTGAATGAGTTGAATGTGTGGAAAGTAGAAATTTTGGGGATGTTGAAAAGCTGAATATGAGTAGAATGACTTGAATTTGTGGAAATTGGGAAAGTGTAAATGTGAAAAGTCGAATGTTCCGATGGAAATTAATGGTTAATAGTGGAATTTTGTGGATTTTTTAAGGGTGAATGAGTTGATTGTGTGGGAAGTAGGAATTTTGGGGGTGTTGAAAATCTGAATGTGAGCTGAATGAGTTGAATGACTTGAATTTGTGGAAATTGGAATGGTATAACTGTGAAAAGTTGAATGTGCCAATGGAAATGAATGGTGAATTGTTGAATTTTTGTGAGTTTTTTAAGGGTGAATGAGTTGAATGTGTGGGAAGTAGGAATTTAAGGAGGTGTTGAAAAGCTGAATGTGAGTTGAATGAGTTGAATGACTTGAGTTAGTGGAAATTGGGAAGGTGTAAATGTGAAAAGTTGAATGTTCCAATGGAAATCAATGGTTAATAGTGGAATTTTTTTTTTTAAGGGTGAATGAGTTGAAAGTGTTGCAAGTAGGAATTTGGGGATATTGAAAAGTTGAGCTGAATGAGTTGAATGAGTTGAATTTGTGGAAATTGGAATGGTGTAAATATGAAAACTTGAATTTGCCAATGGAAATTAATGGTGAATGGTTGAATTTTTGTGGATTTTTTAAGGGTGAATGAGTTGAATGTGTGGGAAATAGGAATTTTGGGTGTTGAAAAGCTTGACCAATATGAGTTGAATGAGATGAATGTTGTGAATTTCAAATTGGAATGATGTAAATGTGAATTGTTGAATTTGGCAATGGGAATGAATGGTGGAATTTTGTGTTTTTTTTAATAGGTGAATAAGTTGAATTTTGGGGAAATAGGAATTGAGGGTGTGTTGAATAGCTGTACCAATGTGAGTTGAATGAGTTGAATCTAGTGAATTTGAAATTGGAATGGTGGAAATGGGAAATGTTTGTGCCATTGGACATGAATGTTTTTTTGGGAGGTGAAAAACTGGAAATTTGGGGGAAACCGTAAATTTTAATCGGCGAAAAAAAGGAATCCGTGCTGGCGGGAATTTCTGGAATATATTGAAGTTGTAATGGCGAGAGTCGGTTGAAAAATGTGGAAAGTAGAAGAATGCCAAAAAGTGCGAGAAACAAAATAGAAGAAGAATAAAGTTGAATGGTGTAGAATAACATATGTGTGAAGGCCTTCGCCATTCAAGAATAAAGTTGAATGGTGTAGAAAAACATATGTGTGAAGGCCTTCAACTTAATTCCACACATATGTGTGAAGGCCTTCACAATAATGATTGTCCACTGATGTATTCAGTGGTAAAAATTTAACTCCATTTTAAACGCCTAATACGTCTAACTGCTTTTCCAAACAGATGTGCAGGCCAACAATGTCTGACCAAAGCCAGGCACACAAGACAAAAAAAATGTCCCACTCACTTAATCACTAAAGTTGTTTTTGTGAATTAAAACTTTACGTTTTTATTGTTGCCATTATACAGTTAAGTAAAACCGGAATCATTTTGCAAATGGCATACAGGGTGGGGGCACACAATCTTTAGGCCAAAACAAAGAAATGTGAAAGTGATACTCCTTCCTTGTAGGAACACTTCAGCAGAAACACACAAATACCACCACCGCCACCATCAAACATGTCTTTTTTCTCCACACAGCCATGAGTCTAGCCACCTTTCAGTTCCGCAGAGCAGCCAGCCTGCAACATAAAACATAACATTAACTTCAAAGTGCAAAAAATGAAGAATTGGAAACAAACAAAAAAAAAGAAAAAACAGAAAAAGCAAAATTTAAATATGATTTAAAACCAAAAACATTATAATAACTTCATTCAAATGGCACCAGGACCATACAATTCAGAATTTTAACAAAATTAACTGAAACATACAAATCTAATATCACAGGCCAATTTTTGGGGGGGATTTTGGGATAAACTTACTGTATGTGCATGTAATCAATACCTCTGTCAAACTAAATTAATTCAGTACATTTCAAAAACCTTTGGTAAATGACTATTGTCAGGTAACACAATAAATACTCATAATAACTAGAGAATGCAATTTCTAGAGAAATTGCGTGTGAAAGCGAAGGAAGCTGAATGAAAACTGCGGAATGCGTTGGAATTAAGTTGAATGATACTGAATTAAGTTGAACGATACTGAATAAAGTTGAATGATACTGAATTAAGTGGAATGAAGTTGAATGAAATTGAATGAGAAGGAGTGAATTTAAATGAAGTAGAATTAAGTGGAATGAAGTTGAATGATACTGAATGAAGTTGAATGACCTCTGTGAAAAACTGGAATGCGATGAAATATTGAAAACTACTGAATGTAGTTGAATGAAGTTGAATGACCTCAAATGATATAGAATAGCCGGGAATGAGGAGGACATAAAAAAATCAGAAGGGAAGAAAGAAAGGAGGAAGTAAGGAAAAAATAAAAGAAGGAAGTCAGGAAAAAAAGAAGGCAAACAAGGATGGAACGGCCGGGGATCGAACCCACAACCTCTGGTTGGGAAACGACCACTCTACCACTGAGCCATGCCACCCCCAATGTGAGAACGTGATTTGAATGAGCTGGAGATTGTCAATTAGAAATTGGAATGGTGTAAATGTTGAATGTGCCATTACTGAATGTGACGGGTACTTGGGGGTCAATTCGGGGTCACTTTTGGTTCATTTCCGGGTCATTTGGGTCACTTCCGGTTCATTTGGGTCACTTCCGGTTCATTTCTGGGTCATTTGGGTCACTTCCGGTCAATTTCTGGGTCATTTGGGTCATTTCCGGGCCAGTTCCTGATCATTTGGGCCACTTCCGGCTCATTACGCGGTCAGTCTGGTCACTTCCGGTTCAGTTCCGCGTCATTTGGGTCACTTCCGGTCCATTTCCGGGTCATTTGGGTCACTTCCAGGTCAACAAAATAGCCCCTACTGTAAATACACAAAACATTTGCAGTTTAAACTTTGAATTCAATATGTATTAAATTTCAAGTTTTCTTGCTTTTGGACTAGTCGACTAGTCGCAAATAAAATTTTAAACTAGTCTGCAAATTAGTCGAAATTCCCATCCCTAAACACAACGCCATACCTTTTCACATAACCTCTGCCACATTTAACTTCAAAAGGTCCAAAATAGTCTATCCCTACATTTATGAAAGAGGGATTGTCCATTTCCCCCGCGACCCTTGTGAGGAGAAGCGGTACAGATAATGGATGGATGGATGGATTGTCCATTTCAAGTCTATCTCTCGGCAGATTTGCCATTTTCTGTTCACCAGGTTTAACTGACAACCTTTTACATGTGACACATTTTGACAAGACTTTCCTTAGAGCTGCATCATCTTTTGGAATGCAATATGTTTCTCTCATCTTGGATAACATTACATTCCTACCATTATGACCTGTTTGCTTGTGAATATGTCTGAGAATCAAAGACAGACACACAGTGGTTTTGATGGAGTATTACAGGATGTTTCACATTGTACGGCAAAGCAGATTTATCCAACCTTCCACTCACCCTTAAGACACCATCGTCCAACACAGGATCTAGTTTCACAATATGACTAGTCTTCTGACTTTTTGACCCATTTGTAGGGTTAAGATTTCATCTTTGTAACTTTGATTGACACAATTTGACAATTTCCATCTCTGCATTTTCCAGTTCTGTGACTGTTAAGTAACCTTCATCTCTGTTTGACCTTTGCACTTTATTTCCCTTTTTCTTTTGATTATCACTGCCTGACAAATCTTTGCGCTCATGTACCAGTTTTAAGAGAAACTGTTTGAATCTCAATATCCAGGCAATAGCCTTTTTCAATCTGTACCAATCTGAGTAGTAACAAATGAGTTGACTAATTGGATCATCTTTGCACAGTATCAACATTAACACTCATGACCTTGACTTCTGCGTCATTTTGAATGTCCATTGATATTGCTGGTGACACTGGCCAAGACTTGGAGTCATTCTTGAGAAAGTCCGGTCCTTGAATCCAGGATTTGTTTGAGAGGAACTCGCTTGGTTTCATTCCTCTAGATGCATAGTCAGCCAGGTTCAACACTGAGCTTACATACCTCCACTGACTGACCATGGAGTGATCCCTGATAAGTGATACCATATTCGCCACAAAAGTCTTAAATCTGGCACTGTCATTTGCAAGGTATCCCAGCACCGTGGTACTGTCTGACCAGAATATGGATTCCTTCAATGTCATTTTTAGCTTGTTTCTCATAATTTTGTCCATTTTCACAGCTACAGCAGCCGCTGCAAGCTCCAATCGAGGAATGGTAGTTTGTTTCAAAGGTGATACTTGTGATTTGCTTATTACAAATGAGCAATGGGCTTCACCTCTTTCATTTGTGACACGAAAGTATGCATCCACACCGTATCCTTTCTCACTCGCAGTTGGGCAGACGTGACGTTTCCAAATCCAACTGGTTTAAAACATCTGTCCACTGTGAATCCTTTAGTTTCTCAAATTCTGACAACCACTGCTGTGACTTCTTAATCAGGTTCTTTGGGAATATCCTCATCCCACAAGAATTTCTTTCCACACAGGTCCTGCAAAATGATTTTTGTTGGAAGAATTACTGGGGACAAAAATACTAAACAGTCATAAATTGAACTCACAAACGACAAAATTCCTTGTCTAGTTTGTGTCATTGTTTTTTCACTGGTTTTGACTTTCAGAGAGTCTGTTTCAATACATCAATTTACTCCTAAAACTCGTTCATCTGGAAGTTCGTCATGACAGAGATCTAATGCCTTAACCTCTGATGCTCATTCAGTTTCAGGAATTGAGGTCAGGACAATTTTGCTGTTACTATTCCATTTTGTAAGATGAAAACCTCCACTTGCACACAGTTTAGTTAACTCCTTCACCATAGCGCAGACCCCACTTTCACTCGTGACTGACAAGACAATCATGTACATTAAAGTTATTCTGCACTGCACTAATGGCCATCTGTGACTTCTTGTGAGTGGCATCCTCAGCTGTTTTCTTCAAGGCAAAGTTGGCATAACTCGGTGAGGATGTTGCACCGAACAAATGCACAGTCATTTTGAACTCCTGCAGTGGTTCATACAGATTTTGTTCATGCCACCAGAGAAAGTGTAGCATATCTGTATCCTCTGGCGGAACCTTCACTTGGTGGTACATTGCTTCTATATCTGACATCAAGGCAATGTGGTCGTGTCTGAACCGGGTTAAAACGCCAACTAAAGAATTAGTCAAATCAGGTCCTTGTAAAAGTTCTTTGTTCAATGACTTGCCTTGGAATGAAACCGCACAGTCAAAAAGACAACACAGAGTTTTCCTTTCTGTGGGTGATATACCCCATGGTGAGGTATATACCATAATCTCCCATCATCACGTTTCAATTGTTCATTTGGCACCGGTACACCATATTTTTTGTCAATGAGGTCTGACATGAATGCTGTGTACTCTTTGTGAAAGTCTATGTTTTTCAGCATTTTCCTTTTGTGACTTTCTGCTCTCTGAACAACTAGCTCACGGTTGTTGGGTAGTTTGACAGACTGATCTTTAAGAAGGAGGCCTATGCAATAATGACCTTCAACCTTCTTAACAGTGTTCTTGACAGAGTCTAAGAAGCGTACATCTCGTGTCGCTCTTCATAAACCTTTTCTGGAAAATCATGGTTAAACTGTTTCACACACAGTGTTTCAATTTCTGACAGTGATATGCAGTTCACAGAAGCACTGTGTTCATTTTCCAAGTCCATTCTATCAAAAGGGCCATTGACAACCCACCCTAGAATTGTACGGACTGCATAGGGACCATCATCTACGCAGTGAATGATTTCCCAAGGTTCCATTGCTTTGTGAGCGTTTGATCCTATTAAAAGTCCAACATCAGCATCTATATCTGGCAGTTCAACTTTGTGCAGATGAGGCCACTTCTCCAAAACTGCCTGTCTTGGGATGCTCTCTTTTGAAACTGGAATGTCTTTGTGCGTGTATGCGTCAGGTAAATCAATGTACATTTTTCTTTTACAGTACTTACATTGTTTCAGGCTTAGAAGTAACTTGGCTCAACCTTTTTCTGGCCCATCGTGCGGAGAAGGAATCGGGTCTTCTTTCCTTCAATGCCAAGTTGTCTCATGAGTTTCTCTGAGCAGAATGTTGCGTCGCTGCCATTGTCCAAAAATGCGTATTACTTTGCCGTTTTTCTTAAGATTCACATGAACTGGCACAATAGCCAAAACTCTCCTGCCATTACCGCCCCCAGTGGCAGTCCTTACAGTCCTTGCTCAAATGACCTTGAGTCAAGCATGAAAAGCAAAGTCCTTTTCCCTTAAGGAACTCTGCTTTCCTTTTGAAGCAGTTGTCTTATGTTCTTACAGTCTGCAAGTGAGTGGCTTTTCTCACAATATGCACACGGGCTTTTAAACGCATCAACTGTCTGCTTTAGTGACTTTATTATTATTTGCGGGCTTTCCTTTTGTTGCAGGTGCCACACTGGTGGCAAATGCACTGCCCTTTTCTTTAAACGTCTTGTTTGGTTTTGAGTGTTGCTTGCCCTTGTTATTAACATCTTTAATGTCACCAAAAATCGGATCGGAAGCTTAGCTTGTCTGTTTACAAATCGGACTAAATCTGAAAACCTAGCTCTTCCACCAGAGTTTTCCTGAATGTCAAAAGCAAAGACCCTCCACATTTCTCTCATTTTATAAGGTAACTTGGAAACTATGACCTTGAGATTTGTTGGATTGTCTAGTTCCTCAAGATGGTTAATGTCCTGCATTGCGTTGTTGCAACCAATCAGAAATAGAGATTAACTATGCAAAGCTTTGACATCATCTGCCTTCACCTGAAGCCAATCAACAACCTTGTTCAAGTAAGCTGTTGCGATTTTGATCTCATTACCATAATGATAGTAGAAGAGTTTCATTGCCTCATGATAGCCTTTTTGAGGGCTCATGTGTTGGCAACTTCTGACCAAGTCTCTAGGTTTATCCCTTGTGCACTGCTCAAGATAATACATCTTGTCACTATCATTATCAATTTTGCTAACAATTGTGTGATCGAAAGCTCTTAGGAATGGCTTGAACTCTAAAGGATCACCACTGAATATTGGAACATCTCTCTGTGGTAATTTTGTTTGTTTCTGTTGTTTCACCAACATTTCTGTAATGTCATTCTGCTTTCGCATTACTTCACACAAGTTAACCTCAGTGTTCATGACAACCTTTCGTGTTGACATTTCCTGTTTAACTTTGTACTGTAGTATGTTTAAGTGAGTATCTGCCCATTTATTTATACCAACTCGGGGCAAACTACTATATGAGTCTGCACGCTGAGAAGCGACACCTTTTTCCCCGTCGTTATACTCACTCTCCTCAAGCACCTTGATCTTTGCAGTAGAAGCAGCAATTTGAGTTTTGATTTCAAGCTGCTCCTTCCTTGCCTTTAACTTCAATTCTTCCATTTCAAGAGCTTGTTTCTCCTTTAACTTCTCTGCCTTTGCGATCAGAGAAGCTCTTTCCGCTTTTTCCTTGCGACGTGCAGATGATGATGATGAAGTAGCCGAACCACAGCTGCTGGACCCGGCAGGGGATGTGCAGGATTCTGGACGCCTTCCTGCCGCTCGTCCTGTCAAAGATGCGCTGTCGTCTGGTCCCACGTCGTCCTTTTGCCGTCTTGCGTTGATAGTCCAGTTTTCAGCATTCATCATGGAACTGCTGAAATGTTCCTTTTTTGACTGATACCAAAATGCCTGATCAGCATCTTTCTCTTCTTCTGATAGCAGTTGTAGAACGTTCTCATTTGACTGGACAAAGTCCCTCATGAGTTTAGAAAACTCATTCAAATGTTCATCAACAGTATCTGGATTTTCATTATTTGTCATCAAGGCATTTATTTTATTCATTTTCGCTGTCACCTGTGAAAGCTTCGCTCTCCTTAAATTGACTTGTCGTTTCAAAAACTCCTCCAGGCCTTTTTCCGTGTACTTTGGCGCTCTCTTCTGGCCATCATTGGTAATGCACGCATTTGCGTCCTCTCTGATTTCTTGCATTTTGTCATCTGCCATCTTTGCTTCTTTATTTAATAAGAGTCCGAATAGAGTAGTCCATAACACAAAGCATGCGTTGCTTTCTTAATTAGTGTCATCTAATGAAGACCACCACATACTCGTTGTCTTATTTCTCTTCTTTTGGCTTATGAATACAAGTTACCAGTCCGTAGTTTGTTTCCTGAAGGTCCGCCGTGTGTGCTTTCCATCCGTCTCGGCTCGTCTCCTCCAGCTGAGCGCGGTCGTTTTACTTAATGTAGAGGCTATCTTTAGTTCTTTTAATTTCTTCTTCTTTTCGTTGTTTAACCTCTTCATTTAATGACTGACACAAACACCGTTTTACGCGTGAGCCAACACTGATGATCGCAGCACGATAAAAGGACTGTGTTGCTCGTCGGCCATCATTTTTATTTCTACTCCAACAATGCACAACACTTTCTTCTTCGTGTGTAACAAAAAATAATAAACTGCGCCCTCTAACATAGATGCAAAATCCCACACATATTTCAATTCAAAACCCAAAATAATTACAAAAAAGAAATGCATAATTTCTTTTCACCAAAATATAGAATTATCAGAAAATAAAATATTTGCAATTATTATTCATAAAAATAGCTAAACTTATTAAATGGCGCTAACACCAACAATGTCAACAAGACTAGGAGGCGGGGTTATTGCAGATAAAGCGTGAGTTACACGGCAGTTAAATCCCGACCGCGGAACTCCCTCAGACGGAACGCATTCTTTCAAGACCTCCTGAGTCAAGCGCGGCACACCACCCCTTAAACCATCGCCAGTGGAGAAGCCGGAACCGACCTGAGAGGCCACACCGGTGACCTGCGTCTTCAGGGGCCCTGGGCCACAAATGCCAGCACCCTCACAAGACCTGGTGCCACCGGCTGCCGTCCCCTTCAACAGCGCTCCCACTCCCAGTCCCTAACTGGCAGTGCACATGAGCGTGACCTGGAAAGATTTGGACAAATTGGCACGCAACATTCAAAAGTTTGAACCTGAACCAGGGGGGTCCCATAATACATCAGAATACTTTAGAGACATTGACTATCACCTTAAAAGGTTCCCAGCGACTACCCTTGACGACAAGCTCTACCTTATCAAGATGACTTCTAGTCGAGCAGTCAATTTACTAATCGACCGACAACCTGCTCATATAGTAGCCGATCCAGAAGCTTTACGCCAAGCGATGGTCCTGGAATTTGACGGCCCACAAGCCGCAGCCGGCATGGCAGTCGCCCTGTCCATTAAACAAGGGAAACATGAGTCTCCTCAGACCTATTACTGCCGCTTGCATATTTCGGATTTCTTCATGAACCTGGCAGGGAAGAAAATCAAGACATCTAAACGCTTTTTGTAGAAAATCTACAACCAAACCTCAAATACTATCTAGGGTTGAGCTTGTGCCCTCAGACGCTGACCAGTTCACAGCTGAGGGACTTGGCCACTAAAGGCTTCGCAAAGCTGAAACGTTCAAAGGCGAAACCAAAAGATGCGGATGTTTACATCGTACGCCGGGACCCACCCAATGAACTCGAGGGTGCCTCCCGCAAATCCTCTAAAGGGCCCCACGACAGTCCGGCAAACCAGTGCCCAACAACCGTAATGGGGGTGTAACACACCAAATCAATCTTGAGCCCCTCAAAACAATAATTTGCGTCGAAAACAAGATAATCACCGCGGAAATACACGCCCACGAGAGGAGCGCAACTCTGGCGCCACTCTGTCTAACCATGACAAACCCAAGCATAAAAAGACTCCGGCAAGTCCTCCTCGTAAGGCCCAGCCCCCGGCGGATAATCAAGATTGTGAGCTCGGCGCCTCCTTTAACTGACGTTCCTTCTCCGGTGCGACAACTTCTGGGTGATCTCACCGTTAAAGGAAATTCAAACAGGTTCCACCTGAGAACTAAACTTGAACAAACACTAGAACATGACGCATTAGTTGACCCTGGTGCGGACATCACAGTTATGTCAAGCACGCTGCTTAATCAACTGCAGGCCAGGTTACAAACAAAAAATAGGTCGCTCCATTTCCAACATTGCTCCACAAATATTCAGGCGTTCATGTTAACTAACATGTATTTGGACACTTTGGTGCTCTTGAAGTGGACTATTGGACCATACCAATTGGACCACCCGGTCTACATAGCTCCTGTGAAAGTAGTCCCTCTGCTCATTGGTCAGGACCTGCTGGACCGCTTTGCATCCCTGATCGATTACAGTCAACGCAAAATCTGGGCACAAGTGCAGTGGCCACCACTTGCACCACAGCCCAAATCACCCGCCTACTGCTACGCTCTAGGCCTGAAACATGCATCAGGTGACCTTGTCCTGAATGCACATGACCATCAACAGGTCAATGACCTGTCAAAAGGGGGACCGAGCTTGCTGTCCCAAAAGCGTCCACAACAGGTCTGTGGCTGGGGTACACTTCACCGCCTCCACTTTTTCTTAAGGAGATAAAAAGGCCTGGCCTTTGTCTCCCCCTTTCTCTCCCAAAATCTCTCTCTCAGAAAAAAGACACTCTCAAAGAAACTCAAGCTCTCTCTGATTCTAAAACTCTCTCACGTCTTAATTTTTGAGGCTGCACTTTTGATTGCACTCCCACGCGCCCGGAAATCACCCGCGGTCGACCTGCAAATAGCTGAGGATTTGGGTTCTCTGAACCTCCATCACCACGAACATGTGGCAGATGAGCCAAATGCCGGCTCTGGACAGCAAACGCTGAAGCAACATGCCAGTTAGAGGTGGGAATCTTTGGGCACTTCACGATTCGATTCCGATTCAGGGACTAAGATTCAATTATAAAATGATTATTGACACATCTTTAATTTAGCTGTTTTGATGCACTTTTTCACAACACACATTTTTTTTTTTACCTCTGAGTAAAGGTTCACTTGCAATTTTTAAAAGCATTCTTGTTAAGAAGAAACAAGAGATGAATTCATTTCCATTATATTTTATTAACTGATGGAAATGCGTGTTAACTGGAAAGTTAGAAAGTGTGTGCAATGCTGTAATCAATAAATATTGACAAAATAAATTGCTATACCAAAATAATTTGCGTTTTGTAAAAAAAAAAAAAAAAACCTCTGTTGATGCTCTTGAAATTAGATAATGTACATGTACTTCAGTACTAGCAGCTCGAAAAAGTGCTTTGCTGATTTTAAATGTTTGTAAACATGAAATGGTTCCCGTGAGTTACAAATAAAATACTCCTTCTGTGTCCGCAGTTAATTAACATATTTAAATAATCGAAATATGGACCTTAGTGAATCGATTCAGGTTCGTCCGTGTCTGAATCGTGATGCATCTAAAAATCGGAATTTTCCCCCACCTCTAACGCCGGTGTTGCCCCCTTTCGGAGCCCGACACCGCACAGTGGCCGGCCCACATGAGAACCCAACCAAGCTTTTGGTGCCGCTCCCAGCAGCCTCCTTTTTATTTTTCCTTTTTTTTGCTTCCATCTGCAAACGAGTGAGGGTAATTCCCCTCTTTGCTCTTCACGTGAGACTCCACAACCGTAACTTTGTAGCTCGCCAGAGCATTTCAGTGGGTGCATACAAAATTGGTAGTGAACGCGAACAAACTTTGTGCATTTCACAGAGCCAGCCGACTCGACTTACACCCTCTCACGTTCATCTATCAGACATCCCATTTTTCCCTTGCCAATTATTTTTGATATTTGTTTTCTTTTTTCTCTCTTCATTTATTTAGGCTTGCCATATGATAGTTTTTCTTGTATGTTTCACTAGTTGTAGTTAATAAATATTGTCCATATACAGAAGTCAAGCGTGAATTATGTGTGTTTGGGTCAAAGTATTAACCTCTATTTTATTCAAAGAGCTCACAACTAATTTCATTGTAACACCTTCACATTTCATGACTGATTTAATGAGGTTTTTCGGCAAAGTCCCCTCTAAATAACCTAAAATTTTGACGTGGTGCCCCTAGAGGCGAGCAGGAGTAATGCAGGCATTGCTCTCTGTCGCCATTAACTATTGACACTCTTATGAGTGACCCCCATGTTCGCTACACCAGATTAAGAAATTAAGGTGTTTTGCACCGGAGCTCTAGCACTGCTACAAGAAACACATTTAACAGAGAAGGACCATTTAAAGTTGAAGCGTGAGTGGGTGGATCAGGTTTACAGTGCATCTTGTAAAACCGCTAAGAAGACAGGGGTGTCTATTCTTATTAGTAAATCAGTCTATTACAACAATCAGAAGTTGATAAAGGATAAGCAAGTTTGTTATGTGATGGTTGTTGGCACAATAAGTAATGTGAAAATGACAATATGTGCTTTCTATGCTCCCAATGAGGACAAGTCCACACAAATATTGTTTTACTTTAGGCAGAAAAAGGTAAAGGAATGATTTTGAAAGGGGGTGACTTTAATTGTGTTATTGACAGTAGGTTGGAAAGACTTCCTGCATCCAATGAACCACGAACCAAAAAAGAAAGTCTAACACTGCAGGAAATGGGTCTAACAGACATATGGAGGTATCAACACCCAAGAAAAAGAAAATATACATTTATGTCTGAGGTACATGGAAGCTATTCTAGATTAGACATGTTCGTCTTATCAAGGAAAGACCTCTACAGAGGGGGTTCACTGTGAATAGTTACAGTCTCAGTCCCATGTTGTGTTCATGCCACTTCCCTTTTTTCATCATTTGTAAAAACAATTTTATAATCTAATTTACACACTTACTGGTAAGTGTAACATGACAGACAGAAAGAAGCAATGAATATGCAACAGTGCTTCTTAGTAACCTAATGGGGAAAATGTGTGTGTAGCGGACAAAAAAACTGAAAGTTTCCCTCACTCGCACTTACCGTCTAGAAAGCTGGTCTTCCTTCTCTTGGCTGCGTGTACTCTCTGCACCCACTGAGGTGGCTCCTGCAGGCAATTTGTTGAGCTGGTCCATTACCTCCAGGCCACTCTCCTCTGCGATTTGGTGGATCAAGTCATCCACCTGTTCTTGTGGTGTTGTCAGTGTCATTGCAGAGCTCATGGAGTCCTCCATTACCTGGTTTTGGGAAAACAAACACAGATTGAACTACACATAACCAGATGTTCACAAAAGCCTTGAGTAGAACGTCTGCAAAGATAGTTCAAAACACACCAAATGCTTGATCACAACACAGAACAAGAGCCAAGCGGCAATACAGAGGCAGTCACTTACTGAGGTGTGGACATCAAGGTTCTGGACTTGGCTTTCAAACTTATCCATGACAGCAGAGACCTTTTGAAGGTCCATAGAGTTCAGAGCTTTGTCAAGAGCCTTGGTCACCTGGCTCATGTTTTTAGTCACCTGTGAGAAAAAGCATAAGATCAGATTTCTATCTATCATACACAACATCCCTGAAGTGATTATAGACCAGATGAATAAAGAAAATCTAACTAGAGCAGCAGGCAGCTAAAAGAGCCACCACAGCCCTGGCCACGTTGAGATTCTGCCACATTGGAATTGGAATTTTTGGAAAATGACACTATAAACCACTAACACAGGCGTCTCAAACTCAATTTATAGGGTGGTTGATGGAGGTTGTGAGTCCAGGTGTGTCTGGGATAGGGCTGGGAGATTCAAAATTCATATAACAGTATCAATTTCATCCCATCACGGTTATATGTCACAATGAAAAATTATGAGTAAAAATATTTCAAATTAGTAATAATTTAACAAATTATTCACTTCTGAATTGGTTTATTATATGCTCCATTAGAGAAGCTAAATTGATGAAATGACAATAAAACAATTATGAATTCATCTAACATTTATGGTGCAAATCTTTAGTCAGAATTTGAACTCCCTAGTGGAATAAAAAGAATACTGTTGATACTTTCAATGAAAACAGTACAACTGGCTTTCAGTTTCATTTTCTATCATTCATGCAAATTACAGTGCCCCTGGATTAATTGATTAAATCATAGCTGTTTTCACTGGAGGAACTCCCTCAATCCCAGCGTTTTACTGGATTTTGACCGATCTTGCAAGGCCCACAGAATATTGTGTTCTATTGCTGTACAAACAAGGAAAGAAAGAGGACTCTTCTTTCAGCAGAAAAGTTTGTTTCTATCTTTTTCAGTTCTTTTGCAATCTGCACTAGAAAATAGCTAAATTTTTCAATGAGCCATCACCTTACCGTGGTGGAGGGGTTTGCGTGTCTCAATGATCCTAGGAGCTAAATTGTCTGGGGCTTTATGCCGCTGGCAGGGTCACCCATGGCAAACAGGTCCCAGGTGAGGGACCAGACCAAGCACGGCTCAGAAGACCGCGATGATGACTGAAATATATGGACCTCGTTTTCCGTTGCCCGGACGCGGGTCACCGGGGCCCCCTTCTGGAGCTAGGCCTGGAGGTGGCGCTAATTTGCGAGTGCCTGGTGAGCTGGGCTCAGCCCGAAAAGGCAACGTGGGTCCCCCTTCCCATGGGCTCACTACCTGTGAGAGGGGCCAAAGGGATCGGGTGCTCTGTGAGCTGCACGGCGGTAAAGGGCAGGGACCTTGGCGGTCCGTTCCCCCGGCTACAGAAACTAGCTCTTGGGACATGGAATGTCACCTCTCTGGCAGGGAAGGAGCCCGGGCTGGTGTGTGAGGCTGAAAAGTTCTGACTAGATATAGTCGGGCTCACCTCCACTCACAGCTTGGGCTCTGGTACCAGTCCTCTCGAGAAGGGTTGGACACTCTTTCACTCTGGAGTTGCCCAAGGTCAGAGGCGCCAACCAGGTGTGGGCATACTTATTGCCCCCCGGCTTGGCGCCTGCACATTGGGGTTTACCCCGGTGGACGAGAGGGTAGCCTCCCTCAGCCTTCGGGTGGGGGGGGTTACCCTGATTGTTGTTTGTGCCTATGCACCAAACAACAGTGCAGAGTACCCACCCTTTTTGGAGTCCTTCTAGGGTGTGCTGGGGAGTGCGCCCCCTGGGGACTCCATCCCCTGGAGACCTGGAAGGGCGTGATTGGGAGGAACGCCGCCCCCTCCCGATCTGAACCCGAGTGGTGTTCTGTTATTGGACTTCTGTGCTCGTCATTGATTGTCCATAATGTACACCATGTTCAAACAAAGTTGTCCACTTGTGCACTTGGCACCAGGACACCAACAGCCACAGTTGAGCGACTTTGTAGTCGTATCATCGGATTTGCAGCCGTATGTTTTGGACACTCGGGTGAAGAGAGGGGCGGAGCTGTCAAATGATCACCATCTGGTGGTGTGTTGGCTCCGATGGTGGGTTAAGATGCCGGTTCGACCCGGCAGACCCAAACGTATTGTGAGGGTTTGCTGGGAAAGTCTGGCAGAATCTCCTGTCAATTTCAACTCCCGACTCCGGCAGAACTTTGCCCACGTCCTAGGGGAGACAGGGGACATTGAGTCAGAGTGGACTATTTTTCGTGCCTCCATTGTTGAGGCGGCCGATCGGAGCTGTGGCCATAAGGTGGTCGGTGCCTGTTGTGGCGGATACCCCCAAACCTGCTGGTGGCACCAGCGGTAAGGGGTGCTGTCAAGCTGAAAAAGGAATCCTATCGGGCAAAATTTGGTCTGCGGGACTTCGAGGGCAGCTGACAGATACCGGCTGGTCAAGAGGGATGCAGCTTTGGCAGATGCTGAAGCAAAAACTTAAACGTGGGAGGATTTTGGTGAGGCCATGGAAAATGACTTCCGGACGGCTTCGACGAAATTCTGGTCCACCATCCGGCATCTTAGGAGAGGAAAGCAGTGCAACATTAACAATGTGTTTCATGAATATGTGGTGCTGCTGACCTCGACTCGGGAATACTTCAAAGACCCCCTCAATTTCACTGACACGCCTTCCACTGAGGAAGTAGAGCCTGGAGGCTCCAAGGTGGGCTCTCCTATCTCTGGGGTTGAAGTCACTGAGGTATGTAAAAAGCTCCTTGATGGCAAAGCCTCAGGGGTGGATTAGGTCTGCATGGATGACACGTCCACGCGATGATGTAGAGGCATCGGGGACAGTGCCTCTGGATTGGCAGACCAGGGTAGTGAGCCCTCTTTTTAAAAAGGAGGACCGGAGGGCCAGTTCTACACTCTCAGCAGGGTCCTCGAGGGTTCATGGGAGTTCGCCCAACCAGTCTACATGTGTTTTGTGGACTTGGAGAAGGAGTTCGACCATGTCGCTTGGGGAGTTCTGTGGGGGGTGCTTCAGGAGTACGGGATTGATCCGGGCTGTTCGGTCCCTGTACCACCGATGTCAGAGTGTGGTCTGCATTGTCGGCAGTAAGTCGGAGAGATTTCCAGTGAGGGTTGGACTCCGCCAAGGCTACCCTTTGTCACCGATACTGTTCATAACTTTTATAGACAGAATTTCTAGGCGCAGCTAAGGTGTTGAGGGGGTCCGGTTTGGTGGCATAGGTATTGCATCTCTGCTTTTTGCAGATGACGTGGTACTGTTGGCTTCTTCAAGCCGCGATCTCCAACTCTTGCTTGCAAGGAGAGTGTGAAGCGGTTGGGATGAAAATGAGCACCTCTAAATCTGAGACCATGGTCTCAGGAACCTTGGAAACATCACAATTCAGCAAAACACAAATCCGTCCACAACACAGATAACCCAATTCGTTACAATATGCTGTTGAACATTCAAAGATTTCAATGCCTAAAAAGTGTCGACAATTTCATAGACTTTTTAAAGTTACTGTATTTTTTTCCAATGTAAAAATAGTTTTAATATAGTTAGCAATAATTGTAACTGTTAATGTATGTGTTTTTGTCATCACAAAAAGTGTATATGTGTACTGTAATGACAACTTGGCTTTAACTTGATTACTTAGATGTGTCATTGGCTGTTGCTGCTGAGTGTTTAAAGATTTCAGTGTCTTAATAATTTACAAAATTGATAGATTTTTATTGTTAGTGTATTTTTTATTCTGGTGTAATTTCTTAGTATGGAATGGTTCGTTTTTATTAATTTTTTTCGAAAAAAAAGTACAGTTTACTTGTCATCTTTTCAAAAGAAACATATTTGGAAAAATTAAAAAATATATGGTTTTTTTGTACCAAAAATATACCGAACCGAAGTTTCCAAAAAACCGAACCGAACCGAAACGTGATTTAGCGTGCCGTTATTGCCGTGCCTTATTTCGTTACAGGTGCATACCACGTTTTGTGTAATTCGTGGATCAATTTATTACTTTTAAATTATGCATACTAGTGAAGAAAAACAAAAGCTTTTTGATAAAGTTTAAATTAACACAAATTTAAAAACCAATACAAGTGTTTATTTTAGTTTTCTTTAGCACAGGGCATTTTCCCAATTTACTCCTCTGATTTCACTACCTTCCGTAAAAAAAAAAAAAAAAAAGGTCTTGATGCCCAAGAAGAGTGAAATATGTATACAAGTACTTCTTTTTGTATTCATGGATAATTTCACTGCATTAGTGCTACTCTGCATAGTGTATAGTTTTGGTTCAATTTCAAAACCTACGAAATATTTACAGCAAAAAAATTTAAGGCCAGTGTATCACCATCAATTTAAGCCGCTTCCTTATCTATAAACATGTCAGGAATGATGGCCTAAGTTGCAAAGTTTAATACATGTTGAATGTACTATCGTCTTAATTATCTTCATGATTAGTTTGTACATTAAGAATTCAAGCTGGAAGCGAATGATGCTTATTATAAGAGCAGCAGCTTGCTTCTCCGATTTGCTGCGATTTATATATTATCAGATTAGTCGACTAATCGCAACTACTGTTAGTGATTAGTCGCCTAGCAAAATAATCATTTGTGGCAGCCCTACTCCTTTCTCTTTCCGATTTCTCTCTGCACGGCCACTTCACAGCCGCACTGCCTCCACTGTGTATATTGTATAATTAATTATACCATGTATACTGTTGGACTTTTCTGAAATATGATCCTGGCTGATCACTGCTACCTGCTGTCTTTTTTTTAAAAAATGTTTTACATGGCAGACAAACCTGATCTTCAGTCAGAAGTTGCGTCAGCCCCAGCTGCACACTATAGCTAGGTTAACACCGCAGGTCTTAATGCTCAATTCAGCTTTTTTGAAAAAAATCTATTTTTTTGGTGTAAGCGTTCATATTACATTATAAAGTCGACCTCGGTCTTGTCTGCTGTATGAACACGTGTCGCCAAAGTGACCCCCATGCGCAGAAGAGACGACGTCACTCACAACGTATTGTTTACGGAAGCAAATGCGGTCCAGCGTGTCAGGACATTTTATACAGTGAAGCAATTCGGTATAAAGTAGAAATAAATACAGTATTCGTGGGTAATTACGAGGCGAGGCTTCTCTATCTCATTTCATGGAGACATCACTAACGATATCACGTCATATCATATTGTATTGTATGTTATTTTGTATTTCCTGCATCCACCATTCCTGCTAAAACAATGCACATTGGGACTAATGAAGGTTCTTATATTTTAAATATTTATTATATAACAGAGCTGGGCACTTTACCCTTTTTTGCGGGTCCGTCCTCAGTCCGCGACCTGGGTACCCTTCAATCCTCATCCCTCCGTCCTTAATTCATAAAAATTGTCGTCCTCCGACCCCGTCCGTCCTTGTCCTTTTAAAGCACTTCCGTCCGTACATTCTGTCGGTCCCAAACCCTAGCCTCCGTCCAACCGTCCACAAAATGGACATCCATCCGTGCCTGGGACGGAATGTCCAGCTCTGAAAACGAATATACTTTTAATCTTATCAACCCCCTCCTCTCAGCTGACATATGCGGTGACGCCCTCTGTCCTTTCCGATATTCAGTGGCTGTCTACGTTATTTTGTAGTATTTTCTCCTCAGTTACTTAATAGGTTGCTTCATATTTTGATGTTCACAGTTTGGTACTCTCCGCTGTCACATGGTTCCAGCCAGGCCTATGTGACAAGTGCACTGTATCACATAAGCACATATTTAGGTGTTTTGCGACTGCAACTCGATAGTTTAACAATTATTATGGCTTCCCTTTGTCTGTGTGATAACGCTACTTAGAAAAGTGTAACTTTGTCACTGCAGTGGAGGTGGTGATTAGTGACTTATGTACGTAGACACATGATGCAAAGTGAGCATTTGCCTTTGCATCATGTTTAGCCAAGCCATCTGTCCAGCCACAGCTGAGGCTTTGAAAATCAGTGTGTAACAAGCAGGTGAAGCAGGTGTACAATTTGCACATCTCTGTTACACTGAGCAGTGTGCACGGAAGAGGGGTTACAAAGACGTAAACATGCATTACTGCGACTGGACAAATCGGGCCAAATCTCTACCTTTGGGCAAATTCATACCTTATTTTCAATATACCGTTTATTGCACAAAAAGGGGTTCAAGTGTCAAAAAAGTTAAAAAGTACAACTAATTCAAACCTTATTAATATTTATTAGGTGATTCAGATGATCATGTGATCAGTGATTATGTGATTCAAAACATGAACGGTTCTTCAGAATGTGAACAAGATTGGTGTCTGATGTCTTGAGAACCGCAACTTTGTGCATTCAAGACATCAGCCAGACTTGATATGACGACTCATCTCCCAAATAGATGGTTGTTTCGCCGTGTCACAGTCGCTCATCCTGCTTTGTTTTTTTTCTTTCAAAACGGGAAGGGGGAAGTCAACCTTGTTTCACGCCACTCGGCAGCAATGACGTTAGTTTTTAGTGCAGAAACCAACTAAATACTCCCAATAAATCCCAATAAAGGGGCTAGCCTGCTAACCCTCACTACTATGCTGCCGGCACAGCCGCAGGTACATCCGGCATATGTAAACATTGTGCAATCGGCTTGACAGGTGTTGTTTTTTGTTGTTGTTTTTTTTTTACTTTATTTGGCAAGCAATGTTAAGTTAATACTGGAACCAATCATAAGCCTAACTGGTCATGAAGAAAATCGTGGGATTGTTTAAATTATTTGCATACGGCCACTTGTACTTTATAGTCATGTCTTTTGAGGCAGGTTTTGGTTTTGGCAATTTTGACAGACGAATTTTCCCTTTGCCAGAGTGGCGAATATGGGAAATATTTATCACGCCACTCCCCATTTCAACTCTTCATTGGCGACTTGGCGAACGAGGAGTGCCAACTCTGAAAATCTTCCCAGGGAAACCAGTATCAGAAGCATCAAAAGGCCGTCAGGCGAGTACCCGAGTTTCTCCAGCCCGCCACTGTGCCCGGCCGTCCATCTCAATTGTCAATCATGGCACCAGCGAAGAGAACCCTTACATGTATGTGGCAAACTACACTCAAATGTGGCTAGGAAATGCTTTTACTGTTTAGTCACTTTGGCTAAGAGGTCTCATGACCCTATAACATCCCTATAACATCTTTGTTTTGCCTGTTTCCATACAACATGGCCATCTATTGCTAATGCGAGCTTGGTTATTGGTCATCGATGTGTAATCTATGCATTTATATTGACAGTGAATTTATTCTATTTCTGTCACTGCGGTTAAACATACCAAACGGTACATCTGGATAGCTCTGAAAAATGCGACAAATCTCCACAGTGCAAACAGAAGCCATTCATGTTTAATTCATCACATTTGTGTGAGGGTTGAAGATACAGTAATATATGCACAACTGTACTTATAGTCAAAATGTTCAATGTATTGCACGTAACTTACTGATTTCATTGTGACAGCAGTCTGGACTTTAGAGGCCACAGCGTCGACTCGAGATGCCATGCGCAGCCAGTTCAGACCTTCATTTTTTTTCCGGATGGCATTCTCAGCATAAACTCGAGCACATTCCACATTTTTCTGTTGCAGAGCCTGTGATAAGAACATGACACACAAAGTTCAATATTAAAACTGCGTACTAATTTTTATACATGCATACATTTAATTTTTGGTGTGCCAGCAAAGATTAAATCAAGGCAACTGGACTGTTCTAGTTTTTTGAAGGCATTTTTGTCTGATAGTGTCAGTGGATACTCAAAAAAAGACAGGTTCACGCCAAAGACAAAATTCGAGAAGCATAAATCAATTGGACTGTTCTTGTTTGTTGAAGACATTTTTGTCTGACACTGTCAGTACCCACTAACACCCTCATACAAAACCAGGTTCACTCCAAACACAGACAAAATCCCAAACAGCAAACTCAACAATGTGGTTTATGCTAATGTCACAACTTTCACAACTTTGATACTATACCGTATAAAGTACACCAATTAAAACTACGAGGAAAAAGCAGTGGAATAATAGAATAATAACAATTTCAAATTCTTGATAATTAAAAAAAACATACAAAAACTATACAAATTTGAATACTTCTAATACTAAAAATGGGTTGATTTTGCTGCTTAACTCATATTCCACAAACGCAATATTAATCAGAATGCCGTGTTTGGACTAGTGGGTCTGCTGGGAACATATTCTTGAAAAGAATGTTTGGGTCGATTTCCACTTTAAATAAGGTTTATGAATTATGAAACCTCTGCCGTTAGCATCTCTCCCATTGCGTCATGCACGGACACTATTTTTTGGGGGGGGGCGGGAAATGCGGACTGAGGACGATCATTTTTATGAATAAGGACGGGGAGACGATGACGGAAGGGTGCCCAAGTCGCGGACGGAGGACGGACCGGCAAAATAAGGTATAGTCTGGGTACTGGGACGTTGGGATACTGTCACACTGAATTTTTTTTTTTTTTTTTTAAATGAAGTACATCAGATTAAAAGCTATTTTGATAAAATAGTATGACCTCTATGAAAGGCCAAAAGGTGGCAACATTTGAAAGGAAATTAAAAATGACCTACTTCCCTTTGAGTTCAGAGTAGGGCTCCAGGGAGTTTTTTTGAGGGTCTTGGACTGGAGCTGTTTCGTTAAAAACTGGACATAACTGAGCCATTTTTAAACCAAAAAATAAACTAAATAAACTACACAATAAACTAAATAAAATAGTGATTAATTGGTCAAGGAGTGAGGTGTATGCCAAGTTTCATATGTTTTCACGAATGAGAATCAGTGTAATTTTTCTAGGCAAAAAGCGCGTCACCATGGCAACAGCATTCGGCAAAATAAAAAGCTTTACTTTTCCTGGTCATCTTGAACATCGTGGGGGACAAGTTCAAGACAATCAGATAAAATCTCTAGAGTTTTTTAAAAATGTGACCTCCATAAAAGGCCATAATGGGGCGTGAAAGCAAATTCAAAATGGCGGAAATGGTGTGTGTTAGGTTTAGCACATGGCTCCGAGAGACTTCTTTGTACAGTAGGTCTTGGGCTGTCACATATACCTCCAACATTTCGTAGACATCAGTGACACATACAACACTATGGCCTAATAAAATATTGATGCTGTTGCCAGTTTCATGAGTTTGCGTGCATTTTTAGACCCTCAAAGGTAGTGCTGTTTACTTGGCAAATTGCGCGTTACCATGGCAACAACTTTTTGTGAAAATTCACAAACTTCATGTTGCAACATCATAATGGCCTAAACACTATTCAGAGCAAATATGAGGTAAATCTGGTTAACCGGTGGGGGAGAAATAAAAAATAAATCCTTTAGCCGACTGACGGACTTGCGGATCGGTGATGTTTATTGATGGAAGCAATGACGGAAGCATGGTTAAAATAAAGAAATAATCAAATTGCAATTTTTTTTCCTAAAAATTGCGATTGAGATATGAGTTAACATTTTTTTCCAAGGTCCTTTTGTAACGTATTGTGTCTCTATGTATGAACTGTATTTCAACAATTAATCTTTATTACAACAAAAAATATCAGATCTGTTATGTATCATGGAATACTGAGGAAAAAGCAAAATGAATCATTAATTCATATATAAGATTATCTACCGTATTTTCCTGACTATAAGTCGCGGTTTTTTTTCCATAGACTTATACTCTGGACCGACTTATGTGTGAAATTATTAACACATTATATCATATCCCTTTCCTTTTAAAGGTCAGCAAACAATACACCAAACAACCACAGGAGGGCGTTCTAAGGCTGCATATAAACCTGCATTACATATTGGCTTTACAACGGGCAGAATATCCTGGAGTGTGTATCATTTCACATGTTATTGTAACCAACATAAAGAAACAAAGATAAAACATAAAAGCTATTAAAATGCATGAATAATTTAAACGGTTAAAATCTAATCTTGTGTTAAGCAATTAAAGGCTTATACAAACAGCTAAACATTCACAAACAAACTCCACAGACTCCAGGTGTGCAGCGAAGTTGCCTGTTTATATTGTGAAATTGCACAAGAAACAGAATATACTATCAATCTATGCATTACATACACATGTATTTTTATAGACATGAACAAGATGAGCCTATGCTAAGGATTAGCGATCGCGATTAGCATTAGCGATAGCAATTAGTATGTTCAGTCAACAAAGAACAAGCATCCACAATTCAGCTCGTATATAAGTGTTGCATGCTCATTACACACAATTGTCTAAGTTACTTACAGACGATGGTTGAACAAGAATGAACCACAAACAGGCAGTTGCCGTGCCTATCACTGTGTGTGTGTCATCATGCAGCCAGACATGTAAGTAGCAGAGCGCAGGAGACTAACATAGGTAATTACGACCGAATACATAAATACTTTGGGAGACTTGGAAACATTCGACATGGTGGACGATAAATAAAAGACTTATTTAATTGATCTACAACCGTTTTGGTGAGTTTAAAGTTATCTTACCATAACTTTCTTGTATGCTACATGTTGCTAAATGTTACCATTGTAGCTCGATTGAAATGATGTGTACTAAGAGCAAAATTAATCTCCTCCAAAAATGCGACTTATACTCCAGTGCGACTTAAAAAACATGTTTTTATGGCTGCTGCGACTTGTACTCCGGAGCGACGTATAGTCCAGAAAATACGGAACTACAATTACAATATTTTGATGTGCGCTTTGGTAACATAACATACGTCTACCACACAGATGTGGTGTAAACATAAGTACAGTGTATACTATACTGATAATATACTGTAAAGCCACTTCTTACATATCACTTTGTTTCATGAAACAATGTAAAGTTGGACAGCATTTCTTAATCACTCAACTTCTTATAAAAATATAGGCCAAAAAACAATAATCCAGTGGCTGTACCACCTCCTACACGTCACTTCATTTCATGAAACGTGATATGTAAACGTGGGCTGGACTTTTTAAATCACTCAACCATAACCAAATAAAAGAGAAGATGCTACGAGCGTTTGAGCGGGTCAACTACTGTATGTGGCCATAACTACAGACGGATGGACGTCCATATCCACCGAATCTTAGATGACTATAATGTGTCATATGTGGACGAAGGACATCTCCGCAGCTGTGTGCTTCAGACATGTGCCTGGGAGGAAAGACACACAGCTGAAAAGTTGGCTGCTCACCTGCGGAGTGTGATGGGTACGTGGGCACGAGAAAATAAATTTGTCGCCTGTGTGCATGATAATGCCGCTAACATGGTGCTGGCGAATGAGACCCTGCTGGACTGGGAGTCCGTACCATTACTCATTACATTATTCATAATAAATGCCATGCATTGCATTGGCAAATGTATCAGAAATGTATTTCTCTTTCAATTCACCTTTATTCAGTCAGTTGTTGTTACATCAATAGAATAGAAGAATAACAAACTGTCCTGAATGTTTGGGCTAAAATAGCCCCTAAATACACAGAGCATTTGCATTGTAAACTTTGAATTTAATATGTATTAAATTTCAAGTTTTCTTGCTTATAGACTAGTCGACTAGTCTCAAATAAAATTTAAGACTAGTCGGCAGGCAAATTAGTTGAAATTCCCATTCCTAGTTTACTTATAACAAAACAAAATATATAATTCACAATTCTCATATTTGGGAAAAAAAGATCATGAAAATAAATGTAATCAACTAGATAATGCACTTTACCAACTTACTTCAATTATGCTGTGCACAAACCAAAATAATGTAAAGGCCCAATCCAATGTAACTATCTGTACATTTCATTTTTATCGAACAAAATGTTTTCACGATTTATCATTAAAAAAATGAAAATGTGATTACTTTCCCGAAGCATACACAAAATCTTATCAGACCAAAAAAAAAAAAGAACATATTTTCCTTTTCTCTTATGTTACATTTACTTTTTTTTTCCTTATTACCAACCGACATATTTGATACCTAACTTACGCAAGAGTTCCAAAACTAACATCACTGCGTGTAGTCCTCCAGGTATCGAAGTGTGTTGACCCGACGACCTATTTTCACGACTATAAGGCGCACTTAAGTTTAAAAATTTCTCCAAAATGGACGGTGCGCTTTATAATGCGGTGCGGCTTATGTGTGCACCGAGTTCCAATATCTGTGACAGTTATGTGACTTTGTTGAGCGCTACGTTTGACTGACTGGGAGCATTTGCTGCCAACACGCTGGTTATATAGAGAAAAGGCGGACGTGAGTGAGGACAGCATGCGGACGTTAAAGGGAGAAGGGTGGGCGTGACAGACGACGCTAAAGGCACACCCCAGTAGGTATATAGTGCCGGTATATGCATTCATTGTGCATAACAACATTGAAAATGGCACCAACGAAGAGACACGCCTACAAAGCACAGTTCAAACTGCAAGCTGCAAGCTATAAGCTATAAGCGAGAGCAAAAGAGAGAGGGAGAAAAAAACACTTGCAGAGAGCAAAAACACTTGCAGAAGAAATGTTGAACATTGCTTTGGCCCAACTCGGTCGGCATTTATTCGAACATGCATCTTATCAGCGTCAACAACCAGTTACACATTTGGTCTCCACTCTCTCAACAGTGCGTGATTACCCCGTATTGGCGTAACTGATAACAACAATAACAACATATTGTTACACATCCTGGCAAGGACGACCGTTAGCGCAGCAACTTGCGGCAGATTACAAGGAAAAGCTGGCCATCTTCCGCTGCTGTTGTAGTAAAAAGATTGCCGACAAACGCATCCAGTCCAACCACATCACCAACATGGAGGAGGTGCCGCTCAATAACGACATCCCGGTGAACCACACTGTGGAGAAGAAGGGGACCAGCACGGTAGCGATACCACAACGGGGCACGAGAAGTCGGCTTTTGCTGTTGTGCTTGGTTGCCATGGTAATGGGCAGAAATTGCCACCTATGATGATTTTGAAGCGGAAGACGCTGCCTAAAGAAAAGTTTCTGGCCGGAGTCATCATCAAGGCCAATCAAAACGGCTGAATGGACGAAGAGAAAAAGGAGAGAGTGGCTGACTGCGGGTGATTTTCCCCAAATACTGTATTTATTTCTACCTCATACCTAATCGCACCTTTACACGCTGGACCACATTTACTTCCGCAAACACGGGAGTGACGTCGTCTCGCAGGCAGGTCACTTTCGTGACAGCAGGCAAGACCGAGGTCGCATTTAAAATGTAATATGAACGCTTACACAAAAATATCAGATTTTTTCAAAAAATCCGAATTCAGCAACCCTTTGCCACTCCAACCTTGGGTCGTGCACCCGGGACATTCACTACATACTGAACAACTTCAAAGCATTCCTGGGCATGTTAGATATGGTTAGAAAACTGAGTTTCCGCAGATTCGAATGATACCAAACATTATAAGATACAATCATATCTGCAGGCTCGGCGAGCATTTAAGTCAAAACAATGCTAACACACAAAAAATGTGCAACTCACCATTTCATCCTCAAATGTCCGACATAATTTCATAATCCATCATCAATAATCATATTACGTCGACAAGGGTCCAGTAAAAGTATTCCAGTAATATAGTTAGTCCACAACAAGCTTGACATCCATAAAGCCACGTTATTAGCTGCTGCAACCGTTACATGTTGCTATCAGCAGAGCTGGGCAGTCCGTCCCTGGGCCAGACCGGTCGGACCCTCCAACCCGGCCGGATGCCCATTTTTGGGGTGGAGGGGTGGGGGGGTGACACATTTTAAAAAAAATAGCTGGACTAAGCATGGCCGGAAGTTGATTTTAGTTCGGTCCACTAATCAGCCCTCATGCGTGTGACGTGCTCGCGAGGCGGCAAAAAATCATCTCAGCCTACTCGGTGAAAGGCTTCTTTTTAGGCTTCTTTCTACTCCCGCGTTGGCGCGACCGACAACTGCTTTTATAGGGATTGTGGTATTGCAATGCAAGGAAGCACGCAGTTGGGTATATACTGCGCATTTGAAGCGTGTCCACAGGACACGGTTTGAATAGTAAATTAGCCAGCTAATGATCCTTAAAAAGCCTGTGCCGTTAGCGTCCCTCCCGCAGCAGACGTTTTTTTTTTGGTTTTTTGGGGGGTCGGGGGGTGGAATGGGGCGGGGGCTGACAATGTTTATGAATATGGCCGGAGGGTCGCGGCCGGAAGGGTACCCAAGTCAAGGGTGGAGGGTCGCGGCCGGACCGGCAAAAAATTGTCAAGTGCCCAGTAAATCTCTTCTACAACTCACGACTTGTAACATTACTATGAGCCCATTATCATCATTATATAAACACAAGTGAAGCAGCAGCTCTGCTCACTCTCAGTCTCTCTACACATGCCTGAAGTGTGAATCACTTGAATTTAGAGCAATTTTACTTCCGTACAAAACACATCAAGTCACCTAGTGTATTAAATGTCCATGTAAATAAAGCTGCCACCTCCCTCCCACCTCCCACTAGTAGTAAGCTCGCAGGATAACTCCCAACTAGCCACTAATTTTCTGCGTCAACCCCATGGCTGAACCACTTGAAATAAGGTTGCTGATAACAATGATAGGGAATAAGAAGTGAGTGAGTGCATGTGAGTGTATGTGTCTGTGTTTGCAAGCCACATTAAAGCTGGAGCAGAAATTTAAAGTAAACACTGCGAGTGAAAGTCAATAACGGCTGTGCCTGTGTCACAACTTTCTGCCACAGAAAGCCAGGATGACTAAGACGGCAGCTGCATATGAGACAAGCAAGAATAAAGGAACACCCACAAAAAGAAACAAAAGAGAAGACAGTCGCATTGATGAGATGTTCATTTTGCCGCTGGCCAGTTGCTGTGTTGAGGATGCACTTTTTTGTTTTTGACCTTTAAAACAAAGATAAGTGATACATGAAAGATAAACAAGTGCCCTGCGACTGGCTGGCGACCAGTTCGGGGTGTAGTCTGCCTTCGCCCATTGACGGCTGGGATAGGCTCCAGCAACTCCCTGCGACCCTATATAGGATAAGCGGTTTGGAAGATGACATGACATGAAAGATGAACATTTGTATTACAGTACCGTATATTGAATTTGGGGGAAACTTATACTGTTGTAAACCTAAAGGAGATATTTAATTGTATGTTTTCATTTAACTTTACAAGACATGCTGCCAAGCCTGGGAGCTCGCTGTACATTTTGTTAGAATTTTAAAACTAAATTGTACATTTTCTAAGATATAAAAACAACTTTAACATATTGCAAATCACAAAAGCTGTTTCATAAACATGTGCTTACAGTCATATAAACAGTCAAGAGCTGGAGTTTTTATTATTCTAAAATTGGACAATTTTTTTCCTTTTTTATGCGTCTTAATATCGGCTTCAAATATCTGTTATCGGCCTCCTGGACTACTCATAACTGGTATCGGCCCTGGAAAACCCATATCGTTCTATCCCTAATTGTGACAACCCTATGTGATGCATTCAGGAACCTCGGAAACAACACGACTTAGCAAAACACAAATGTCACCACAACACAGATAACCCAATTCGTTATTATGTTATTTGACTCAAAAACGTGTATCATGTCTTCTTATAAGTCAAAGTTTTTGACTTCTCTCTTCAGACAACAACAGTGCAATTTTGGTGATCAGCATTCGCCTTCTTCAGAGACGTTTGGATGACTGGATGACGTGTCAGCAGGCAGCCGGCATGCTCGAAAAGTCCAGCGACACCAAAACTGCACAGTATCTGAACAAAGTAGTTTATTTGTGTTTGTTCATTTGTTTGATTGTAGTGGTAAACTGCAAGATTGTTGTGACCGCAAAATATTAAAATAATATAGTCACTGTCGGACGAAAATCGCTGAAGTCCAAATATGGTCAAATTCATTTTTATCACAAATTGATTCTAATGGTTCGTCCCTACTTCGTTTGTAATTTTTATGCAATTCTAGCCAATTTTAAAGTGTTGAAAAAAGCAAATACTCAAGTAAAGCACAATGTCACGGCCAGAGGTGTGTGCAACACAATGAAGTGTCCTCCGTCTGCTGATTGCGATCTTTTTTTTTTTTTTTAAGACAATAAGTGAAAATAGTAAGGTTCGCTGTATTACGTTGGCTTGTTTGTTTAATATGGTTCGATGACATACTTCATTGCAAAAAGACCCCCCCATGTGTGTCGTGAGGTAAGTCTCCGTTTCAATTTAACATGCACTTTAGATGCGGTTAGTTGGATCATTGTTTTATTTACTGCATCACTCATGGCTTTAAACCAAAATGAAGGCATTTTGTGAAGGCGTTGTAGCCAAAATGAAGATGTGTTGTATTGCATTGTATGGGGCAGGTGTGTTAGCTGGTCTGATGTTTCAAAGGCTGGGGGCACGAAGGGGACTTCACATGAGCGACTTTGAAGTAGAGGATATCGCCAGCTTGGTTTTTATACTCTTTTAGTCAATTCAAGCGTCAACTTACCAACTGTATGTATTTTGTAGGTAGTAAAATGTGGACGTGAGTGTGCAATAGCAATACAAGGTATTATACAACTTGAACGAAGCGGTGCCTGGGAACTCAAACAAGCTGGTTAATGTCCAAAAGTGTTTGCGCCTCCCAGTGCTCTCTATTTCGTGGAAAACGGGTCGAAATGGCTCTTTGAGTGTGAAAGGTTGCCGACCACTGGGTTAGCCCATCATCTGTGTTCAGTATGCTTTCAGTAACACCTGCATTATTGTACTGTCTTGAACTTCTCAAAAATAAAGCTTCTTTGAAAAATAATACTAAATAATAAAACAAAAAATATAAAAATAAATATACTGGTTAAAAACAGCCCTTTGAGTAATTCATAGTAAAGTTCACAAACAGTAAAAAGTTCATGAAATTCAAGAACAGAGAAGTTCATGTCATTTGTCCAAAACTAACTATTTTTTTTTCTTTTTTTTCTTCTTAATCGAGAATCGTTAGGAACCGGAATCGAATAAAAAAACGGAATCGGAACCGGAATCGTCCAAATTCAAATGATGCCCAACCCTAGTGGGCATGCGCTGGTGTTCTTTCTCAACATCATCTGGAAAAAATATTGTAAATTATATAAAGAATATTAAGACGCAATAAACTTCTGCTACATTTGTCAGGCAATATCAGGTATTTGATGCAATGAATATCTTTTTACTGCACAGACCGTGGTGCAAAAAAGTCAGTGTGAACCAAACTGAACACAGTCTATGTGAGGCACTGCTGGTTAAAACATCATTATCCAATCTACTTAGTCCATTACAAATAATTTCGAAACCTAGAACACCAACGTTAAAATTAGTAACACCATCACTAACGTCGGGTACATTTAACCCAATATAATATCCCGACTAAAATACAGTTTTCATTAGGGCCGTAACGGTACACGTGGGTGTATTAATACGTTTCTGTATGGCATGTTCGGTTCGGTCCACTCGCGTTGGGTTTGGTCCACTTATTAGCGCGAGCTTACGCACGGGCGCTATTGACTGTTGCACGCGGGAGAGGAGGGTGGTGGCACTAAAGAGAAGCCAGGACGTCAAAAGCCGTGATAAATCATAAATGCATGGATAAATGGCATTATAATGGCATATGCAAACAAGCCTAGCCTCGAAGGGGAAAGGTACACGTATTAAGTCCCAAAGTTGTGTGCCGACATGGCTACATGAGATTGGCGGCTATGTTACAGGTAACACGTCTAACATAACGAATATCCGACTTTGAATGTTTCTTAGACGAGGAAGCGAGCAGTATTTTTAGACAAAAACAAAGTACAACAGCTCTGGTTTTTGTTCTCAGCTGCTTCTCTTGCTAGCAGTACAATGCGTTCAGTGAACATTCAAAGATTTCAATGCCTAAAAAGTGTAAATAATTTCAAAAAGACTTTAAAGTTACTGTATTTCATTTCAAGAGTTTTAATACAGTTAGCAATAATTGTAACTGTTATTGTATGTATTTTTTTTCATCACAAAAAGTGTATATGTACTCTAATGACAATTTGTCTAACTTGAATACTTAGATGTGTCATAGGCTGTTGCTGCTGAATGTTTAAAGATTTCAGTGTCTTAATAATTTACAAAATTAAGAGTATTAATTAATTAATCTTTATTGTTAGTGCATTTTTTTATTCTGGTGTAATTTCTTAGAATGTCACCGGGATGGTTCGTTTTTATTTTTTTTTTCTAAAAAAAATATACCATTTACTTGTCATCTTTTCAAAATAAACATATTTTAAAAAAAAAAAATGTTGTTTTTGTACCAAAAATATACTGAACCGTAGTTTCCAAGAAACCGAACCGAAAAGTGAGTTAGCGTACCGTTACACCGTTGTCTTCTATAATTTCCCAATACAAAATATCACATGAAAACAATTCTGTGGGTGGGAATCACCTGACGTTAGTGTTGTAGGGTTAAACCCCTTACATTTAGTGCATCCAAAACAATCAATAATGTGGGATTTTGCTCACCTTTTTGACCTTGGCCTGCTCCTTTTCAGACTCCTTCTCTGCTTTTTTGGCTAGTCTCTCCAGTTGTTTGGAGGTGAACTGGTAGCCAAAGAAAAACATAAGAAATTCTACTCAAGAGTTCAACATTAACAATATATATACATATATATATATATATATATATATATATATACACACATATCCATATATATACACATATAAATATATATATATATATATACATATCCATATATATACACATATAAATATATATATATATATACACATATACACATATATACATATACATATATACATATATATATACATATACATATATACATATATATATACATATACATATATATATATACATACATATATATATATATACATACATATATATACACATACATACATATATATACATACATACATATATACATACATACATATATACATACATATATACATATATATATACACATACATATATATATATGTTAAATATTCAGTTACATTTTACAGTATACCGCAAAAAAAATATCATGCAAAAAGAGTTACTACACAGTAGGGGTATAACGGTACATACGGGTGTATTAATACTTTTCGGTATGGCATGTTCGGTTCGGTCCACGTGCGTTCGGTTCGGTCCACTTATTAGCGCGAGCTTACGCACGGACGCTGACTGTTGCATGCGGGAGACAAGAGTGGCGGCACAAAAGAGAGCCAGAAAAGAGCCAGAGCTCCAAGGTCCCCGCGTACACTGCGGTTTCCTGTTTGGGAACATTCTGGCTTTCCTGTTTCCCATCGCCGATGGGGAAAGGTGCGTGGATACGTCCGAAAGTTGTGTGCCGACATTGCTACATGAGATGGGCAGCAGGTAACACGTCTAACATGCACGGCATCATCCGACTGCGAATGTTTCTTAAACGAGGGAGCAAACTTAAATAGCGAGATTTATCATATTGTTGCGTCTTCCAGGAACACGCCATCAGACATAGTTTAATTATCACATGTTTTTATTAATCCAAGTACAACTGCTCACGCTCTTCTTTCTCCGCTGCTCCACTCGCTTGCCGCACGATGCATTCATGAACCTCGGAAACATCACAATTCAGCAACACACAAATCCAACCAGAACACAGATAACCCAATTCGTTAAATATGCTGTTAAACATTCAAAGATTTCAATGCCTAAAAAGCATATACAATTTCATAAAGACTTAAAAAAAAAATTTCATTGTAAAGAGTTTTAATATAGTTAGCAATAATTGTAACTGTTATTGTATGTATTTTTTTTTTTTCACAAAAAGTGTATACATGTACTGTAATGACAACTTATCTTTAACTTGAATACTTAGGTGCGTCATAGGCTTTTGCTGCTGAGTGTTTAAAGATTTCAGTGTCTTAATTTACTAAATCAAGAGATCTTTATTGTTAGTGTATTTTTCATTCTGGTGTAATTTCTTAGAATATCACCAAAATGGCTCGCTTTCCTTTATTTTTTCTAAAAAAAATTACCATTTATTTGTCATCTTTTCAAAATAAACATATTAAAAAAAAATTTTAAAAAAAGTTTTTTTGTACCGAAAATATACCGAACCGAAGTTTCCAAAAAACCGAACCGAAATGTGATTTAGCGTACAGTTACATCCCTACTACACAGAAGTAATATTTTCTTAAAGTGTTGAATAATACAGTGTTAAGACACTAAATATGAAATAATCATTTAAACTTATCTGATTATATCATTAAATGTATAGGCCCAGCGCCGGTTCTGACCAAAACATGGCTCTTTTGGTCTACCACATAAAAAAGCTTAATGTACAACCCTGACATATATGCCACTTTATTTCTAAATATTGAATACATACCTTTAATTGGAAAAATGTGTCTGTGGAAAGACAAACAGGAAACATTTGGATTATTTACCACATATCATAGAAACAGGACAACGTGGCATTTTAAATGCTTTCTTCGCTGCAATTAAAGATAAAGAAAATCAAACATTAAATAATTAAAGAGAAAAGTAGATATGTAATAATTAGAATTGAATTAGAATAGTCTAAAGTGAACCTATTTAAATAAACATTCATTGAATGAACAATTTCTATACTTTATGGTGTAGGTATTTAATTATTGGACTTTTATTTTATGATGGTATAGTACATTAAAAAATTTACACTAAACATGCCATGAAAAATGTAACAGAATCAAAAATCTAAATAAATGCATCTTGTCAGAGTCACCAATCAAGGTGGTGGTGGGTGGGATCGGCGATATGATTGGTTTAACTGCAATATAGGCTATACTGACAACACATGGACAGTTCTCACATTTCCACGGCTAGAAGGAACTTATAGCTGCTTGTCTATCAAGTTACGTTCATTAAATTTAGTAGCGGAGATGATGTAGCGTATCATGGTGAGTGGATTACCGCTCCCTTAGCAAGGCTAGTCAGCACCACCAATATGCAGACAAAGTTGCTGCAACACGCACGGCTCCTACCCTACACAACACTTAACCATGTTACACATACACAGTTAAGTTAAAAAAAATACAAGCCAACGTATGGTAAACAGTAATATGTTCTATAATTAATATATTTGTTACTGTAGGCCAGGGGTGTCAAACTCATTTTTTGTCGCGGGCCACATCGTAGTCATGGTGTCCCTCTGAGGGCTGTTATGACTATGAACCCATATAAATGTATATTCACATACTAAGGGTGAGAACGATAATCTTTTTTTTTTTCCATGCATCGTTCGGCATATTAAAACGATTCTGAATTGATTCATAGGTATTAATAATCTATATTTAAAGTTTAAATTAAAAAAAGTTTAAATAAGAAAAAAAATACTGGCTCTTCCTTGAGTTTTTTTTGTTTTAAAAAAGGTACCAGTGTTTCACATGGACTATAAAATGTAATCCAATGTAGTGATGCATCGGAATCGGAATGAAATCAAATCATTAGCCTCTGAATCGGAATTGAATCGAATCGTGAGGCTCAGAATCTGAATCGGATCGAATCGTGAGGTGCCCATAGATTCCCACCCCTAACACTTATATGATCACATACACACACCAAATTGATGGATAGCTAGTTTTGAAATTAGAAGCCAGTAATTAATTGTTTGTTCAATTAGTTTTTTCAATTTATTTTAAAGGGGAGGATTGGTAATAACACATTGCATCTCAGTGTTGTTAAAAATGAACACAATTTGCAAGAAACAATGAATGGACGCATATGATTTGCCTTCACGGGCCACATAAAATGAGGTTGCGGGCCGGATCATGCCCCTAGGCCTTGAGTTTGACACCTGTGCTGTTTGCGTTAAGGGACCAAAAAAATAAGATAAGATAAGAAGGATTTATTGATCCCACAGTGGGGAAATTTTCAGTGTTATAGCAGCAAAGATATAGGTCACACAGGGATGGCGGCATAATGTAGCCATTAATGTATAACATTCACGGCAAACATTCAGGATCAAACCTATGTAAATATACGCAGTAACGTGTGTATATACACATGTATATACACACCAACATACATCTACATAAAAAGTATGTGGGACACTCATTTTAGCCTGTACATAGTACAGAGGAAAAATACTCTAAGTAAGTGACAGTGCTGCAGTGCTGCAGTGAAATGTAAGGAACAGCATTGGATAAAAATAAAACTAGACTATCGGTAGTCGGGAATGTTGAGTATTGCACGGTATTACAGAAGTGGGGAATGTTGGGTATTGCACGATATGAGCTCAGGTGCAGGACTGCAAAAGACCTCAGTTTCCTGAGTAGGAAGAGTCTGCTCTGACTCTTCCTATAGGGCGTCTGTGTTGTCGCTCCAGTCCAGTTTATTGTTCAGATGAACACCCAGGTACTTGTAAATTGAGACTCTCTCAACATCTGTTCCCCGGATATTCACTGGTGCAGGTGCAGAGTGATGGCGCCTACCGAAATCCACCACTATTTCTTTGGATTTCCCCGCATTGATCAGGAGGCGGTTCTGCTGGCACCAGTCCACAAAACCCTGAGTAAGTTCTCTGTACTCCCGATCATCTCCGCCTGTGATGAGGCCGACAATCGCAGAGTCGTCAGAGAACTTCTGCAGGTGACAGGTAGGGGTGCTGCAGTTGAAGTCCGAGGTGTAGAGGGTGAACAGGAAGGGAGCCAAGACAGTTCCCTGTGGTGCCCCCGTGCTACAGAGGAGCACGTCAGACACACAGTCCTGTGTCCTCACATACTGTGGCCGGTTTGTGAGGTAGTCCTGGATCCATGTGGTGAGGTGGTGGGCCACCCCCGCCCACTCCAGCTTGTCTCCCAATAGGATGGGCTGGATGGTGTTGAAAGCACTGGAGAAATCAAAGAACATGATCCTCACAGTGCTTCCCGCCTTCTCCAGGTGGGAGAGTGAAGTGTGGAGGAGGTAGATGATGGCATCATCCACACTGATGCCAGGCTGGTATGCGAACTGGAGTGGGTCCATTGAGGAGCTCACCAGGGGGCGCAGGTGGACAAGGACCAGTCTCTCCAGGGTCTTCATCAGGTGAGACGTCAGCGCCACTGGTCTGAAGCTGTTGAGCTCCTTCGGGTGGGGGGCCTTTGGCACCGGGACCAGGCAGGATGTTTTCCATAGCTGGGGGACTCTGCCCAGCTTCATGCTCAGGTTGATCATGTGCTGAACAATTCCACACAGCTGGTCTGCGCAGGATTTGAGGAGCTGGGGGCTGATGCCCTCTGGACCCTTGCCTTCATCTTCTTCAGCTGGTTCTTCACCTGAGATGTTGTGAGGGCCCAGGCTGGGCAGGAGGGAGTGGTGGCTGTCTGGTGTAGTTGGGAGCTGGAGACTGTGGAGAAAGGGGGGGAGGGGGTGACACACCGAGCACGAGGAGTAGGTGGAGGCTGCAGCAGGAGAGACTGAGTGGGGGCAGGCATCTGATCGAACCTATTGAAAAAGAGGTTCAGCTCATTTGCCCACTGCAGGTCCCCCCCAGTCCGAGTCTTGGGTTGTCCGTGGCTCTAGATGGTCTTCAGGCCCCTCCAGACTCCCCTGGCATTATTCTGCAGCAGCTGCTCCTCCATCCTCTTTCTGTAGGACCTTTTCCCCTCTCTGATCCTCCTCCTCAGCTGGCGCTGCACAGTCATTCGCTCCTCTTTGTTGCCTGACGCAAAAGCCCTCTTCTTCTCCTTCAGGATCGCTTTTATGTCTGGTGTGATCCAGGGTTTGTTGTTGGAGAAACACCTTACTGTCCTGGTGGGTATGGTGTTCTCCATGCAGAAATTTATATAGTCTGTAACAGTGTCCGTTAGACTACTAATGTCTTGCCCGTGAGCATCGCTGAATACTTCCCACACAGTTCTGCTGAAGCAGTCCTTTAAGGCCTCCTTGGCCTCTCCAGACCATCTCTGAACCGTGCGGGTCACAGCTGGCTGGCTGCCTGCGGACTAGAGGTTTGTACATAGACTGGAGAGCCACCAGGTTGTGATCAGCTTTGCCGAGCGGGGGGAGGGGCAGTGATGTGTATGCCTCCTTGGTGTTGGCATAGAAAAGGTCCAGTGTTTATTGTCTCTGGTGTGGCAGGTGACATACTGTGTGAATGAAGGCAGAGAGGAGGAAGGGGAGGCATGATTGAAGTCACCAGAGATGAGTATCAGGGCATTTGAATCTGTTTTAACTCTTTACATATTTTTTAATGAATTATCTGATTTGTTGGTTATATGATTTTTTTTCAGCAAAATATTGGGATTGGTGTCAGGCTCACCAGCATTTGACATAAACGGTGGTCAGGGACAGTATGCCGAGGTGTCAGGCCACCACTTACCTACAAAAGCTGGCAAGGCGAGACCAATCCAAATTCCTAAGTCACTGAAAATGTTCATCCGCCAAAATTGTCTTTTGTCTTTTGGTCAGAAAAACGTCCGTCAACAAACAACTAAGGCTGTGTGATATGAAGCATTGATATTAGTTTGTGCAATTGCAGTGCCTTGAGTTTAGTGAGGATAATACAGTCAGAGTCATGAATAACAATTGTAGTCAAGTCAAATATATTTATATAGCCCTTAATCACAGAAAGGTCTCAAAGGGCTTCACATGTCCACAGTTGACAAATATGAACTTTAAATTGTACTAAATTAGTGCAATAGATGCATGCAAATTGGATGCAATTGCCGATAAATGCCAAAAAAGACTTGCAAAATGCTCATATGGATGATGGACGGGTGCCCAGACCGCTGACGCATGACAAATGACAGATCGGCAAACTTTAGTACTTTATGTACCGCGCAGGTTGCTAAATGCCCACTCGACTCAGGAAAAATGGCTAAGAATGACGCGCTTGTGTACTGTCAAACCTACAGTGCTATGAAAAAGTATTTGTCTTCTTAAATTATTTTTTTAACTCTTGCATGGTGTTCGTATTTTTGTTACTCAGCCAGTGTTGATGGGTCTAATGGACCGGCTAGAGTTTTGGGTTTTCAAACCAACACAATCAAATAATTTTCTGTTAAAATACTCAACAGATATTTACTACATCACAACTGCAAGTCATATGAGCAGCAAACATTGTTAATATTTGCCCTTTAACTTTATCACATTTATGAATTAATGGTTACTCCTTTTTAAGAATAAAATGTAATAAAAGAACAAAGAAAAAAAAAAGAAAATCCCATAACAGTGTGTTATCACGATGAGAAGGTTTGTGATATGCCTTGGGTCATTTTTCTTTTAATAAAAACTGAACGGGTCCCACAGACCCGCGTACACCATACAGAGGTCAAGCATAGTTTCCCCACTTTGATGTTTAACATAATTAAGCAATCAAATAAAAACTTAAGTAAACATAAATTGATGTTTTTAAAATCATGATTTACAGGTGGGCATTCTGTCTGATCGACAGATTGGTCCATCTATCAGTCTTTGACGGACGCACGTTTTGCACGCGATAAACGGGAAACTTAAAAAAAAGACGGACTAAACATAGTGCATTTTCACCCGTCCATGTTGTAATGATTGCCATCTTTATTTTGAAATATGCCTTTATTTTGAAAATGTCATACCAGAAGTTGCGTCTTACAGAATCTCTGTACGCGTCACACAGAGAATGAAAAGCACTTGTTGTAGTGGCATTCACCATGCATGGTGCTTACCTTTTCCTCGTAATTCCTCGTTTTGACAAAGTCAAGTGAATATACAAAGTTAATAAAACAAGTTTGTTGAAGCATCACATTTTTGACTGTAAGGATTATCTCTCAGAGAAGATTGCCGTTGGTTAAAAGCAGGCCAAAGTGGTCAGTGCTATTTTGCATTGTCTATCGTGATTCATTTTGACGCTAAGCAAAGCTGTCTTTGTCGTAAATGTAATATATTATTTTATGTTGTATTTCTGAACTTTTAGTTCTACGGTGTGTTGGTGTGTTATGGCTGGTTTCGCTGTGCAATAAACATCTGTAAAAGGAACTGGAGTCTCGCGTCCAATCAATGGGCGGCATATATGTAATAGTCTATAATTTATACAATACAATTTTATTGATATAGCACATTTCATAACAGCTAGAGCTGTAACAAAAGCACTTTACATACAAACAACAAAATAGCCATAATAAATATATATAAAACACTATATACAATAGATACTGGAAAAGAGCTGCAAATGTCAGGTCGGATCAAAAGCCAGAGAATAGAAATTAAATGTGGACCGAAAGGGGGCTTGCCTAACATCCAAGAGGAGGTCATTCCAAAGGGAAGGACCAGCAGCCGAAAAAGCTCGATCCCCTCTGAGGATCTGCTTAGTCCTCGGCACCTCGAGCAGCGCCTGGTCCGCAGAGCTGATGCTGCGGGAAGGTGCGTAGAAGTGGAGGAGCTCAGAGAGGTACATCGGGGCGAGGCCATTCAATGATTTATAGACAAATAGGAGTATCTTAAATTGAACCTTAAAATGCACTGGGAGCCAGTGAAGGGAGGCCAGATTTGGTGTTATGTGCTCCATCTTCCGCGCTCCAGTTAGTAGGCGGGCAGCAGCGTTTTGGACCAACTGGAGACGTTTGAGAGAGGACTGGCTGACTCCAAAATAAAGTGCATTACAGTAATCTAGCCGGGATGTAACAAAGGCATGAATGACTATATTTTGATTGATTCGTTTATAACAGACAATAGTGATTTTTGGTCGTTTAATTACCTGACATGTTTCGGCGTGTGCCCTCATTGAACATCAGCTGATAAAGACCTGTCAGAACAACAGCAGTGACACTCTGATGAAGGCGGAAGTAGCACGCCGAAACATGTGAGGTAATTAAACGATCAAAAGTTACTATTGTCTGTGAAGCATTCAGTCAGTTATAACAGCAACAGTTATGAATGAATCAATCAAAATATAGATAACAAGGAAGACAAAATGAACTTGAAAGGGACGCTAGGGCCGGGATGAGAACTTTCTAGGGCCGGGATGGGAACTGTCTTGGCTCCCTTCCTGTTCACCCTCTACACCTCGGACTTCAACTACAACACCCCTACCTGTCACCTGCAGAAGTTCTCTGACGACTCTGCGATTGTCGGCCTCATCACAGGCGGAGATGATCGGGAGTACAGAGAACTTACTCAGGGTTTTGTGGACTGGTGCCAGCAGAACCGCCTCCTGATCAATGCGGGGAAATCCAAAGAAATGGTGGTGGATTTCGGTAGGCGCCAGCACTCTTCACCTGCACCAGTGAATATCCGGGGAACAGATGTTGAGAGAGTCTCAATTTACAAGTACCTGGGTGTTCTGAACAATAAACTGGACTGGTGCGACAACACAGACGCCCTCTATAGGAAGAGTCAGAGCAGACTCTTCCTACTCAGGAGACTGAGGTCTTTTGGGGTTCAGGGGCCACTCCTCAGGAACTTTTATGACTCGGTGGTTGCATCGGTCATCTTCCAGGGAGTGGTCACCTGGGCAGGCGCCGTCTCGGCCCGGGACAAGAAGCGGCTGGACAAACTGGTCAGGAGGGCCGGCTCTGTCCTGGGCTGCTATCTGGACTCTGTGGACTCGGTGGGGGACAGGAGGATGTTGGCCAAGCTGTCATCAATGCTGGACAACCAGGACCACCCCCTCCAGGGCACCCTAACAGCACTCCACAGCTCCTTCAGTGACAGACTGTTACACCCTCGCTGTGCAAAGGAGAAATTCCGCCGTTCCTTCTTGCCTGCTGCTGTCAGACTCTTTAACAAGAACATTGTGTAGTCTCTACAAACTGGCGGACATTAGTGCAATTGTGCAGTCCTGCACCTGAGCTCATATCGTGCAATACCCAATATTCCCCACTACTGTAATACCGTGCAATACTCAACATTCCCCACTACTGTTAGTCTAGTTTTATTTTTATCCAATGCTGTCCCTTACATTTCACTACAGCACTGCAGCACTGTCACTTACTTACTTAGTATTTTTTCCTCTGTACTATGTACAGGCCGAAATGAGTGTTCCTCATACTTTTTATGTAGATGTAGGTTGGTGTGTATATACACGTTACTGCGTATATTTACATAGGTTTGATCCTAAATGTTTGCCGTCAATGTTATACATTAATGGCCACATTATGCCGCCGTCCCTGTGTGACCTATATCTTTGCTGCTGTAACAATGAAAATTTCCCCACTGTGGGATCAATAAAGGCATTCTTATCTTATCTTATCTTATCATACCACCTAATGCATAGGCTCAATCCCAATACCCACACCCTACGGTCTTCGCTGAAGTGCACACGTAGTCGAGTACACTAAGGGGTCGAGGGCACAGGTTACAAGTGTATAAAAGTTGCAGAACAAGGACACTTTGGGTGACGTTATCGATGTATGCCCCTGCGTCAGCGAGCATGGCGGCACGGGTTGTTTTGGCAATTTTGCTGTTTAAAATTATATTAAAACCTCAGTAAAGTAGTAGTTAAGTAAAACTCTGTCTCTGTCTTTTAGTCGATGGGAGCTATGGCTCCATTGTTTGGACTATTTGCGGCTCCTTCGGAAAAAAAATCCACAGAATAGCCGCACCGTTCCATAAGCCACATGGCTCAAAACCTAGGAAAAAAGTAGCGGCTTATAGTCCAGAAAATACGGTAGAAGCACTCGCAGACGACTCGTGTTAGTACTGCTTGATTTCTGCCTGTTTATCTCAGAAAAAAACATGCCAAGTAAACACTGCTATGGAACTTGCAGAAACGACTTGAGACACAATGACCGTCCACATAAGAATGTTTTATTTTTTTTTGTTTCCCGAAGCCAAAAACTCAGAGGAATAAATGTGAACGATGGGTCAACTTGTGCGGACGTTGACGAGAAGACCAATTTAACGCCAGCAAGGTGAAGCCTTTCACCTTCATATGTCGTAAACATTTTGTTGGGGGCCATATAGTCCTACAGATGACAATCCCAATCCTGTTTGTCTTGGATGTTTGTCTCTGTGTGCCCTGCGATGGTCTGGCAACCAATTCAGGGAGTCCGAAGACAGCTGGGATAGGCTCCAGCACTTCCCGCGACCCTTTTGAGGATAAGTGATATAGATAATGGATGGATGGATGGATGGATATTGTATGCAGGCCCACTAGTTGAAACAAGGCATTCAAATTAATATTGCGTATGTGGAATATAAGTTAAGCAGCAAAATGCACCCGCTTTTAGCCGTCTCAAGGGGCGGCTGAAAATGACATCACAGATGCTCAGGGCTCAGATAACGACCAATTATGGCTCAGCGTCAGAAAACAGGTGAGCTGCGATTGGCCGTTACCTGAGCAACTGTCATGTCCAGGGGTGTAACGGTACACGTGGGTGTATTAATACGTTTCCGTATGTTCGGTTCGGTCCACCTAGCGTACCGTTTCTGAGTTTTTACTATACGCACGGGCGATATTGACTGTTGCACACGGGAGAGTGGTGGCACAAAAGAGGAGCCAGTACTACAGAAGCCGTGATAAATCATAAATGCATGGATAAATGGCATTATCATGGCATATGCAAACAAGCCAGAGCTCGTAGGTCCCCCGTACACTGCAGTCTCCTGTTTGGGAACATTCTGGCTAAGGGATGGGAATTTCGACTAATTTGTTACATTGGATTGGGCCTTTACATTATTTTGGTTTGCGCACAGCATAATTGAAGTAAGCTGGTAAAGTGCATTATTTAGTTGATTACATTTATTTTCATGATCTTTTTTTCCCCAAATATGAGAATTGTGAAGCATACATTTTGTTTTGTTATAAGTAAACTAGGAATGGGAATTTCAACTAATTTGCCTGCCGACAATGTGTGCAGTCGACAAGTCTATAAGCAAGAAAACTTGAAATTTAATACGTATTGAATTCAAAGTTTAAAATCGAAATGTTTTGTGTATTTACAGTAGGGGCTATTTTAGCCCAAACATTCAGGACAGTTTGTTAATTTAAATTCTATTGATGTAACAACAACTGACTGAATAAAAGTGAACAATTGAAAGAGAAATACATTTCTGATAGATTTGCCAATGCAATGCATGGCATTTATTATGAATAATGTAATGCGTAATGGTACCGACTCCCAGTCCAGCAGGGTCTCCTTCACCATATGTTAGGTGCATTATCATGCACATAGGCGACGACTTCATTTTCTAGTGTCACGTACCTATCACACTCCCAGCTGTGTGTCTTTCCTCCAAGGCACAGCTGCGGAAATGTCCTTCGTCCACATATGTTATACACGTCATAGTTATGTAAGATTCGGTGGCTATGAATGTCCATCGGTCTGTAGTTAAGGCATTGGCCACATTGCTGACCCACTCAAACTCTCGTAGTATCTCCTCTTTCATTTGGTTATGGCTACTCTCGAGTTGGGGCGTTATTGTTGTCTTGGCACCACGTACACAGACTCGATATACAGCATTAATTTTTCGAACAGTCTGCTCTCAACAAAAGAAAGCAGCAGCATATCGCGTCATTTTACAAATTAGTTGGGTAATCTTTGCTTTGCGGTGAGCATCGCAGCGCCTGGCTGGAACAAACGCTCTCATGCTCGTCTGACTGGCCCCGCCGCCATCAACCTGCAGATTCACATAGAGATTTACTTTGGATGTGGTTTCTCGTCGCTCCGGGAGAGTGGCTGTAAGCGAGTTTATGCTTACAAAGCATACAGACTGGGCTTGTCACGATACTAGAATTTCAACTTCGATACCGATACCCAGTTCAGTATCGATACTCGATACCATTTCGATACCACTAGGAACAAATTGTTTTTTTTACAGTAAAACTTTATCGCCAAAAACTTAAATTATCATTAATACAATAGTTTTTTTCAGAGTTAGTGCAAAAAAATTCTACAACTTCAGTATTTAACTTCGACAACCCTCTGTACAGTCAATGCCTGGAACCAATGACACATTTTGAGTTGTCTGAGCCTGGGGTAGTGCAAAAAAAAGGAAGAAGTAGTGCAAAGAACAAAACACACACAAAAAAAAAAATCTGTAAATTGTCTGAACTAGTGCAAAGAAATAACCATACTGTGCAACACCAATGGCACATCATTTTCAAGTTGTTTGAGGTAGTGAAAAAGAATAACACCCACCACTTACAGTAACATAAATTCTGTAAGTTGTCTGAGTATCTAGACCCACATGTTTATCTATTAAGGCAAACCAACAAGTCACAGATAATAATAATAGTAATAATAAAAATAAATAAATAAAATAAATCAAAATACTTTCAGTTATTGGCTATCCAGAACAGCAGGTAGGGTTGGGAATCGTTTGAATTTGGACGATTCCGGTTCCGATGTTTTGATTCGATTCTGGTTCCTAACGATTCACAATTCCGATTCTTAACAAAAAAAAATAGAAGGATTTATTTTTGGACAAATCACATGAACTTCTCCGTTCTTCAATTTCATGAACTTTTTACTATTTGTGAACTTTACCATGGATTACTCAAAGGGCTGTTTTTAACCAGTATTTATTTTAATACATTTCTTTGCATAATTATCTAGTATTATTTTTCACAAGAGCTTTATTTTTGAGAAGTTCAAGACAATACAATAATGCAGCTGCTACTGAAAACATGCTACTGAACACTTGGCTAACCTTGTCTTGCTTTAGAAAGAAAATATGAAAAACACAACGCTGCATTTTATGGGCAAGCAAGGAAGTCTATCTCATCCAAGCAGTCTATGTAAACATATGATGCATATGTATGTACAGTGTTTCTGTATATGCTGCAGCTGCGTATGCTATAAATTAAGTATTAGCTGGATATGTGCATTTGAGTTTTGAAATTCTCTCTCTTGGTGCTCAGCTTGTTGACAGAGGCATGAGTAACAAGATGCGTGATACTTAATGCAGTGTTTAACCGACTAATAAAATACTAAACGTTTAATAAATCGTAGACAGTTAAAGGTTAAACGACTGCGCACATCCCTAATTCTGGCTTTCCTGTTAAAATCGCCGATGGGGAAAGGTGCATGGATAAGTCCAAAAGTTGTGTGCCGTCATTGTTTCTTAGACGAGGAAGCACAGTCTTTTTAGACAAATACGTCAAACTTAAAAAGCGAGATTTATCATATTGTAGCGTCTTCCAGGAAAACGCCATCAGACATAGTTTGATTATCACGTTTTTATTAATCCAACCGGCTACGGTGGGCGCAGCAGACGCCAACACAGTACAACAATCGTTTCTTTCAAATGTACAACAGCTGCCACTCTTCTTTGTTCTCCTCTCATTCTCTCGCTTGCCGTACGATGCATTCACGAACCTCGGAAAATATCACAACTCAGGAAAACACAAATCCGACCACAACACAGATAACCCAATTCGTTACAATATGCTGTTGAACATTCAAAGATTTCAATGCCTAAAAAGTCTATATAATTTCATAAAGACCTTTTAAAGTTACTGTATTTTTTCATTATAAAAAGAGTCTTAATATACAGTAGTTAGCAATAACTGTTACTGTTATTGTAAGTATTTTTTTCATCACAAAATGTGTATATATGTACTGTAATGACAACTTGTCTTTAACCTGAATACTTAGATGTGTCATAGGCTGTGTTGCTGCTGAGCGTTTAAAGAGTTCAGTGTCTTAATAATTTACAAAATTAAGAGATCTTAATTGTTAGTGTATTTTTTATTCTGGTGTAATTTCTTTGAATATCACCCGAATGGTTCACTTTTATTTTTTCTAAAAAAATTACCGTTTACTTGTCATCTTTTCAAAATAAACATATTTAAAAAAAAAAAATCAGGTTTTCATTGTACCGAAAATATACCGAACCGAAGTTTCCAAGAAACCGAACCGAAATGCGATTTAGCGTATGGTTACACACCTAATAATGTCATCTATCGATTTTCAAGAATTATGTTTTAAATTAGACATAGACCGACATGTTTTTTTTCAGGACTGTTACTGATTATTCGTAGTCAAGGAGGCTGATAACCAATATTTGGGCCGATTTTCAGTAAAAAGGAAAATATTGGCGTACCCCCCCCCCGCCCCCCAAAAAAAGAAAAATCCAACCCCAGCATGTTTGTTGAGCAATTTTTCTGATATAGGGCTCACCTGCTTTCTGAAGCTGAGTTATGATTGGTCATTACCTGAGCCCTGAGCATCTGTGATGTCATTTTCAGTCGATAGAAGTGATAAAATGGCCGCCCCCTGAGATGGCTAAAAATAAGTGGATTAACCCTTGTTGCATAAACGCAATATTTAGAAGAATGCCTTGCTTCAACTAGTGGGCCTGCATAGAACATATTCTGGAAATATTCTTTAAAGGGGAAGTCAACCAAAACAATTTTTTTTCAAGAATAGAACATATTCTTATATATTCTTATACATATGCAAGCCCACCAGTTGAAACAAGGCATTCTGACTTATTTTGCCTTTGTGGAATATGAGAAATCCACCCGTTTTTAGGCATCTCTGGGGGCGGCCATTTTGTCACTTCCTTTGACTGAAAATTACATCACAACTGCTCGGGGCTCCGGTAACGACCAATCACGGCTGACCTGTTTTCTGAAGCTGAGCCCTGATTGGTCGTTACCTGAGTCCTGTGTAGTTGTGGTGTCATTTTCAGTCGACAGAAATGACAAAATGGCCGCCCCCTGAGATGGCTAAAAACGGGTGGATTTTGCTGCTTAACCACAAACGCAATTTTAATCGGAATGCCATGTTTCAACTAGTGGGCCTGCTGGGAACATACTCTTGAAAAAAATTTGATCTTTTTTTGATAGCAGCTTTACAATTATTGCAATCCAGTGAACTTGTAATTTTTTGGGGGGAGATTCTCTGCTGAATTTCTTTGCAGCTATCAGAATAGCCTTCCAGAGCTATTGTTTGGATATGAACTGCCTCCCAACTAGGGCTGGGCGATACGTCTGTGTTTCATGTCTCGAATATTCATGACAGATATCTAACTAACGATACAATAATGATATTACTGTCTGCGTCAGTGAAAACTAAGCCTTTGAGAAAAAGCAGATTAAAAAAAGGATGTGGAAAGTGCATTTTTTTTAATTAGAATTTACTGACTAGGGATGTCACAACATCCAAATGTCACAATACGATAATAATCACAATATGAACCTCGGGATACTATAATTATCACAATATTGTGGAGAGGTTGGTGATATATAAAAAGCTCACGAGACTATATGAAACCTCACAATATTGTAAAAAAAAAAAAAAAAAAAAAATATTAAAAAAAAAAAACCATCACAATATTCTGTTTTCGTACATAACAGCATTCACAAAAAATAGGCTTGGCTAGTCATGCGCTCCTATTGGCTCAGCAGCACAAAGTATCATGGTCTACTCTATGTAGTTCACAATGCCGTGTTCGGCTGAACGGGCCCACGGAGATGTTGACAAATATTTGCTGATATGACTGATTTAGGTCCTTTTATTAGTTAGAACATAGTTTTGTTCATGTGAGCAATAATTTGTTTATGAGCAGTTGCATGTAAATGTCTCTACACAATGCTAATTAGCTGTAGTCCTAATTATATATATAGTTCAAAAAGCAAAGGTAACATTAACCTCAATGTATATAAATGACCTACAATGACTAAACACCTAATATTGAGGCACTTGCTAATGCATGCACACATTGTGAATCGAGTCAATTTGTGGAGGAACTCGAATGCGTTATGCTCCCCTTTCATCGAGCGATTAGCGTGGGTCTTAAACATCACATCAAATTAAACTGCACAAATAAACTAACCATCAGAGGCTGTTGGAACTGCACAAATGGAAAACAACTTGGGTTTTTAATCAGATTTGCTGCTATTAATATCGTGACATGATAACAATATTGTGGCAATTACAATATCGCAATATCACGATATTGTGACTAGGGTTGCAAAAAAAAAAAATCGATACCTCAATATTAATCGATATTAAATCTAGTATCGAGTCAAGGTATTCAATTGCTTTGGTTATCAATACTTTTCAGTCTCACAGCCTCATTTTGATTACGCTGACGCACGGTCCTTCCAGATGCCAATGGTGTCGCTGTGTACACCAGTGAGCGGGAAATAGACGAAGAAGAAGCTGCTTCCTCCAATCCCTTCACAACAAGCCTGAGAGCATCTCCGACTGGCAAAACCCAAACTTATCAAACTAAAATGCAACAGCAGGATCACAACCCGTTTTACTTGTACATCCAAAACGTAAAAGTGCTGTTTGGAAGTACTTTGGGTACGACGCTGATGAGTAGGGAAAGCCAACAAACTGTGACTGTGGGGGCGGCCATTTTGTCTTCTGTCGACTGAAAATGACATCACAACTGCTCACAACGACCAATCACTGCTCAGATTCAGAAAACAAGTCAGCTGTGATTGGTTCTGAGCAGTTGTGATGTCATTTTCAGTCGACAGAAGACAAAATGGCCGCCCCTAGAGATGGCTAAAAATTAGTGCATTTTGCTGCTTAATTTATATTCCACAAACGCAAAATTAATCAGAATGCCGTGTTTCAACTAATGGGCCTGCTGGGAACATATTCTTGAAAAAAATATGTTTGGGTTGACTTCGGCATTAACATCCTCTAAAAATGTTTACATTTTTTCTTCTTTTACACATTTTAGAAATCCACTTTTATATCTTTAGTTTACTTTTAATAAATGTTTTTTAAAGTTTTCTGTTAATGTGTCTAAATGTTGTCAACGTACATTCTAGTAATTTTTGTTTGCTACTTTGCTTTTGAATGTTAACTCTTGTTTGTCAATGCTTGTAGGTGTTGTGTCTTTGCTTGTGTGAAGCACATTGAGTTGCCTTGTGTTAAATAAAATGTGCTGTATAAATAAAACTGCCTTGCCTTGCCTTAAAGAGCCTGTTTCAGTGTGAACTTGCAGCGTGCCGTTGTCAACCCCATTCATTGCGCCGTTGTCAACACCATTCATTGTGTATGTGGTGAGGGTCAGCACCACAGAATGGAGCGTTGCTGGGTGGCGCTCTGCATACTCGGAAGTCTGCCACGTCGGCAAATCCCCTCGGATTGAACCAAATTCTACTTTACGGCGTCGCCGTCGTGAAGTCAGAAAGCATTTCCAATAGGAGAGGGGCTGGCAAGCGATTTACCGTATTTTTTGGACTATAAGTCGCGTTTATTTTTTTCATTGTTTGGCCGGACGTGCGACTTGTGTGTGAAAATATGAACATTTTTTTACCTGTATATCATTTCACATAAAGAAACAAAGATAAATCCTTAAAGCTATTAAAATGCCTGGATAATTTAAACAGTTAAATCTAATATTTTGTTAAATAAGTACTTAAAATAGTATGATAAAAAGACAATTTGACTATCAATACATCTACTTGCCGTGCCTGTGGTCTTGCACACATGTACGGAGCGGAGAGCGGAGAAGACAAACAGATACTTAGGACCGAATACTTAAAATACTTTTGGCGACTTGGAAACGTTCTACATGGTCTTCGATTAGGCTTGTCACGAATTACTAGAATTTCAACTTCGATACCGATACCCAGTTCAGTATCGATACTCGATACCATTTCAATACCATACGGAACAAATTAAAGCACAGGCTTTTTTTTTTTTTTTTTACTGTAAAACCTTTTTATCGCCCATTTGGCTCTTTGCAGTAACACTTTAAAAATTGTGGCTCTAGTGTTAATAAATGAATGATTTAGCGTGATAATAGTCATTTTTATTGGAACTCTTAACCTAAAATATGTTCCCTGTAAAAGAATGCGAGTAAATTGAATTTACAGAACACATGCACGTCATGGCGCATGGTCAGGATTAGGGATAGACCGATTATCGGCCGGGCTGATTATCGGCACCGATATTTGGCTTTCTGAAGAATATCGGCATCCGGCTTTTTTAAAACTCTGCTTGCCGATAATAAATACATTAAAAACTGTGGAAATCAAAACAAAGATATGTGAAAGATTAACATTTCTGTCATTTTTAAATTAACTGTAGAAAACTACATGGAGCTATTGTTTAAATTTTTTCCTTTATCATTTTTAAGCTGACAATCCTGGGTGCTCCCTTTTTGTTAGAATTTTATAACAGAGATGTATACTGTCAAAATTTTCTTGATAATAATGATTTAAAAAATGTAAAAAAAAAAATCACCATTATGCAAACATGAAACATTGTTCAATAAACATGCTTAAAGACATTACAACAAAGTTAAGAGTGCATTTTCTTTAGATTTTGTTGCCAATATTTTCCTTTTCGCTGAAAATGAATATCGGCTCGAAATATCAGTTATCGGCCTCCTTGACTACTAATATCGGTATCGTATCGGCCCTGAAAAAAGCATATCGGTCTATCTCTAGTCAGGATGGTACCACCTCTGCCTCAATCTGAGCCAGGAAAAACCCTGGTAAGCATTAGTTTTATGCATGTTTTATTTATCCGTATATTTGTTAGGGTGAGTGAGTGATTTGAGAAGTGCAGTCCACGTTTACATATGTTTCATGAAGTGAAGTGATGTGTAGGAAGTGGTAGTAGAGCGGAGAGCCACTGGATTATTGTTTATCGGTGTATGTAAGACGTTGAGTAATTAAGAAGTGCAGTCCACCTTTACATCATGTTTCATGAAACAAAGTGATATGTAGAAAGTGGGCTGTCATCCCTCTCAGCGTGGATGAGCTCACTTTGGGTACTCTATCCTCCTATGATTTCTCTGTGCCTTGCTGTGTCTTATTTTCTTAATTACAGTTCATCAGGTTATATGTGTGTGAGTGTGTGTGTGGGGGGGTGCGTGTGTGTGCAAGTTTGCTTGTGGTTATGTCTTTGTGTAAATTGTGAGGGAGAGAGGGAAGAAGGAGTGGTGGTTCTTATGTTGTATTTTGCAAGTTTGCTTGTGGATATTTGTCTTTGTTTATATTGCAAGGGAGGGAAGAAGGAGCGGTTCTTCTTATGTTGTATTTTGATGTTTTTATTGTACAGCACTTTGAATTGTATTTTTATGTGTGAAAAGTGCTATATAAATAAAAATTGATTTTATTTGAAGTGGCAAAATTACTGAGCTGGGCAGCGAGCCTGCGTCCCCGGTTTCAGTCCTGCATATTCAATCAACCCACGTGGTCCTAGTCGGCCAGAGTCAGGACGAAAACCGGGAACGGAGGGTCGCTGCCCAGCTCTGCTGATTAGTTTACATTATTGTTGTAATCTACACTTGAGTTTGTGCCTTAACAGTAGAGTATACTCAGGTGTACACCACACTTGTGTGGCAGAATTATGCTGTCATGGGGAACGCTTAACAAACTGCACATCAAAATATTTTCTTAAATTTAGACCTGTAACTGTAGTAGATAAACTGTCATATTCATTTCATATGAATTCATGTTTTATTTTGACTTCACCTCAGTATTCTATAATGCATTAGAGATCTGATATTGTTTGTTGTAATACAGATTAATTGTTGAAAAATACAAAAGGACCTTGGGAAAAATATTTGCAACTCATATCGCAATCACAATTTTTAGGAAACTAATCGCAATTAGATTATCTTCCATAATCGTACAGCCATAATGCTTACAATTTCTTGCAGCCAGTCGGGAGTTGTAAATAAGCCATTTTGTTTCGCATATTTATTGAAGAATTTAACACTTAGCAGTTGACCAATTTCTACGCAGCTTGAAAAATACCAACATATTTTGCAAAATTATAAGGGCCCCACAAAAATGAAAGGTCATAGTTAGGGTAAGGATAAGTATAGGGTTAATCACAACATAGGTAAAAAAAAAATGAGGTTGGGGTTAGAATTAAATAAAGTTCAAGAGTTTAACCTCTAAAAAAAACAATTAAAGTTCAGGTAAGGTAAGGTAAGGTAAGGTAAAGTAAGAGTTAGAGCATTGCCCTAATAATATGAAAACAGTTGGAATCGGAAGTTAGTTCACATCACGCCAAAATACTACTACTACTACAAATAAAAATAATAATAATAATAATAACAAAGATTAATAATAAGAACAACAATAATAATGGAGAATCTACTTTAACAACGGTAAAATAACCGATTGACGCCCAGAGTTCCTCGGTAGACGACCAATCAGAGCCGTTCACGGCTCAATAACGCTACCAGGAGCGTTGCCGGTCAAGGCAAAAATAACCACAGTATCGAAAATATAAGATAAACTATATACAGCAGTTGGCACCATGATACCCTAATTGTAAACAAGATTCTAGGAAATTGTGTGCTAGCACAAAATATTTGCAAACCGTCTGTCCAAGCTAACAAGCTGAACAAAATACAATACAATACATTATGTGTCACAAAACACTTAATGTTGCTGGTTAAGTTAAAACAACAAACTGTTAAATAACCTACCGTCCATGTCGAAAGCCAAGCTTACTGGTTTCTTGGCTAAAAACGCTTTCCGCCTTTAATTATTTCGATCGACGGAGTACCCCACAGATCTTCCAGGTCGAGTGGTGACGTAAACACATATCTTCTTCGCTGACGGGTCCTCCGTTCGCTGGGTCCAGCTTCTGCAATGATACTGCCACCTACTGTAGACAGAATATTTCCCTTTGCATCCTTCGTCTGTATATATATATATATATATATATATATATATATATATATATATATATATATATATATATATATATATATATATATATATATATATATATATATGTATATTAATATATATATATATATATATATATATTTATATATATATATATATATATATATATATATATATATATATATTAGTGCTGTCAAGCGATTAAAATATTTAATCGCAGTTAATTGCATTTTTTCATAAGAATAAGAAGGCCTTTAATGATCCCACAGTGGGGAAATGTTCAGTGTTACAGCAGCAAAGATATATGTCACACAGAGACGGCGGCATAATGTAACCATTAATGTATAACATTCACGGCAAACATTCAGGATCAAACCTATGTAAATATACGAAGTAACTATGTGTATATACACATGTATATACACACCAACATACATCTACATAAAAAGTATGAGGAACACTCATTTTAGCCTGTACATAGAGGAAAAATACTCTAAGTAAGTGACAGTGCTGCAGTGAAATGTAAGGAACAGCATTGAATAAAATAATACTAGACTAACAGTAGTGGGGAATGTTGAGTATTGCACGATATAAACTCAGGTGCAGGACTGCACAGTTGCACTAATGTCCGCCAGTTTGTAGAGACTAGAGTAGAGTTTATTGTTCAGATGAACACCCAGGTACTTGTAAGTTGAGACTCTCTCAACATCTGTTCCCCGGATCTTCACTGGTGCAGGTGCAGAGTGATGCCGCCTACCGAAATCTACCACCATGTCTTTGGATGTCCCCGCATTGATCAGGAGGCGGTTCTGCTGGCACCAGTCCACAAAACCCTGAGTAAGTTCTCTGTACTCCCGATCATCTCCGCCTGTGATGAGGCCGACAATCGCAGAGTCGTCAGAGAACTTCTGCAGGTGACAGGTAGGGGTGCTGCAGTTGAAGTCCGAGGTGTAGAGGGTGAACAGGAAGGGAGCCAAGACAGTTCCCTGTGGTGCCCCCGTGCTACAGAGGAGCACGTCAGACACACAGTCCTGTGTCCTCACATACTGTGGCCGGTTTGTGAGGTAGTCCTGGATCCATGTGGTGAGGTGGTGGGCCACCCCCGCCCGCTCCAGCTTGTCTCCCAATAGGATGGGCTGGATGGTGTTGAAAGCACTGGAGAAATCAAAGAACATTATCCTCACAGTGCTCCCCGTCTTCTCCAGGTGGGAGAGTGAAGTGTGGAGGAGGTAGATGATGGCATCATCTACACTGATGCCAGGCTGGTATGCGAACTGGAGTGGGTCCATTGAGGAGCTCACCAGGGGGCGCAGGTGGACGAGGACCAGCTCTCCAGGGTCTTCATCAGGTGCATCAGGTTCCTGTAGGACCTTTTCCTCTCTCTGATCCTCCTCCTCAGCTGGCGTTGCACAATCTTCCGCTCCTCTTTGTTGCCTGACGCAAAAGCCCTCTTCTCCTTCAGGAGAGCTTTTATGTCTGGTGTGATCCAGGGTTTGTTGTTGGAGAAACACCTTACTGTCCTAGTGGGTATGGTGTTCTCCATGCAGAAATGTATATGGTCTGTAACAGTGTCCGTTAGACTACTAATGTCTTCCCCGTGAGCATCGCTGAATACTTCCCACACAGTTGTGGTGAAGCAGTCCTTTAAGGCCAAGTTGTGATCAGCTTTGCCCAGTGGGGGGAGGGGCAGTGATGTGTATGACTCCTTGGTGTTGGCATAGAAAAGGTCCAGTGTTTTATTGTCTCTGGTGTGGCAGGTGACATACTGTGTCCTCTTATCACTCTCCAGTGTCCTGTCCGCGCGTATGATTTGGAAGCCAGCCAATTCTATGACCGCGTTCGGCATTACGATTCCGTGAATAGCATCAGGCGAGCCTCCCGGAAGTCCCTCTCATGCCGGGAAAGCGCCGCTAGCTTGTCCATCTTTTTGGGGAGAGATCTAACATTTCCCATGATAACAGCCGGGAGGACGGGATGGTATCGTCTCCTCCTTTCCCGGCGCTTAACCCCCCGCACGAGATCTCCGTCTCTTCCTCCTCAGCTCACGGGAAATATCGGGTCTCGCCCCGCGCAGGGTTAGCACGGAGTGCTAACAGCTGATTCCGGCTGTAAACAATGGGGGCTTGGCTCCGAGCCAAGTCGCCGGACACAATCACGCAACAAATAGCCACCAGCAGCAGCAAGAATACCGCAGTTTGGGTGTCCATTGCTACGCATACTATCAACTATGTGAAAAAGGTATGAGGTAGAGTAATAGTAATCTACAAAAACACACGAAAAGGCTCACCGGTGAGCCGGAGCTGCTCTAGCGGGCTGCCACTCGTGCGGCGCCGGAAACATTTAAAATGTTAACTCGTAGTTAATCGCATATTTTATTTATTGTAAAAAAAAAATCCCTTGATTTTACTGTCCCATTATTTTCTTGAATTTTAATACCCTTAACATGAATGAGAGGATTGGTTTTCTTATGCAAATATTTTATTCAAGGGAAGTCAACCCAAAAAGGTAACGACCAATCACAGCTCACCTGTTTTCTGAAACTGAGCCATGATTGGTCGTTATTTGAGCCTTCAGGGCATCTGTGATGTGATTTTCAGTCGACAGAAGTGATAAAATGGCCGACCCCTGAGATTGGCTACATTTTGCTGCTTGACTCATATTCCACAAACACAATATTAATCAGAATGTCTTGTTTCAACTAGGGGGCCTGCATAGACAGTGACAGTGGGGGGCGGTCACAGGAGGAGCGGTCACGTCAGAGCTTGGACATGTGGATGGTAACGATTGCACTTCTGCACTCTTTCCTTCGAGTCTACCTCACCTGCGCATTGCGTGTTTACTTTTTTGGAGACTATTTTTATCTTATTTTTAATGAATGAGTGAATAGCTTGATCTCACGGACTAGCCTACAGCTAGCTTACGCCAGAAACAGGTTAGCTTGGGGCTAGCTTGGTGCTAGTGTATTAAAATGCCTTCAGACGACAGCGACGAACACAATAGCCTGCTGGAGAAGGCAAATAAAACCATCTCTGACCTGAAAAGGGATATTCGTCGTCTGTCAGAGGAGCTCCAGGAGAAGGAATCGGTCATCTCTTGCTTCGTGACCCGTTTCCCCGAACTCTCTGCTGTGGTCATGAGGAGGCACGCTCGTGCGATCCTGTCGGCGACAATGACGGCTGAGGCGGCTGGCCTCTCGGACACGGAGAGGTGGTATCTGATTGCCTGCCCGGGGCCATCCTGCTCGACACCACTGCAGAGTGACGCCTGGGTCGAGGTGGTGTCCCACGGCCGGACTGCCGGGGAGCCAGCCCACTGCCCCAAACTGGTCCTGGGGAATCGGTTCGCCGCCCTGGCGAGTGAGTCTCCTGTTCCCATCGCTGCACTCCGGCAGTTGGAGACACCGACTGCTGCGTCCGACGTTGGGGCTGTGTTCCCGGGTGCTCCCTCGGATTCCCCTCCACCCACGGCGACCTCCTCGCCCGGGAACCCCATGATGGGCGGGTCCGCCGGTGGCCCGGCCGTCCACTCACGCGTCGGGCTGCTCCGTGACGCGGTGTCACGAGTGTCGTGACACGAGTGGCCGATATCGGCGACACTCACTGGTGTCATCCACCGACATCACTCGGCCTCGGCGGAGCCATCCTGTACAGCGGGGTCGTGAATCTCCCGCCGGCGGTGAGTCCCTTGGCGTTCCCTCCTCAGGTCACCCACCAACCACCGTTATAATTGGCGACAGCACCATTAGACGTACTCACTATCCCGGCACCGTCACCCGCTGTTTTCCTGGAGCAAAAGTCATGGATATAGTTAACATCCTGCCGGATGGGTGAGTGGCATTTTGCCGGCATTGTCTCGCGGAGTCGAGCGCTTCAGCTGCCTTTTAAGCTTGAACACGTGGCTCCTACGCCCTTGTGGCCACCTTGACTTTGCTTTTATTGACAATTTTAACCTATTCTGGAATCACCCGTCTTTTTACCAGCCGGATGGTGTTCATCCGAACTCTCTTGGTAGCAAGATTTTAGCCGCTAACATCCACCATGCCGTTACCAATTCCACTCCCAGCTGACTCTTGTTTACCAATCAAATTTCTTCTTCTGCTCATAAACACTGCAATGACAATGTCACTACAATCACCTACAGGCCAATACCAGCTGCTCACAGTACCACCACAATCACTAGCTCCCCCTGCAGGCCCCCATTATCATGACCACTATCGGACAGCTTTCCCATTGAAACCATCACCGGCAGATGCTTCCCTCGCACACACAAACAACGTGGTTTTAACAGTGGTAATCTGGTATATGTTAATACTGTTTATCCATACCACCATGAGCGCACGTCCAGCACAATAATTAATCTGGCCATGCTGGACGTGCGCTCCCTTTTAAACAAAACTTTTATCATAAACGACCTGATTTTAGACAATAATTTACATGGTATTCTTTTGTCTGAGACATGGCTTGGTACAGATGCTTCAGTTGCTCTCACCGAGGCTTGCCCACCGAATTTTAACTTTTTATTTTCTACAAGTGATGGGAAAAGAGGAGGCATCAATTTTTATTAATACTCTTTTATCAAAGGAGATCATTTTTAGCAGCTATCTATCGTTTGAACATCATGCCTTTGTTTCCCCCCCCCATTCTCTGCATTACCGTTTATAGGCCTCCCCATCATTCCACTTCTTTTATTACAGAATTTTCAGAATTCTTATCCATTTTATATTCCAGTTATAACAGGATTTTAATAACTGGCGATTTTAATATACACGTGGATAACATCTCAGACCCACTATCCAGAGAATTTTTAAACCTTTTAAACTGCTTGGATTTTAAACAGCACGTCTTGCAGCCAACTCACAACAAAGGACACACCCTGGATTTGGTCATAACCTATGGCTTGTCTGCTGGTGTGTCCTCTGTTGTTGACTTGGCAGTGTCAGACCACTACTGTGTCTATTTTAACATCGCCAGTTTTAACCATCTAGCAGTCCCGGTGAGAACAGTGAAGAAACGCTACCTGTCTTCTGAGGTGGCTGCAAATTTTATCGAGATCTTAAAAAGCACTCCTGGTGACATTTTACCTGCACCCTGTAATCTTATTGTTGACAATTTTAACCTAAATCTTTAATCATCATTAGATTCAGTTGCTCCACTTTTAATTAAAACAACAACAACAAAGACTGTGCCCCCATGGAGAAACAATGCAATCAAAACAGCAAAGAGAAAATGCAGGAGTGCGGAGGGGTGGTGGAGAAAAAGTAAACTTGCAGTACACTATGAAATATTATGCGAACAACTGAAATCCTACAATAAAACAGTCAAACTGGCAAGATCTTCCTATTTCTCAAACCTCATTACAGTCAATAAAAACAACCCCAGAGTTTAACTAGTTCTGATTTTAATAAATTCCCCAGAGAGACCAACAGACTGTGAGGACTTTGCAGACCACTTCAGAAGTAAAATCGATGACATAAGATCCAGTCTTTTAGCCCGTCAAAACACAAGTTTTAATAAACCTGGACAATCATATTTACATGAGGAAACACTGGAAAGTTTTGCCCTGGTTGATGCAAGGACACTTGGTCGCGTTTTCTCCCAGGTAAACCAAACAACCTGCCTTTTGGATCCAATTCCCACATTTCTTTTTAAGACATTTTATGGATTCTTTGAGGAACAGATTTTAAATATAGTAAATTTCTCTCTTCAGACGGGCGTCTTCCCCGCTGCCTTTAAAATGGCGGTGGTGAAGCCCCTTCTGAAGAAGAGCAATTCTGACCCGAGAGTTTTTAATAATTACAGACCTGTATCCAACTTACCGTTTTGAAGTAAGATTTTAGAAAAACTGGTTTTCATCCAGTTGAATCATTTTCTAAATACAAATAATATTTTGGAGAAATATCAATCTGGTTTCAGGATGAACCAAAGGACGGAGACTGCTCTTTTAAGGATTTTAAATGATATTAGGTGCACTGCAGACATGAGAAAACTCATAGTCTTGGTGCTACTGGATCTAAGCGCTGCTTTTGATACAGTAGATCACCAAATTTTATTAAATAGACTTAAAAATCTAGTGGGTATCTCCGGTACTGTTTTTAATTAGTTTTATTCATATCTCACAGATTGATATTTCTTTGTAAGTATGGATACTTGTTCCTCCAAAACCTATGAAATTAAATGTGGTGTACCCCAAGGGTCGATTTTAGGCCCCCTACTTTTTAAACTTTATATGCTTCCCCTTGGGGATGTCATCAGGGGACACGGCATCAGCCTTCACAGCTATGATGATGACACACAGCTGTATATTGCCCTGTCTCCTGATGACACAGGACCCATTGCAACCCTTTTAAATTGCATTTTAGATATCAAGTCATGGATGGCAGATAATTTCCTAGAGCTCAATCAGGACAAAATTGATGTTTTAGTTATCGGTCCTGAAGGTCAGAGAGAGAAATTTTTACCAAAACTACAAGTTTTTAATCCCTCACATTGTGTGAAGAAGCTTGGCGTCATTTTTGACTCTGAGCTCAGTTTTATTCCTCAAATTAAAAATGTAACCAAGATTGTTTTTTATCACCTTAAGAATATCGCCAGAGTCCGCCCGTTTCTCTCTCAGGCTAACACGGAAGTGCTTGCATGCTTTTATTTCCTGTCGTTTAGATTACTGTAATGCCCTGCTCTCTGGTCTCCCGAAAAAGAGCATTTCACCATTGCAACTACTGCAGAATTCAGCCGCTCGGGTGCTGACAAGAACCAGAGAGCGGGAGCACATTACGCCAGTTTTGAAATTGCTGCATTGGCTCCCCGTGTGTCTCAGGATCGATTTTAAGGTACTTTTATTAGTTTATAAATGTGTTAATGGTCTTAGGCCATCTTATTTATCTAATTTGCTTTTATCATACCAACCCTCGTGGAGCCTGAGGTCCTCTGGCACTGGCCTTTTAATTATTCCAAGGGTGAGGACCAAAACGCATGGCGAGGCTGCATTCAGCCATTTTGGTCCTCACCTTTGGAATAGCCTGCCAGAGGAGTCAGGTCTGCAGAGACTGTTGATATTTTTAAGAGGAAGCTCAAGACACACCTTTTTAGTTTGGCTTTTAACAACTTTTAAATAATTTATCTTTTGTTTTGATTGAAGATTATTTTTATCTTATCTTACTGATTTTAGTTCTTAGACTATACTACTGTTCTGTCTTTTAGTTTTGTTGCTCTCTGCCGTTTTTAGCTTTTAGCTCCAGTGTTTCCTCATGGGGGGGGGCTCCGCGTTGAGGGAGGGGTGGCTGCCCTTCCCACGGGGGCTGTCATCGCAGGGACTCCTTGGGTCTGGGCCGGCGGCCTCTACACTTTGTGTGGGGTCCGCCTGTCTAATCCGGGCTGGGGTCTCAGTGGTGGTGGCGCCCCTGTGGCCGTGGGCTGTCATTCCCCTCAGCGCGGATGAGCTCCCCTTGGGTACCCTTTCCTCATATGGTTTCTCTGTGCCTTGTCATGTCTTTTTAACACATTTTATCAGGTTGTGCACTTTGTGAGTGAGTGCTGATGTACTAGTGGATATCTGTCTTGGGTTTGTTGGGAGGGAGGGCGTGAACAGATTTTTTTAGTGTTTTGCTTTGGATGTTTTACAGCACTTTGAGTTGCATTTTTATGTATGAAAAGTGCTATATAAATAAAATGTGATTGATTGATTGATTGATATTCTTGAAAAAAAATGTTTGGGTTGACTTTCACTTCAACTGAAAAAACAAGCATTGGATTCAACTCACGCAAACAGCCCCTCAGCATTTTCAAACGCACATACAAACACACAAGCACGCGCGCGTTTTTCAGCTGTTACTGAAAGCATGCGACTGAACACCAATTCATTGGCTAACCTAGTCTTGCTTTAGAAAGAAAATATATATGACAAACACAATGCTTCATTTTAAGGGCAAGCAAGGAAAGTCTATCTAATCCAAGCAGTATATAAATATATATTAGGGCTGTCAATTCGGGCTGTTAGTCCGGAATCGTCCAAATTCAAACGATGCCCAACCCTACCTGCTGGTGTGTGGTCTGTGCTCTGAAGCTATTCAAAAAAGACTATTAAGCAAATTATACATCTGCAAATTATTTTTGAATAGTGTGTAAATCCATGTGTGCGGTCGTGCTGGTGTACCTGTACTACCATTCCTCCTGTCGACACAAGACTCAATCCATGTGTCAATTTTGCTGCCTACTCATATAAGGATTTAGGTAGCCATGGCTTACCGCTGGCCAATTTTTCTAATACTGTATCGTCTGGCTTTGCCCCGTTGTTTACCCAATGTTGTTGTTATGTATGTGGTGCTTGTTTTTGTTGCGACTTCAAAATGTCTTGTGTTATGTTCTGTGTTTCTGCTGTAAGCAGTTCATGTGCTAATGTTGTGTCAACTGGGGAAATCCCTTGTGCCGCTTCCTTAGCCGCTTTGTCAGCTAAGCGGTTACCAATTGTGATTGGGTCATTCTCTGTCAAATGTGCTTCACATTTGCAAATTGCAATTCTTCTAGGCAGCTGTACTGCTACTAGTAGCTGTTGAAATAATGCCTTGTGGGCAACTTCTTTTCCTGTTGGGGTTTTGAACCCTCGGTTTGCCCAGTGTTGAAAGAACACATGCACTGAACCCTAGTCGTATTGGCTGTCTGTCCAAATGGTTCCATTTTTCCCTTGAAACATTTTGCATGCTTGAATCAATACTTATAATTCAGCTGATTGTGCTGAGCACATTGACGTCTGCGTTGTAACCGCATAGCCCACCCTGTTGCGGCCATCTTCCGTTTTCCTAGCCGATCCGTCAACAAAAACATCTCCAATCGGGAGAGGTGTGTCAGTCAGGTCGGGTCGAGGTTTGGTGGAAATTTGGACTTGGCTACCACAGTTGTGCGGCGACGTGAAGTGTTGCTGGGTTTAATGTGCCACACCTTACGATGTTAATGTGTCGCTGTGATAGGAGAAGTGCGGTGCAGTGTAGGTGTCGTGCTGGTGACAAAAATGCATGCCTGTCAACTTATACGTTTGCCCCGTATTTTATACGTTTTTTGATCATTTCAAATTGTGTACGCCGTATAACAATTTTTGTATGGGGGGAATAAAAAAATTAAACTCGTTTTTTGTTAGACCGATCTCGTCTTGCCCATTTTGGCTCTAATCCGGAGCGTCCGTTAACGATTCCGACTGCAAACTTCGGCTGACTTTCACAAGCAAAGACCCCCCAGCTTCTTTCATCTTAGAAAGCTGGCTAAGGTCAAGCCCCTCCTTTCCCATCAGCAATTAGAAACAGTCATCCATGACTTTGTAACATCTCGGCTAGATTACTGCAATGCACTTTATTTCGGAGTCAGACAGTCCTCCCTCAAATGTCTCCAGTTGGTCCAAAATTCTGCTGCCCGCCTACTAACTGGAGCTCAGAGGATGGAGCACATAACACCAATCCTGGCCCCCCTTCACTCGCTCCCAGTGCATTTTAGGGTTCAATTTAAGATTGTCTTATTTGTCTATAAGTCATTAAATAGCCTGGCCCCGCCCGGCGTACCTCTCCGAGTTCCTCCACTCCTACGCACCTTCCAGCCTCAGGTCTACAGACCAGGCGCTGCTCGAGGTGCAGAGGACCAAGAGGAGCCTCAGAGGGGATCGAGTCTTTTCAACTGCTGGTCCTTCCCTCTGGAATGACCTGCCATTGGTTGTTAGCCAAGTCCCTTCTCTGTCCATTTTTAAAACCCGGTTGAAGACACATTTCTTTTCTCAGGCTTTTGATCGGACCTGAAATTTTCGGCTCTTTTCCGGTGTCAATTGTATGGAGTGTTTTATGTCAATTTATTGGCTTCATTATTTATATTTTATTTATATTTATATATTATTTATGTCTATATTTATTAATACATGTATCACAGCCTTTTATTGTTTTTGTTCTATTTATTGTATTGTTTGTAAAGTACTTTGTTACAGCTCTAGCTGTTATGAAATGCGCTATATAAATAAAATTGTATTGTATTGCATTGTATTGTATAATTTGGCAAAGCAAGTACTGATGAGTTTATCAATTCCCGCTTTATTTCTTCGAATGCAATGTCAGCACTCGGTGACCATGTCACCTGGTCTTGCATCGCCATTGGTTTGTCATAGATGATGTCTAGCAGCGGCCTGGTGATTTCTGAATAATTTGCAATCCAAGCCCTGCAATAATCGCACAAGCCTAAAAATAACATAATCTGTTTCTTTGTCGGTTTCGGGGCTTTAGTTACCCCTTCCTTTTGTTTGTCTCCTACAACACGGCCTTGCTCAGAGAGAGTGTGACCTAGGTACACCACTTGTTTTTTCAAAAGCTGCATTTTATCTTTTGACACTTTATTTCCCGTTTCACACAGATAATAGAGCAATGCCAAAGTATAAGGCTTGCATTGCTCTTTAGATATGGACGCCACCAAGATGTCATCCAAATAAGACAGAACCTGGCTGTCCTGTGGAGCAACGAAAGAGGCTAGATAGCGTAAGATGGCCTCAAGATGGTTGGAGAATCACAAAATCCTTGAAACAATCTGGTAAAGGTTAATTTTTCTCCCTTAACTGTAAAGACAAACCAATACATGCTGTCTGGATGCACTGGAATGCTCCAAAACGCATTACTCCAATCTATAACTGAAAACCACTTAGATTTTGACCTAAGTGAATTTAACAGCGTGTGTGGATTAGGGACGTTTGGTACCCTTGACTGAACGGCTTGGTTCACTGCTCTCAAATCCTGTATCAATTACCACTTGTTTGTTTGCGCTTTTCGAACTGGGAATATTGGTGTATTACACGGGAATTCGGGACATGGCCTCAATATGCCCGCTTTTCGCAAAGCGTTAATCACTGCATCCTTTTTTAATGGATACTGTTTTATTATGGGCCTGTATTCATTTTTCCCAGTATGATTATTGGTGGAGTGTCTTTAATTGTGCCTCTGTTTGCTGGCCCTGTGCTCCATAATTTGGGTTTGAGGTGCTCGATAGCCTTTTCCTCCTCTGTAGTCAATACATAAATGTCTCTTTGTCAGTTAAAGTGGACTGCCAGAGCAGTTACTACTTTCCAATTGATAGCTTTTCAAAACCAGCCATATTCTGATTCATCACACCCTGGGTTAAAGGGGGAGAGTTTCCAAGTATAGCTTGGGACTGACCTTGCAAGGTCGTTTGTGTCCCTCCATTCGCTTTGCTTTGGCTTAGCGAGAGAGACGTGTGGATGAGTTCAACAAAATGTCACCACAGGACACTCAAAGAAATGAAACTTTTAAACATGATATCAATGTAATTGTCAATTTCTCTCACATCTCCACGTTTTAGAATGTTAGGGAATTTCACTCGGAAGACTGAGACAGGCCGAATAGTAGGACTGTAAAGCCAACTCAGACCTGCTCGCGAGGGACAGTAGAGACCACGCACGAGGCGGTTGTTCTTCCAGACTGTCAGCGTTTGCGACCTTGCTGAATAAAACTGCTAACTATAGTATATAGTATAGTATAAAACTATAAAAACTATAAAAATAAAAAAAGACGAGTGGTCTTTTATTCAGTTCAAGTAACATGAAGTCCCTGATAGTGTAGTGGTACACACGCCTGAGTTGTGTGCGGGCAGCGTGGGATCGATTCCCGCTCAGTGACAGTGTCTATGTGTGCCCTGCGACTGGCTGGCGACCAGTTCGGGGTGTAGTCTGCCTTCGCCCATTGACGGCTGGGATAGGCTCCAGCAACTCCCCGCGACCCTATATTCGATTCGACTTCCGGCGCCGCGCGAGTGGCAGCCCGCTACAGTAGCTCCGGCTCATCGGTGAGCCTTTTCGTGTGTTTTTGTTCTTTAATATTACTCTACCTCATACCTTTTTCGTATAATTTATAGTCGTAACTTGCGTAGCAATGGACACCCAAACTGCGGTATTCTTGCTGCTGCTGATTGCTATTTTTTGCGCGATCGTGTCCGGCGACTTGGCTCGGAGCCGAGCCCCCATTGTTTACAGCCGGAATCAGCTGTTAGCACTCCGTGCTAACCATGCGCCGGCTCCCGGGGCGAGACCCGATATCCCCCGTGAGCTGAGGAGGAAGAGACGGGGATCTCGCGCGGGGCTTAAACGCCGGGAAAGGAGGAGACGATACCATCCCGTCCTCCCGTCCGTTATCATGGGGAATGTTAGATCGCTCCCCAACAAGATGGACGAGCTAGCGGCGCTTACCCGGCACGAGAGGGACTTCCGGGAGGCTAGCCTGATGCTATTCACGGAGTCGTGGCTAACAACGCTAACGCCGAACGCGGTCGTAGAATTGGACGGCTTCCAAATCATACGCGCGGACAGGACGCTGGAGAGTGGAAAGAGGAAAGGAGGAGGGCTGGCTGTGTTTGTGAACGATAGATGGTGTAATCCTGGGCACATCACGATTAAGGAGCATCTTTGCAGCAGGGATATTGAGCTGCTAGCTGTTGGCATGAGGCCATTCTACATCCCGCGAGAGTTTAGTCACGTGATCGCGGTGACCGTCTACGTCCCACCAGCTGCCAGCAGCGACACAGCCTGTGATGTCTTGACTGCAGCAGTGAGCAGGCTACAAACACAGCACCCAAATGCCCTGGTACTCATCTCTGGTGACTTCAATCATGCCTCCCCTTCCTCCTCTCTGCCTTCATTCACACAGTATGTCACCTGCCACACCAGAGACAATAAAACACTGGACCTTTTCTATGCCAACACCAAGGAGGCATACACATCACTGCCCCTCCCCCCGCTGGGCAAAGCTGATCACAACCTGGTGGCTCTCCAGTCTGTGTACAAACCTCTGGTCCGCAGGCAGCCAGCTGTGACCCGCACGGTTCAGAGATGGTCTGGAGAGGCCGAGGAGGCCTTAAAGGACTGCTTCAGCACAACTGTGTGGGAAGTATTCAGCGATGCTCACGGGGAAGACATTAGTAGTCTAACGGACACTGTTACAGACTATATAAATTTCTGCATGGAGAACACCATACCCACCAGGACAGTAAGGTGTTTCTCCAACAACAAACCCTGGATCACACCAGACATAAAAGCTCTCCTGAAGGAGAAGAGGAGGGCTTTTGCGTCAGGCAACATAGAGGAGCGGAGGACTGTGCAGCGCCAGCTGAGGAGGAGGATCAGAGAGGGGAAAAGGTCCTACAGGAAGAGGATGGAGGAGCAGCTGCTGCAGAATAACGCCAGGGGAGTCTGGAGGGGCCTGAAGACCATCTCAGGCCACGGACAACCCAAGACCCGGACTGGGGGGGATCTGCAGTGGGCAAATGAGCTGAATCTCTTTTTCAATAGGTTCGATCAGATGCCTGCCTCCACTCAGTCTCTCCTGCTGCAGTCTCCACCTACTCCTCCTGCTGGGCGTGTCACCCCCTCCCCTCTTTTCTCCACAGTCTCCAGCTCCCAGCTACACCAGATAGCCACCACTCCTTCCTGTCCAGCCTTGGCCTTCACAACATCTCAGGTGAGGAACCAGCTGAAGAAGATGAAGGCGAGGAAGGCAGCGGGTCCAGATGGCATCAGCCCCCAGCTCCTCAAATCCTGCGCAGACCAGCTGTGTGGAATTGTCCAGCACATGTTCAACCTGAGCCTGAAGCTGGGCAGAGTCCCCCAGCTATGGAAAACATCCTGCCTGGTCCCGGTGCCAAAGACCCCCCACCCGAAGGAGCTCAACAGCTTCAGACCAGTGGCGCTGACGTCTCACCTGATGAAGACCCTGGAGAGACTGGTCCTTGTCCACCTGCGCCCCCTGGTGAGCTCCTCAATGGACCCACTCCAGTTCGCATACCAGCCTGGCATCAGTGTGGATGATGCCATCATCTACCTCCTCCACACTTCACTCTCCCACCTGGAGAAGGCGGGGAGCACTGTGAGGATCATGTTCTTTGATTTCTCCAGTGCTTTCAACACCATCCAGCCCACCCTACTGGGAGACAAGCTGGAGCGGGCGGGGGTGGCGCACCACCTCACCACATGGATCCAGGACTACCTCACAAACCGGCCACAGTATGTGAGGACACAGGACTGTGTGTCTGATGTGCTCCTCTGCAGCACGGGGGCCCCACAGGGAACTGTCTTGGCTCCCTTCCTGTTCACCCTCTACACCTCGGACTTCAACTACAACACCCCTACCTGTCACCTGCAGAAGTTCTCTGACGACTCTGCGATTGTCGGCCTCATCACAGGCGGAGATGATCGGGAGTACAGAGAACTTACTCAGGGTTTTGTGGACTGGTGCCAGCAGAACCGCCTCCTGATCAATGCGGGGAAATCCAAAGAAATGGTGGTGGATTTCGGTAGGCGCCACCACTCTTCACCTGCACCAGTGAACATCCGGGGAACAGATGTTGAGAGAGTCTCAACTTACAAGTACCTGGGTGTTCATCTGAACAATAAACTGGACTGGTGCGACAACACAGGCGCCCTCTATAGGAAGAGTCAGAGCAGACTCTTCCTACTCAGGAGACTGAGGTCTTTTGGGGTTCAGGGGACACTCCTCAGGAACTTTTATGACTCGGTGGTTGCATCGGTCATCTTCCAGGGAGTGGTCACCTGGGCAGGCGGCGTCTCGGCCCGGGACAAGAAGCGGCTGGACAAACTGGTCAAGAGGGCCGGCTCTGTCCTGGGCTGCTCCCTGGACTCTGTGGACTCGGTGGGGGACAGGAGGATGTTGGCCAAGCTGTCATCAATGCTGGGCAACCCGGACCACCCCCTCCAGGGCACCCTAACAGCACTCCACAGCACCTTCAGTGACAGACTGTTACACCCTCGCTGTGCAAAGGAGAGATTCCGCCGCTCCTTCTTGCCTGCTGCTGTCAGACTCTTTAACAAGAACATTGTGTAGTCTCTACAAACTGGCGGTCATTAGTGCAATTGTGCAGTCCTGCACCTGAGCTCGTATCGTGCAATACCCAATATTCCCCACTACTGTAATACCGTGCAATACTCAACATTCCCCACTACTGTTAGTCTAGTTTTATTTTTATCCAATGCTGTTCCTTACATTTCACTACAGCACTGCAGCACTGTCACTTAGAGTATTTTTTCCTCTGTACTATGTACAGGCCGAAATGAGTGTTCCTCATATTTTTTATGTAGATGTAGGTTGGTGTGTATACACATGTGTATATACACATGTTACTGCGTATATCTACATATGTTTGATTCTAAATGTTTGCCGTCAATGTTATACATTAATGGCCACATTATGCCGCCGCCCCTGTGTGACCTATATCTTTGCTACTGTAACAATGAAAATTTCCCCACTGTGGGATCAATAAAGGCATTCTTATCTTATCTTATCTTATCTTATGGGATAAGCGGTTTGGAAGATGGAAGTAACATGAATTCAAAGATACAGACACATGACAATAGCGGTATTTCCTCTTGTCTGCACATTGCACCAGTCTGCGGTTAAACGTCTTCTGCTGACGGCATCCTGTTTCACACTTTACATAGCACATTTTACTGCAGATGGAGACTGTGTGGGTGAGTTAAACAAAAGATCACCACAGGACATTCAAGGAACTGAAACTTTGAAACATGATATTAATGTAATTGTCAATTTATCTCACATCCACATGGCACCATCAAAGGTGAGGGATGTGTTTTTTTAATGTGTATTCCAACGCAGGCGGGGGGGGGGATATGCGGTTGTTAAAAAAGCCTGGCTACGTATAGACAAGGCCTTAGTGTTTCTTTTGAAGGGTTTTATTATTAGTTTGTGAAGACATATACATGATCCTAAATGTTTGCCGTCAATGTTATACATTAATGGCCACATTATGCCGCCGCCCCTGTGTGACCTATATCTTTGCTACTGTAACAACGAAAATTTCCCCACTGTGGGATCAATAAAGGCATTCTTATCTTATCTTATCTTATGTATGGCCAGTGAAGGGTTTTATGATTAGTTTGTGAAGATATATAAATGTATTTTAACCATTTATTAATGATTCAAAGTTGTATTACAAATGAGTAGAAGTAGAGCTGTTTCAAGGTTGCAGTATCAGGGGAGCGGATGTATCAGAGGAACACAATGTGTGGGAGGTTTGATGGTACCAGGTGCCGCCAGTGAAAAACAGGGAGACAAAGGCGGGCCACGGTTTCTCTGAAGGCCCCGGCCTCTTGGAATGCAACTTGGTGTTTTCAGGAACTACAACCAAGCGAGTCATGTGCACAAGAAAAGGCGTCATCTGAGACGGCGGGGAAAAGAGAACCAATCAGCATCTGAAGAAATATATTGCAGATACCATGTAACTAATGAAATGATAGTGGCTAGTGTTTTTGGTGTGTTTAATTTGCATATTGTTTTCTATAACTGTTCGGGGCAACTCGGGTGTGGTGTCGCTCTCTGATGGCCACAGGAGCGCACAGATCTGTATTGAGAGGGAACCGACCCCCCGATACTGTATTAGCTTTTGCTGTTAGGAATAAAATCTCGGTGATTCGGCTGATTGGCTTTCTGGTCTTCTCTCTTATGGAACGAGCACGCATAATTGTTAGGTAAGGTGAAGCTAAGGTTAATGTCGGTTCAAATAATAAATATATGGTAAATAATTTGGAGTCAGATAATTAGGGTAAGTATCGTGATTTAGACCTTAAACCTAACACTTTGTTACTTTGAGTTTAGGATTTTTAGAGACTTGTTTATGCTGTTTTTTTGTTAATACTTTCTTCAGTACTCCCTGCTTCTCCTGCCTCCCTGCATGTTCTGTCCTCACTAGATGTATGACTGCTCTAGACAACAGACGAGATGTTTGTTATGGCCTTAAGAGTCATGTCATGTCATGTCATTTTCCAAACCGCTTATCCTATACAGGGTCACGGAGAGATGCTGGAGCCTATCCCAGCCGTCAATGGGCGAAGGCAGACTACACCCCGAACTGGTCGCCAGCCAGTCGCAGGGCACACATAGACACTGTCACTGAGCGGGAATCGATCCCACGCTGCCCGCACACAACTCAGGCGTGTGTACCACTACACTATCAGGGACTCGGCCTTAAGAGTCCATTTATTAATCTCGTTGGAATTTTTCTAATTATTCTTCTTCTGTAAAACTGCAATAAACAAAATTACAAATACAGTATTGTTTTAAAATGTCTGTCTAACATTGTTTACTAGCTGCATTAGCATACATGTGTCAAAATGTAAAGAAATAAAATACAAATGACCACAACATAAGGTACATGTTTACATTGTTTAGTAAATGAATTAACTTGTAAAACATGGATCCTAACTTACGATAGATAACACAACATGGATACGCTAACATAGTTAGCCTGATTAGCAAAACTAAAGTCCGCTTGCATAGCATGATAACAAATGATAACATTTTAAAGGACTTGTTTTAAACACGTATGTAGCAACATCTGGTTTGCCAAAAACATGTGAATTAACTTGTTAACATTCTACAGCTTGGGAAAATTGGGCATTTTATCACAAATGGTCACTTACAGACTTACGTGGGCCAAGACGCCATCGGGTACGTGGTGCTCTCCAGGCATGTCATTGAATACTGACGTGATGACATCAACTCAAATCAATGTAATGCACATCACACATTTCACCACTGGAGGGTGTTAAAACTCAACATAACTCAATGCAAATATAACAAAGCAACAATTAAACCATTACACTCCCCGCCTGGTATAAAAACTTTTATACCACTATTCATTTGAAATCAGTCTTTTGTCAATAGTTCGAGGAAGTAGGAGAACAAGCTGAGTGACAGGGGGCAAGTAGAAATGTGGAATACCCTGTGACATTCGACCTCCCACCCTTAACACCCTTAACCCTTGCGTTAGGAATGGGGGTCTTGTGAACCAGTATGTTTGGGGCAGCAGACTAGCTGTTATTGCACGAGTAGCAATGTCTGATGGATTTTTTTCTGAAGAGACATGACTCCACTGAGAGAGAACAGAAAATTTTCTTATCCGAGTGACTCTGTTTGACACGTATACATAAAATCTTCTTGAAGTGTTGTAGCTGTAACCTAACACAATCTTACTCGTACTTTACGGTGTGGAACTCGAAGTCAATTTCCTGGCATATGACCTCTGCCATTTCTACCACTATGACAGCGACACATAGCTCTAGTCGTGGGATTGTGTGAGCTTGCCTTGGTGCTAATTTGGCCTTTCCCGTGATGAATCCCATAAGCCTTTGTCAATTTTCATTGATAACTCGCAGGTACGCTACTGCTGCTATCGTTGTCGATGAAGCATCACTGAAGACACAAAGCTCTCTGTGTTGAGTTGAAGAGAGAGATATTGGAATGTAAGGGCTGGGAATGTGTAATTGTTCTACTTCTTGGATGGAATCTTTCCATGCTGACCATAATCTTTCTTTAGCTGCCAGTAGGGGGTTGTCCCAGTCACAAGTTTCACAGGTGAGTTCCCTTATGAGTGCCTTTCCTTGTACGGTTATGGGTGTGACAAACACCAGGGGGTCGTACAAACTGTTAACAGTGGATAGTACACCACTTTGGTGAATGGTTTTTGCTCCTTAGACACTTGAAAAGTGAAAGTATCTGATTCCAGACTCCAGCTGACGCCTAAACATCTGTACAGGTAGTGAGTCAATGTCTAGGTCAAGGTCTTTAATGTCTTTTGACAACTCATTAACTGGAAAGGCTTCCATGACTTTGGTACTGTTCGAGGAAATTTTGTGCAAGATTTGACTCTGCTAACATGTTTTGTGTTTTTTGCAGAAGTTCGATTGCTTCAGGTTCAGTGGGAAGCGAAATTAGACCATCGTCCACATAAAAGTTTCTGGTAACAAAGTGCACTGCATCTTGGCCGAATTCCTCTCCTCCAACTTGAGCTGCTCTGTGAGGGCTGTAGATCGCAACAGAGGGAGATGGTCGATTTCCAAGCACATGAACTGTCATGCGGTGCTCTATAATTTCTTTTGTAATGTCATTGTCTTTGTGCCAAAGGAAACGCAGGAAATTGCGATGATCCTTTCTAACTGTGAAACAGTAGAAAATTTGTTCCACATCTGCGGTGATTGCAATGGGTACCCCTAGCAAGGTATTGTTGAGATCTGGGCCGCTTAAGAGGACATCATTGAGTGCCATGCCCTCATGTTTGGCACTTCAGTAAAAAAACACTCGAATCTGACTCTGAGTTTTTGTCTATGATACACCCCAAACATTGGAAGATACCAACACTCCTCTTCGTGCTCTAGAGGGGGTGCAACTTCTGCTTGCTGTTTGTCAAGGATTTTTTGCATGAACGGCACAAATTTTCTCTCAAAACAATGTTTACTTTTCTTCCTTTACAAAACAGAAAAAAAACTCTTCCTTTTCGTCATATCTCTTAGACCCCTTTCATTGATGGATAACAGTGAAACATTTGTTTTTCGCTCGACCATACAATTAAATAAAATTAAAATAAAAAATGAACATACAATTAAATTAAATGTAAAAAAAAATTCAAGGGAATATTCAACGATGAACGTGTAGAAAAGTATAAATTATCAAAGTATTATTATTATCTGATAATTAACCACTTATTGCTGCAGTGAAACCCTAAACATTTAACTTGTAAAACTCCAAACTCACATTCTTGTGTTTAGGGCTGTTCGATTTTGCCTAGTAAGAAAATGCCGATTATTTTCTCTCAAACCTGATTTTACGATTCCGATTCCGATTTCTTTGTAAAATAAAAAATAATGAGAAATTAAGTATTTTGAATGTCTTCTAGTTAAACTAAATTTTTCTTTATTTGAACTCCAGTTTGAAATGCCAGTCAATTTAAGTTCAATGTAGGGGTTCCGGCTGGCTAAAATGCAGCCTCCTACCAGGCCGACCAGAGCAGGGATGATTCAGAATGGTTCAGTTCTATTCCAGGCAATTTCCAAGTTTCAATCCTGAGCTCCTAGCTTACCATTGACCTGGCTAATTCCGTCAGATGAGCATACGCTCCACTTCACTTCCTCACCCACTCGGCAGTCGGCCCAGATAGTTGGCCCCTGCAGCAAACAATCCTCGACATGTATCACTTTCTCCTCGGTCAGCGGACAATCGCTTCCGCATTTAAGCAATTGGATTGAACGCGCTACTCAATTGACCGCATGACAAACATGGAAGTAACCACCGGAAAACATTACGGCATGACGCTCTGTTGATGAATGCGTGCGCACCTCTGACTACTGCCTTAAGTCCCGCCTTTCTTGCTTGCTCCACCTTTGGCCACACAGCTTATCGTGCCTCCTGATCTTCCTTCGTGAGGTCCTCAGCGAAGTGAATGTTGAGGTCTTTGCAGACGGCGTGGTTCTTGGTGCTTCTCCAGATCTCATCTCTGTGTCGTCTTCCAGTGAACTGTAGGATGATTTGCCGGGAACCAATGGTGTTGAGGGATCCGATGCAATGCCATGATGAGATGCATATTATCCTTCCAATGTGGCTTTGTCTTGCAAACAATGTTTGAAACAACGGCCCACATGTCTTCTTCTTTGTCCTCCTTCAAGCCATTCAGTCGCGGGTTCCATCTTTTCATGTATCTTTCGGCTTCAGCCACTTTCTTTTCCAACTCTGTAACTTTCTTGTCCATGTTAGAGTTAATTGTTTTGAGTTGTTGCATTTCAGCATTTAACTCCTTATTCTTCTCTTATCACTCCTTAATTTCAGCTGATTTGAATTCAACCGTTTTGGCAATTGTTTCTGTGTTCAGTCTCAAGTCTTGACCAAAGGCATCTATCATCAATGTCAACTTGTAAAGTTTCGCTAAGATGGCAGCTCCCTGTTCAGTGTTTGCTTCTCCTTTCTGCTTCTTTAATGGTGCTACCTCTTTGAAGGGCAACGACAATATATTCTTCTGTCCTTTGGCATTTGTTTCCATGTTTTCTGTGCCACAGTAATCATCCGTTGAAAGCGCTCTTCGCCTGTCTTTGTTCATTGTTGTGACGGTGGTCGTTAGTTTTCAACAAAAACTAGGGGTGGGCGGATCGATTCAAATATCGATATTATCGATACTATGTTATCTATATATCCATCCATCCATCCATTATCTATACCGTTTATACAAGGGTCGCTGGGAGTGCTGGAGCCTATCCCAGCTGTCTTCGGGCAGTAGGCGGGGGACACCCTGAATCGGTTATTATCGATATATATATATATATATATATATATATATATATATATATATATATATATATATATGGCGGCACGGTGGTCGACTGGGTAGCACGTCCGCCTCACAGTTCAGAGGTCGTGGGTTCGATCCCGGCTCCGGCCTCCCTGTGTGGAGTTTGCATGTTCTCCCCGTGCCTGCGTGGGTTTTCTCCGGGCACTCCGGTTTCCTCCCACATTCCAAAAACATGCATGGTAAGTTGATTGGATACTCTAAATTGCCCCTAGGCGTGATTGTGAGTGCGGATGTTTGTCTCTGTGTGCCCTGCGATTGGCTGGCAACCAGTTCAGGGTGTCCCCCGCCTACTGCCCAAAGACAGCTGGGATAGGCTCCAGCACGCCCCGCGACCCTTGTGAGGAGAAGCGGTACAGATAATGGATGGATGGATATATATATATATATATATATATATATATATATATATATATATATATATATATATATATATATATATATATGGGCATCGCCTAACTGCAAGCGAGTTCCTGTCTGCATATTTAAACGACCCACGTGGTTCCAGTTGGTCCGATTTAGCCAAACGGCGTCGAGAACAAACTTAACTTGAACCACGTCACATGCAGGTGCCGCACTCCGCCACGACGCAGGTGGCGGCACGGTGGTCGACTGGTTAGCACGTCCGCCTCACAGTTCAGAGGTCGTGGGTGCGATCCCGGCCCCGACCTCCCTGTGTGGAGTTTGCGTGTTCTCCCCGTGCCTGCGTGGGTTTTCTCCGGGTACTCCGGTTTCCTCCCACATTCCAAAAACATGGTTGGTAGGTTAATTGGACACTCTAAATTTCCCCTAGGTGTGATTGTGTGTGCGGATGTTTGTTTGTCTCTGTGTGCCCTGCGATTTCCTGTCAACCAACTCAGGGTATTCCCCGCCTACTGCCCGAAGACTGCTGGGTTAGGCTCAGGCACTCCCCGCGACCCTTGTGAGGATAAGCGGTATCGATACTGGATGGATGTATGGACATAATATACAAACTCAAGGGGGATCATAACATTTCCAAGCAAAAAGTATCGGTATCGTATCGGTATCGTATTGGTATCGGCCGATACTACCCTGTATTTACTTGGTATTGGATCGATACCAAAATCACCAGTATCGCTCTACCTACTACAATGGGTGTACCCATTACATGACTAACCACGCTAAATCACATGCTAACTAGGAAGGAGAGGTTACCATCACATCACTTCCGCCAGGCATTTTTACCACGCCTGTTCCCTATTCTGATGGTAACACTACTTCTGTAACTTGATGAAAATGACAAATTCAGTCTATCAGGGGGTTTCACTACTCTACCCCGCCGGGTGGTATACAGTTCACCTGAGTGGAGCTGTGCAGTCCCTGGTGGTTCTCCCAGTGACGAGGACTGCAGTTCTGTTGGGCCCTGTGCAGCCGGTGTCTCTAAACAAAGACAATTAGCTACCTGCTGCTGCTGCTGCTACCTGCTGGTATGGAAGCGTACTACAATGTGGTAACTACATGATTACGTGCCAGGCGCTAGACCGCACAGGCACACTAATTAGATAATTTCCCATGGCACACCTGTCAATATCTCGCGGCACACCACAGTTTGAAAAACACTGCTATAACATGTGTACACGCATGGTGGGTGGCACTACAATGCGCAATCCCTTGTACACTGTGACATCCGACACAGCCAGTTGGCTTCTTGAGTCCGAGTATGGTTGCACTGAAATGGGTACCTCCCTTCTGTTGATAGGCCATCCCTTGTGGATTGTTTGCTGGAGACAGTTTAACTCCTCTTTTGTGCGTTCTTGCAGCTCTGTATATTTCTGGTCACTCACAGAGACAAAGCTGAGCACGGAGACAATGTCAAGATCACCTGCCTCATGCATGTTATCACTTAGCTGTGCCCTGGACAAAGTGTCGGGCAGCTCCATGACCTTCCCTCTTCTCTACCGGACTGTGATGTCATACCACTGTGGTCTCAGATGCATTCTCTAGTTGCGGGTGTTGGGGGTGGACAGCAGCGGTTTCCTATAAATGTCTTCAAGAGGCTTGTGGTCGTTATATACTGTGACATGTTTCCCAAAAATGTAATGGTGGAATTTGACACATGCGTGTGCACACACTGCACTAAGCCCCACGCTGCTGGCGTCACAGTATATATCTACCGGCTTGGCTGCGTCATAATGTGTCATAGTGTGCACAGCTGTTTGACGACTCAAATGATTGCTGTTGCGCTGGTTGCCACGCAAACTCAACTTCACTCTTCAGGAGCTGTCGCAGTAGAGCATCTTCTACACTCAAGTTAGGTAAGAATTTTGATAAATATGTCACAAACCCGAGAAAAAGGCGGACGCCCTCTTTACCTTTTGGAGCTGGCATGCGCATCACCGCTTTGGTCTTGGCAGGGTCCGGCATAAGACCATTAGCTGTTATCAGATCACATCATTAGTTAGCGACACCGAACTAAAGGACCCAGTACATTTGTTACACTCCCCTGTATGCTCCAGTAACTGATAGTTGTGCTTGTCGTGCAAGTGTGCTATGCTCGTGAAAGTCGACTGAAGTTTACTGTCACAATCGCTAATGGACGCTCCGGATTAGAACCGAAATGGGCAAGACGAGATTGGTCTAACAAAAAACGAGTTTTTGATTTTTTCTTTTTTTTCCCTATGCAAAAATTGTTATATGGCATACACAATTTGAAATCAAAAAACGTATAAAATACGGGGAAAACGTATAAGTTGACAGGTATGTAGATATGTCTCTGCAGCGTCCTCATTCACCCCTCGGGCCATGAGGTGTTCCGATAGTTTTACATGAATTAGAAACGAGGAAAAGAAAAAAAAAGGAGAAAATCGTTTTTTGTCCATACAAACAAAGCAAGAGATAATAGAAAAGTATGAAAAAGGGATGCGTTTGGTTGATCTCGCCAAATAATATGACCGTAATATATCGACAGCCGCCACGTTATTAAATCAGTTCTTTACAAAACGCCAGGCAAAAACCACTTCTGAGAGAGAACATGAACCAGAGGGCAAAAAGCGATGAGGGCAGCAATTAAAAGGTAAATGACCATCATTTTTATTCTTTATTCTATTCTTAGCTTTTTTACGTTATGCACGACTCTCCTTTATTGTGCAATAATCTAATTGTAACATGTATTTGTTACATGTTTTGATGCATTTTTATGCTTTATAAAACATTTATGTCTGAATATTGGGGGCTTGGAACGGATTATGGCATTTACATGGAAAACATGTCTCTTTTTACAAAATGTTCTACTTTTTTTAAATTTCTTGCAGAACCAATTAATTTCGTAAGTAGAGATACCACTTTATCTTGATATTTACAAGCCATCCACCATGTCGCCATCCACCATTGATATTGGCACCTCCTAACACGTTAGATGAATGGCCAGGACTTCATCTTGTGTGTTCTCCTCCTCGGGTTCAATTCTCATGGTGCTCACACCTCGGCTGTGACACAAAGCTGCCCAGTGATTTACTTTGTGGCAGTGAGAGCATGTGGAGCCCACTGCCCTCTTTTCTCTCACACCTGCTATTATAGCATAAATTAGCATGTCGTCAGAGTCGACGTACTCACAGTCAATTAGCATAAGGTTTGAGTCTTTCACAAAGTCATCAAAACTCTTCGTTGTACCTTGCTTCCTTTGTTTGAAACAATGTCTTTATCACCTTATTTTTCCTCGGCCTAATATAGTTGGCAAACTTGTCCAAAACTTTCACGGGATCTTGCCTGTCACCATCAGCCCAGTCCAACGATTTGTATATTTCTCTAACTTGTTCGCCGACCCAAGTCCCGAGCCACCCCGCACGTTATTTATTTTCCAACTCGGCGAGGGACCTGTCGAAGATGAAATTCACATGGCAGCGGAACTTCTCAAATTCTTGATATAAAACCGCAGCGTCCCAGTCGATTTTTGGGTGTTCAAATGTGGCAGTGGCCATGGCTGTGTGTTTCCAGTTCTTGACAAACCTCTGACACCATGTAAAGTATGTAGGTTATAAGTAAGTAAAAGACGAGCCAAACAGTGTGTCAGTCCAGGACGCAGCGCTGTCTGTTTATTGTTGCACTTCCGTGACTCGCTGCCGCTCAGTACGGCAAGCGAGATGGACAACGCCATAAGCAAATGCGAATAATGAACATATCTCACACAATACATTACAGTCTGCTCCCACCACCGCCATCTTGGCCTCTCCTTTTTGAGTTGGTTTGGTACGGTGCATTTCCCGAGCGAAGAAGAAAGAAAAAGAGAGAGAGGTGAATTAGAGCGAGGCTGTTCATGTCTGAATAAAGATGCAACAAAACACTGTCCTGCCATGTCGGTTGTCTTTAGCAAGGAAGACAACAGAAGAAATACATAAAGTCAAACCTATATTGTAACCCGCCATACCACGACCTCTGAAGATAAGGAAGAACAATTTATAAGGGTTACACTACCAACAACGTACGTCATGACTATCACCGGGGCAGGGGGACTCTGTCTGTCAGCCGAGCAATTCATCCTCAACGTCAATATTTTGAAACAGGTGTAACACCTCCTCTACTCTAAAGCTTTTTTTTAATATACATGTATAGATCATGGTGACCAGCAGCCTTTATCAATGCAGCTGCCGGTTGCTATGGAAACCTTAATCACACGATAAAAAAATTGACGGCGTCAAAAGGGAGTTGAGTTAACGCCGTTAATAACGCATTTAACTGACACCACTATTAATTATATATATATGTATATATATATATATATATATATATATATATATATATATATATATATATATATATATATATATATATATATATATATATATATATATATATATATATATATACATCCAGTAAATTAGTGCTGTCAAATGATTAAATGTTTTTAAACTAATTAATCGCAAAAAAATTCCATAATTAATCGTGATTAATATTATTTTTCAACAAAATTTTTTTACAAAGCTTGGAACCGATATTTACTTGAGTAAAATCTTGGAATTAATATGGAAACGTTCTAAGTACCGTATTTTCCAGACTATAAGGAGCTCCGGAGTACAAGTCGCACCAGCCATAAAATGCATAATACAGGGGGGAAAAAAACATATACAAGTCGCACTGGAGTATAAGTCGCATTTTGGGAGGAAATTTAGTACACATCATTTCCACCGAGCTACGATCTACATGTAGCAAACAAGAAAGTTACGGTAAAATAACTTTAAAATTACCAAAACGATTGTAGATGCGCTTAAATAAGTCTTTTATTCATCCCCAACCATGTAGAATGTTTCCAAGTCTCCAAAAGTATTTATGTATTCGGTCGTAATTATGTCTTCCTCTCCTCTCTGCTGAGTGTGCTCCTCCTTACGTTAGTGGCTGCATGATGCAATACCCCAGCCAGAGGCAGGCAACTGCCTGTTTGTGGTTCGTTCTTATTCAACCATCGTCTGTAAGTAACTTAGACAATTGTGTGTACCGGTAATGACCATGCAACATTTATATAGGAGCTGAATTGGGGCTGATTGTACTGTGTTGTTGACTGAACATACTAATCGCTATCGTTAATGCTAATCGCGATTGCTAATCGCTGCCTGTTTGTGGTTTATTCTTGTTCAACCATCGTCTGAAACTAACTTAAACAATTGTGTGTAATGACATTTATATACGAGCTGAATTGTGGATGATTGTAGTTTGTTGACTCAACATCCTAATCGCTATCGCTAATGCTAATTGCGATCGCTAATTGTTAGCATAGGCTCATGTTGTTCATGTCTCTGAAAATACATGTGTATGTAATGCATAGATTGATAGTATTTTCTATTTCTTGTGCAGTTTCACAATATAAACAGGCAACTTCGCTGCACACCTGGAGTCAGTGGAGTTTGTTTGTGAATGTTTAGCTGCTTGGATAAGCTGGCTTCCTTGCGCTAAAGCGCCTGCAGAGGGAGGCAAAACATAAGTCACAAGTCAACACTAACTATCCATGACAGTAATGTGTTAATAATTTCACACTTAAGTCGCTCCAGAGTATAAATCGCACCCCCGGCCAAACTATGGAAAAAAAGTGCAATTTATAGTCCAGAAAATACTTTTTTTTTTTTGCTCTAATAGCTTTCTTTCATCCTTGAATACGATTCTTTTCCTGTAAAATACAGCTGTAGAATGATACACCAAAGACGTACAACTAATATGGTATTTGAATTTGGCTTTGCGAAGTGCGCAAATTATTTTGGATTTCTCCAATGAGCCGTCGAACAACTTAAAGTTAAACTGCGTAAAAGTCTGCCTTTGTGACAGTGACTCTCCTCTAAATGCAAAGTAAGCAGAGGGAAGCTGCCACAGGAATAAAACTGAGTTAACCTATTGTAAAATTTGAATTAATCTCCATAGTTAACGCTTTAACTTTGACAGCCCTAATATATACGTGTGTATATATATATATATATATATATATATATATATATATATATACACCCTGAATTGGTTGCCAGCCAATCGCAGGGCACACAAAGACAAACATCCGCACTGACAATCACACCTAGGGGCAATTTTAGAGAGTCCAATCAACTTACCATGCATGTTTTTGGAATGTGGGAGGAAACCGGAGTACCCGGAGGAAACCCACGCAGGCACAGGGAGAACATGCAAGCCTTTGGACTTGGTCATTTAGTTCGCATGCTGAAAAAGTGTGGACATCCCAGCATTACATATATTCATTCATTCATTCATTCATTCATTCATTCATTATCCATACCGCTTATCCTCACAAGGGTCGCGGGCGTGCTGGAGCCTATCCCAGCTGTCTTTGGGCAGTAGGCGGGGGACACCCTGAATTGGTTGCCAGCCAATCGCAGGGCACACAGAGACAAACATCCGCACTCACAATCACACCTAGGGGCAATTTAGACAGTCCAATCAACTTACCATGCATGTTTTTGGAATGTGGGAGGAAACTGGAGTACCCGGAGGAAACCCACGCAGGCACGGGGAGAACATGCAAACTCCACACAGGGAGGCCGGAGCCAGGATCGAACCCACGACCTCTGAACTGTGAGGCGGACGTGCTAACCAGTCGACCACATATATGTGCAGTGGAAATTTATATCAAAATATTAATGAGAAAAAATAACAAATAATGAGTAAAACACTAAATAAAGCAAATAGGTTTGTGCTTACTGTCAGTGGTAGGTCCATCCAGCCATCCATCCATTTTCTACACTGCTCAATGTATTGAGGTCCTCAGGTAAACTCGACAATCTCATCTGACTTTGGGCAAGAAGTGGCTACATCCTGGACTGGCCATTAGTCAATTACAGGGCACATATAGAGACACCAAGAGGGAAATGAACCTCTGCTGCTTGTCAAGGGAGTGAACCACAACACCATCAGTGACCCCTGTGGCAGGTCTTTTGATCACTTTCGCTTCATGAATTTTTTGCCAACAACAATGGGTGCTGAAGAGGGCCTTCGTTCTTTGACAGCATCAGCTATAGTCAAGTTAGATGAAGAGGCATAGATATCATCTTGTGATGGAGCAGTGATGAGAATGGAAGGTGTATGTGACACAGAGTCAGAATCTGAGGACTCACTTTTGGCCTTTGAGGATGAGGGCATCTCTGAAATCAAGAGGCATAAAGTTAATGCCCTCACACACTAAGAAAGTCCTGCATCACTTCACAGAATAAAGCACTTCTCAGAATAAAGTTATTGATCTAACTTTATTTCATTACCAAACATCAATTTCAAATTTGATTATATTACTATTATTGTTATTATCTATCACTGGAGGTGGGCTGAAACCTCCAACATCAAAATTATGTAAATGTAATATTTTGTCACAAATGTATACAATTGGTTAAACCACACATGTGCTATTTTTACAAATTATTAAAGCAAAATAAAGTGTCGAAAATGGCTTGTTCTCTATGATGATACAATGTTAATGGAAGAACAAACGTCTTTTTTTGGGGGGGGGGGGGGTAGGGGGTCTCCGGAAAAGTGATTATTTTGGAAGGATTCTGCATGACACCAGCGATATACAGGGTATTTCAAAAGTCTGCCACTTCACAAAAACTTTCCAAATCTCAGGAATTGGCAGGGGTAGAAAAATAAAACTGGTTTTGCTGGAAAGGTACATTTTCAAGGTTTATACTACGGTGGTCAGGCTTTTGTTATGTTACAAATCAATGTTTTTACATACATGTTTTATGTCACCCTGGTGCAACCCACCTGATTCAAATAATCAGAATCGTTATCCAGTTTCGGCAGACCTTTCTGATTATATGATCAGTTGAATCAGGTGTGTTTCAGTCGGGACACATGGAAAACATTCAGGTCTAGGGCCGAAATTACCCACCCCTGGTATAAGTGACAAATTAATGAGACCCTGTATTATTTCTTTAATGTCTAGATTGGCTACTTAATTAACATCCTGTCACTGTCATGTTAGAATGAACTGACCTGAAGTAAGGTGATGTTCACGTTCTAATTCTGTGTGCACGCGCATGTGTGTGTGTGTGTGTGTGTGCCTGTTGCTATTCATATCTCATGAAAAGCAGCAGCAGTCTACAAATAGGATTGTGCTAATTTCTTAAGCGTGTTAGCTGTGCCACATTACCCAGTAATAACCCTTGTATGGTTTTCGCAGGTTCAGTTTTTATTTTAAAAACAAAAATGACCTAAGGCATATCAAAAACCTTCTCCTCATGGTGATAACACACCGGTATGGGATTTGCTTTTTTTTTTAAATTACATTTTATTTAAAAAAAAGTAGTTTCACGTTAATTCATAAATGTGATCCAACAAATGTAAAGGGCAAATATCAACAATGTTTGCTGTTCATATGACTTCCAATTGGGATGTAGTAAACATCTGTTGAGTATTTTAACAGAAAATTATTTGAGTGTGTTGTTCTGAAAACCCAAAACTCTAGCGGGTCCACCAGACCCATCAACACTGGCTGAGTAACAAAAATACGAGCACCATAGAAGGGTTGATGATGAACAACTGCATTTATTTTCAATATTAACATGTATTGAAAAGATAATAATGTCATACTAAACAGTGTTTTTTTTTCTTTTTACTTTTTAATTAAATTGATTTTACTGATTAAAACCCCGAAAGGAGAAATTCACTTTATGTCTTTTAACCTCACATAGGACCAAAAAATCGCACATATTTAGGCATGTAAGGAATGTGTCAGAGTGACAGGGACTAGCAAACAATTCAGCTAATACTTGTTGATAAAATGTAGGTTGTGTAATAAATGTAATTTGATCTGCAATTGTGAGTAAAAAAGAATCCAGAATTTATTATTGCAAATATTGACAATGTGAGAATACTGTATTGCAAAGCCAATACATTCCATGTACAAACTAAAATAAACAAAACATATTCTTAAAGTAACAGTCAATGAATCATAAATGACTAATAATTTGTTCTGACCTGATTCTTCCTTCTGGCTTGGTCCAGAACCCATTCGGCTTCAGTTAGCTAGTGCGTGGTCCATATATGTATGCATTCATTTCATATCAACTCAGAACAAAATCACATTTAGACTTGAGGAAAAGCAGCATTAAGGAGCAAATTAATTGGACTTGTTCTGCCTCGTCTTCATGTCAGTCACTGCCTGCCTTGCAAACTAATCCGGCGTTCTACAAATTAGTAAGAGTGACTTGACACATTGTAAGAGCTGTTAAAGCTGGCCTATGCAATGCCATTCATAAAAAGGGGCGTGCAGAGACCTCTCGAGGAGCAGGCGCTCAAAGATGAAGAAGGGGCCCATGGAATTAAAAAAATATATATGTTGTTGAAACAATATGAATAAAATGTGCACTAAAAGCTAATTTGTGGTAATTCGATACAATTTTATAGCTCCCTACTGAACAATTAGGTTAGCAAATAGAGAGCTCCTTTTATGGAAATGTAGGTAGCGGTACACTCTTAGAAGTAAGGATACCAAATGGATTTTTTTGAAGGGCAAAAGTTCGGCCCGGAACCATTTTTTGAAAACATTTTTCTTTTTAAAAAGGGTTCTTTGTAAGACTAAGGGTTCCTCTAAGAACCATTTCAATACAGAGAACCCTGTATTATCAAATAAAAAGGAGTTATTGGAGGGCTGTTGAAAACATGGGTATTAAAAGACCCTCACCTCAGATATTCAAATGTGTAGCCACGTTTCAATCTTTTTAATGCAAATGTATCCAAAATACCAGAGCTGGGCATTCCATCCCAGGGACGAAATGGCCCATTTTGTGGACGGTCGGACTGGGAATGAGAACTCTTTTAAAAAGCACGAACTAAGCAAAGGTAGATCAGAGGTAGGTATTCGTCCGTCCCTCTAATTGTCCCTAACTGGGTCAAATTCCGGCTGACGTGTTGTGTTGGGTTCTTTTAAAAAGAAAGACCACTGTTGACTGCCTTGCTAAGCCTGCACAATACTGGAGTGATTTTTCATGTGCATTCTCTCCCTGTAGTATTGTTCTGGTTCCACTGGTTCAAAGTCCACAAGCTGTCTATATCACTGCCGTTACTCATTCCAGAGCTCCCACGATGAAGGCATCTGCCATTATGACTCAAAAGAATTCCGGATATCCTCCGACAAATCACGACACTGTCACGTGTATATTCCGATGCATTTCATTGGTTAAGAGACCGAGAATTGGATTTAAAAAAAGAAAATGACGTATACGCTCTCCTGGCTTTAAGTGTCATGTTTGTTCTTTTTAACTTTTTTCTCAGTATTTCTGTGTGACTTGTCAATGAATATTGTGTCCACCTGTGTGCATTCCACCCCCTAGCGTTAGCCAATCAGCTCCCTCCTACCGTGTATCTCGTCCAGGTGTTTCTTGTTGTCTGGTCAGTATGCCTGTATTTATGTTCTTAGTTTTCATTCAGTCCTTGTCGGATCGTTGTCGCTGTCATGTTTTTTGTTTCTCCTGGTGTTGTGTTTTGTTTCCTAGTGTTTCTTTGTTACTTTGAGTTTTGGATTTTTCAGGACCTTTTTTATGCTGTTTTTTTTTGTTAATAAATATTTTGTTCAGTACGCCCTGCTTCTCCTGCCTCCCTTCATTTGGGTCCTCTATCCCACAACCATGACATTAAGGGTAGAAAGACGCAACAGCGCTCCTGACTCTAGTGGTAGAAATGCGGTTATGCGCTCCCGGCCTTAATGGGTTAACAGTTCAATAGATTGGCAAATACGTGTATGTGAAATGTATGTGAATGTATGTGTGTGGAAAGCACCGTACTCCATTTACCGTTTTCATCAAATTGGATTTTTCATCTGTTGGACTGTCATATTTTTTTTCTTTTGGGGGACGGGGACTCGCGGATGGGCGATAGGCGGACTGGTGGACCGGTCAAATTTGCTGATGGAAGCAATGACGGAAGCGTGGTTAAAATAACATGACGGACTGACCGACTGACATTTACAGTTTAGTTTGGCTTGAAATAATGACGGACTGACGGTGACAAACAGGTTCCCAGGCTGCTGACAAATGACATATGAGATTTTGGAAATTGCCCACCTATGGATATATGTATTGAACAGTGTAGTGAGCTGAGTTACCGCACTGTTTCTTGAACCTCCAAGTCGCCAACACAGGCAACTGTACTAAACAGTCAGCCAAATAATTAAATCCACTGGCCAGTGCATCCAACATCTTTAGTTTTAACACCCCCGCTCCATCTGGAAGCACATTCCATGCACTTTGGCAGACCACCTCCTTCATACATTTAGGCGCATCTCTGACAGCCTGTTTGCCCAAAATCAGAAACTAATCTGGCAAAGGAGGGTTCCCAATAAGCTTTTGAACCTAGTACTTCACTAACCAGCCAGCTTTAGCGATTATTAGGTCATAGTTATTTAGTCAATTACTGGAATTAATTTTACCGCCTACAGTACACTCAGACGCAACAAAGGGCACTACATTGGTTCTTTTGGGGGTTTATTTTTTAAAGTAAATTTAAAAGGCTTGAACAGACGAGAAAAACTCTGGATAGCAGTCATTAGAAGGCTGCTACATTTAAAGAGTTTGGAGTTAGTTTTTGAAGCTTATAGGTTAATAACTTAAGCACACACAGTTCACAATGCAGTTTTGTGAGGTGAACATTTTCTAAATCTACATGATATTGGGAGGAATAGGTCATAAGAAATCTAACTACTGCGGAAAAAGTAGCAAAGAATGAGAATATAATGGGATGAAATAAAACAATAAAAGCAATTAAAAATGGATGATCTTGGCACGAGTTGACTTTCTGAGTTGGATATGTGGCTCCATGACTAACTTAATTAAAACCAATTTTAAGCACCAATTTTGTTTTGTTACTCTGGTAATTTGCACTCACTGATTGCGCCTTGGAATGGACAAGCTGTGAGGAGTTTGTCCTCATTCGAGCCTTGCAGTCGAGCTGGCCGAGTTGTGAAGACTTGGCAGATAGAGAGCTGCCCTGCTCCAGCGCTTGGGGGTTGTTCCTCGGAGGTTGTGCAGAGACGCTTTGGAATATTTATTGAGATTGGCCTATATTAGGGTTCGGCAAACTTTCACACTCAAAAGAGCCATTTCGACCCAGTTTTTACGGAAAAGAAAGCCCTGGGAGCTGCAAACATTTATTGACAACCTCCCAAACAAACATCAGCTTGTTTGAGTTCCCACGCACCGCTTCGTTCAAGTTGTATAATACCTTATTGCACACTTACGTCCACATATTAGCAGAGCTCGGGGGCGGAACGGTCCATCCATCCTTCCCGGACGGATGCCCATTTTTGGGACCGAGGCCGGGGGGGACAAATTTTTAAAAAGGGACAGACTAAGCAAGGGCACAGGTGGATTTTAGTCCAGCCCACTAATCGCCCCTCATGCGTGTGACGTGGTCCCAAAGCGGCCAAAATTCATCTCAATCCACCCGGCGAAATTGGCAAACAACAAAAATTGCCTTCGAACACTTCAAACGCTCAACTACTTAACCAAGCACGCAGGACGTTTTTCAACAGGAGATACAGCGCGGGTTCTACTAGTACGACAAGTGATGAGACCCAGTAGCACAAGCAGCGTCAGAGCCAGAACACCGACGAGTGACTCCAGCATACCGCTTGACTGTCCGCTGCTGGAGGAGTACGTTGCTTTACTTGTGCTAAAGCTAATGCAAACAAATATTGTCGTCCTTGTAAAGTTCAACAGATGTAAAAAACTAAAGGTAAGTAAAAACATACAGGTATAGCAAGCTCCTTCGCTCACGGTCCTCCAAGCCTGGTCTCTTTTCTTCTTGTCCCAGTACTGGTAGATGGTAGCACAACGCTAATCCCAGACAAGACCCGTCGAGTGTACAGGACGCTGTGTGTGATGTAGTACTCTCACGCTGATTGACTGCCGAGAGGCGAAGAGGGGAAAAAGTTCATTTGTTTAGCTGCGCCGAATGGGCGGATTTTCGGTGCTTCGCTCTGCATCCCACCACTTCAAATGCATCATCCACGCCGCGCCGCACGGAGCCGCGCCCGCCCGTGCTAAATACATTGACTTCAATTGAATCGAACCCCCAGATTCAATTGGACATAGCAGCACCAAAAGTGATCCTGTGATTTGTTTCTCCACACCAGGACTGAGGGTGTTCCAGTCTGCGCTCCAGAGGTGGAGGGGAAACCTCTGAGTCAATCAGCAACCCGAAGGGCTGACCAATGGAAGCGCTCCCTGGACCAGGTGTCTCCACCCATCTGTTCAGAGACTGACCTCTTTCACGTCCGCTGCATTGACATATAAACAATGACCGCTGTTAAATAAAGAAGTTACATTGCAACCTCACTGCATACAAATGGGTCTGCTGAAAGACGACAAGAAGCTGCTGCTGATGCTGCCACAAGCCATGCTGTTCTCAAAGTGTCACAGGAACAAGAAAGAGAGCAACAAGAAATACAGCGGCTGGAAGAGGAAGCAATGAACAAGCGAGCTGAACAAGTGGCAGCAGCTATAAAGCGTCATTTTGAAAGAGAAGCTGAAGAGTTGACTCGAAGAATCCAAATAGAAGAAGAGGAAGCTAACATCAAAGCTCAAATGAGAAGAGAACATGCAGCCCTTCAAGAAATCTTTGATGAAAGGAAATGAAAAGTACAGCAGTTGGAGACAATGAAAAGTCTTAAGTGCAACACAAGAGAGAATTCAAGTGTGGAGGTTTCAGAAGATGAGTATAAAGACATACTGGGTGGTGAGTTCAGAACAGTCAAGCAAATCCTCAATCCCCGTATATGCTCTCTGCACCAAAGGCCCTGATTTCCTCCCCAAATGAAAGTACAACAGAGCTTGTCAAAGATGCAGTGAGCACCAACAGAATACCAGCCCCTGAACCTGTAGTATTCTCAGGAGATTCATTGATGTACAATGAATGGAGATTGATATTCCAAATGCTGATCGATAGAAGAACATTAATGAAAATGAGAAGCAGGTATGTAGATGGAGATGCAAGGAAAGCGATCGAGGACTATTTCCTACTTCCACGTATGTGGCAGCATGGCAAGTCGTAGATAACAGGTATGGCAACCCATTCACAATTGCACAGTCATACCAAGACAAGCTCCACACATGGCCCAAGATAGGACCTAAGGAAAGCCTTGAGCTCAGAAGCTTCTCAGATTTCCTCCGCAGTTGTGAGGCCGCAATGACACGTAAAGGACACATAAAGGCTCTGGAAATCTTGAACGACTGCAACAAGAACAAGAAGATTCTCTCCAAACTGACGGATTGGTTAATGGCTAGATGGAATCACATATCTGTGAAAATGGAAGAACAAAATGGACATTTTCCCACCTTCAGTCAGTTTGTCACATTCCTAATGAAAGAAGTAAAGGTTGCCTTTCACATCACCTCTCTGCAGTCAGTCAAGCAAGGTGAAACAAAAAACCCAAGAGGAAAATGGAACAGGACCATGGGAGCAAAAGTCCTGGCTCCAAGCTTAGATGAAAAGAAAGTTATTACATGTATCTTTTGTTAGAAAAATTGACACACTTTGCATAAATACAGAAAGTTCATGAAAGAGGAAGTTCAAGAAAGAACAAGCTGACGTCAAAGAGAACAAGTTGTGTTTTGGTTGTCTCAAGCCTGGCCATCATTCAAGGAAATGTAGCAGTAGAAGTGAGGTGTGCCACAAGTGGCACCCTAGCTGCCTGCATGAGGACAGAGCCAAAGATGACAAGAAACCAACACAAGCTAAGAAGAAGCAAAGTCAAGGTCAAGAGGAACCTGAATGTACGCCTCCTGAAGGAACAACCACAGTCGCTATAGCACATAGAGCCATTGTTGGTGAGGCTGGCACAATTACCTCGACAATATCTCCGGTCTGGCTCTCATCAACATCCTGCCCAGCAGAAGAAGACCTTGTGTATGCGCTGCTGGTTTCTTAGAGCGACTCAATGAAGTTGCGGACACATTGAAAGCCAGTAAAGACCAAAGTAAAGCTCAAGCTCACCACAATGACGACAATTTCAGCAGTTAATTAACTCCAAAAAGCTGAACGTTCTACAAGTCCGTGGCAACTATACTCAAGAAAGAAGGTCTCCCTACCACCAGCCTATACTAGGGAGTTCATCGCAGCAAACAGAGCTCATATCCCCACAAAGAATGCAAGAGCCCGGTCCCATCTGGAGCACCTTCAGCAAAGGCCTGCTAATTGGGTACAACTGCTCACAAGCAGGCGGTCGACTGGTTAGCACGTCCGCCTCACAGTTCAGAGGTCGTGGGTTCGATCCCGGCTCCGGCCTCCCTGTGTGGAGTTTGCATGTTCTCCCCGTGCCTGCGTGGGTTTTCTCCGGGTTCTCCGGTTTCCTACCACATTCCAAAAACATGCGTGGTAAGTTGATTGGACACTCTAAAATGACCCCTAGGTGTGATTGTGAGTGCGGATGTTTGTCTCTGTGTGCCCTGCAATCGGCTGGCAACCAATTCAGGGTGTCCCCCGCCTACTGCCCAAAGACAGCTGGGATAGGCTCCAGCACGCCCCGCGACCCTTGTGAGGATAAGCGGTATAGATAATGGATGAATGGAAGTAGAGACAGTACAATGTGCACACGTCCATGCTACAAAGGCTGGTTCTGGTTCTTCTTCAAGGTACTTGTATCCAGTCAGAGGAAACTAACTTAAGCGTTATGCTCGTGATCTCAGGAGCAGATGTCTACCAGACTATGGACTAACTATACGTTTTACATAATCACGTTACTGTCACGCTGGTTACGCTGCCTGATCGTCACAAAAAGAGGGGGATAGGTAGTGCCAACAGTAAGCGGCGTTAATGCGCGTTTTACAAGTTGGTGAGAAAATGTAATCGCTTTTATTCTCATCACTTATATTTTTAGATCTTCACCACCACCACTTCCGGTCTGACAGGACCCTTGCGGTCTGACAGAACCCATCCTCCGGCCAGATCCCCTTGAAACCTTTTGTGAATTTCACAATATCACATGTCAAAGATCAGAATTTAAAAAGATTTTTAAAGCAATTTCTCAAGCTTATCAAGCACCGGATTTAGTACATGGACCTGGTAATTTTGCAAGCTCCTAGTGTCTCAATATTGCAAATATTTCATCAAAACCCCTTGGAAAAAAAACATACCAAACACAAGTCTCAGAAAAATGTCTAAACAATCACTTCACTCATTTCCTATAAAACCAAATAAAAACGTAGTCATCCAAAAATGGTCTGAAACTGAAGTTGAAAAAATAGAACTGAATATTTGAAACTCCCTTTTAGTCCTAAAATAAAAGAAATACACTTAAAATTTTTTAATTTATCCATCCAGTCAACTGCTTAGGAACAAAACATCTGTATTTCTGTGAGAAGGACGTTGAAACTACAGAACATATTTTACCATGAAATGCGCTATATAAATAAAATTGTATTGTATTGTATTGTATTGCATTTAAACAAATACATTATGGGATGACCTTTGTCTTCAAGAATCCAGCTACAAAACATTTTGAAATTGGACAACATTGTATCATTTTTTTCTTCTGAAGACTCTGAAAGTAAAAATGTGGTGAATAATATATTATTGCTGGCAAAATATTTCATCCACACATACAGTATAGATGCTGTAAGGTAAAGCCCATATGCACATTTTTTAAGAGACAGATGCAAGATAACTATGTAATGTCCTTGATATGACATGAAAAACTTGAAGACTTAGAAATATTTGATGACCTCTGATGTATATCGTGTGTGTGCGTGCGTGTGGACATGCAGGATTTTATTTTATTTTTTTGATAGTGCCTTGTAAACCGCACTTTAATTGTATCGGCTGGTGTTAACTATCAAGATGTTTGTACCACTTTATTAGTACCACAAACAAACATTGAGCTGCGCACACACACACACACACGCACACAAAAAATCTAAGTGTTCTGTATTGATAGCAAACATTTTAGCACTGACAAAAATGTGAACCTCGTGAAAATCGGTTGAGAAATGAACAAGCCATGACTTAATTTCAATTTCCATGCATTGCCTTTGATGGGGATGTCGCCCTTTCCAACATGAGAAGGAGGAGGAGGAGAAGGAGAAGGAGAAGGAGATCTCCAAAGATGAGGGGGTCAGGTGCAGCTTGAAATTTGATTTGGTTATTGACAAAACGCGTAAAAAACTCAATCAATGGTTGGACCGTGATTTGTCTTGCATTTTGCTGACCAAAGCCAAGGGTTTGTTTCGACTGCTGCCTTGTCCCTCGATATAAATAAAAAGATTTTGAACGATAGAGACAAAATGCTTTTTAATTTTGTCTGAAAGAACAAAACCCAGTATATTAAAAAAATCTGTTATAATGAACTGCTTGGCCTTAACTTTTTGGACTTTCATACAATAAACAATACCTTTAAGATAAATTGGATAAAACAATTCTTAAATAATCAATTTTCAATCTCTAATTTTATTCCAAATGTATTTTTTTCTAAATTTGGAGGCCTCAACTTCCCTTTATTCTGTAATTATAGTATCTCAAAACTTCCCATTAAACTTTTGGTTGGTTAGTTGTTTGATTCGAATAGCTCGCTTTTGACACACCAAGAGTTTGTTTTGAAATATGATGTAATTATTTCTGTTTCTGAGTGTAATACTGTTGTAAATGCTATTTATGCTGGTGTCAATATGTTATTTAGAAATGTGGCTGGTTGAATTTATTACCCATTGATCCAACAAAAACTGAAATTGGGAGGATTTGTTTTTATCCTAAATGTAACAACCATAATTTACGATACCTTTTTCAAAAAGATGTTGCCTCTGTTCCATATGTTGTTTTCTTATTGGAATAATCTTGTCAATAAACTTAATTAACCCTTTCATGCATAGTGGTTACTACTGTGGACAGCTTTTTAAAAGTTGCTTTCGCCTATATTAATTAATCTAAATTTTAGAAAATATTACTAACCCTTTCATGCATTAATTATGATTTAATGTTATTATTTAGAATATAAATATATTTTTTAGATTAATTAATATTAGCGAAAGCAACTTTTAAATAGCTGTCCACTGTAGTGACCACTTTGCATGAAAGGGTTAATTGGAAAAAAAAATGGAATCTACCTGCTAAATATTTGATTAACAACAAGATAAAAGAAGTAACATTCAAAATAATCCACAGATGGTATCCATGCAAGATTTTCTTACAGCAATTTAAAAAAAACATTGACATTAGTTGCTCTTTCTGTAATGAATCTTATATATACAGTGTTGGGCAAGTTACTTCCAACATGTAATATATTATATATTACTAGTTACTTGCATGTGAAAGTAATAAGTTTCTTTACAATATTACTCTATTTGTAGAGTAATGCGTTACTCAAGTTTAAGTTACTTTTAAGTTACTTTTTCAAAAATCGGGGATTAATTTATTCAATAATGATTTCAAGACCTTAAAAGGAAAATGCTAAATTTGCTGCCATACTCTAGCTGGTAAAGTTAACTTCTGAGCATATTTAACTATACAGTGTGGTGTATAATATTAAACGTCTTGACTCTATGGTGTGGTGGGAGATCACTACCTTTGATCAACATTTGTATCAATAAGATTTATTTTTTAAATATAAATATTGGAACTGATATTTTGTCCAATAAATAAATCATCACAGACTGTAAACCACAAATGAAATGATCATTATTCTCAAATTAATTTACACACTGGGGGCGGCATGGTTCAGTGGTAGAGTGGTCCTTTCCCAACCGGCAGGTTGTGGGTTCAATCCCCGGCCATTGTGACCATGTTGAAGTATCCTTGAGCAAGATACTGAACCCCCAGTTGTTCCCGATGCTGCGTCATCAGGAGGTAGATGAGGTACAGTGTGAAGCGCTTTGAGTACCAAAGGTAGAAAAGCACTATACAAGTGACAGTCCATTTGCCATTTACACACAAATAATAGTGATAATAACATATAATCGATAATTGGTCTAACAAGATAGATAGATAGATAGATAGATAGATAGATAGATAGATAGATAGAAACACACAGACAGGGCATGTGTAATAAAAGCAAAAATATGTATTGAAGTCAAAACTGACCTGACTAAATGTTTTTTCCTTTTTCATTATTATTTTTTCTATTTATAATAATTGAAAGTTCAAGTAGTTCTAGTTTTCTTTTATTACATGGAGACAAAGTTTCGAGGTGATTTGAAAAACAAAAAGGTAAATAAGAAACGAGCGCATCAGACTCTAATAATGGCGTCTATTGTAGTTCGTCCGATTGATGGTGCCGTAGCGTGACGTCATTTGTCGCCGGGAGATGATTTGCATTTTGATTGTGAACAGCCAATCAGAATCACTACGTTTTACATATGGCAATTGATGGCACTAAGTTCATTAAATCATATCTAAAAAGCACAGTGACTTATTTTTTTGCAGTTTATTCGCTTCGTTTTACTTAGGTTTGTGCCTGCTTGTATTTTGTGTCTATGATTTGCATTTTATTTTATGAAACCGTGACAGTGATTATTGTCACAAACAATAACTTCTCAGCCCAATTGGGTGAAATCAACTGCGCCAAGATAAGTTGAATTGCATGACAGAGAGCTGATTCGCGCACCCACGTTGCAGCGTGAAGCTCCAAGTGCGACAGAAACGGGGAAATTACTTCAATATGTTGTATATTAGTTGTATCTTTGGTCTTTTAATTAATTTATATAACTTAATTTAAATGTCAGATTCGTTTATGAAATTTTGAAAAACAGGGTTTGTCTTTTGATATTTTTTCTTGTGGATAAAGAATATTGTTACACATAAAATTATAGATAGAGATTTACTCTCTCTTGTTTGGAAGAGTAAGACCAAATGTAATATGATTTCTTGATAATGACGTTCTAGGAGTGATCCAAAGGTGTACATCCTTCTTGTGTTATTGGACAAGCGAAAAACATAAGGTCAGTGGTTTCAATGTCATTGTTACAGAAAGAACACATATTGTCTTCAATATTAAAACGTGATCTTAGTAATTCTTTCGATGGGTAAATATTATTCATGATTTAAAAATGTATTTTCTTAATTCCCTATGAATACCGTTTTTGTTTTGTTTTTCAGGAAATATAATTTTGTAAGGGCGGCACGGTGAGCGACTGGTTAGCACGTCCGCCTCACAGTCCAGAGGTCGTGGGTTCGATCCCGGCTCCGGCCTCCCTGTGTGGAGTTTGCATGTTCTCCCCGTGCCTGCGTGGATTTTCTCCGGATACTCCGGTTTCCTCCCACACTCCAAAAACATGCATGGTAAGTTGATTGGACTCTCTAAATTGCCCCTAGGTGTGATTGTGAGTGCAGATGTTTGTCTCTGTGTGCCCTGCGATTGGCTGGCAACCAATTCAGGTGTCCCCCGCCTACTGCCCGAAGACGGCTGGGATAGGCTCCAGCACGCCCCGCGACCCTTGTGAGGATAAGCGGTATCGATAATGGATGGATGGATGGATAATTTTTGTAAGACACTGGCTTATGAAATTATTATTACATTTTCTATCCCTGATCGAGAGCCCTTGCAATAGGGGTGGGGGCACCTTGGGGTTTATTTGTTGATAATTAATTATTTCTCTAGTCATAGAGACAAATTGTTGTGGAAGTGCATTTATCAATTTATAAAAGTTACATCTAGATGGACTGAAATTATATTTTTAATTAAATTGATCATAAGTCAATAAGGCACCATTGTCATCAATTAGATGTGACAATGACCATATGTTCCTCTCAAACCAATCCTCAAAAAATAATGATTTATTCCTGTGTAATATGTAACCATTATTCCAAAAAAGCAGTCACATGTGGTGAGTAGTTGTGAACGTACAACATTTTCCAATACAAAAGGATTTGTTTGTGGAACTCAGACAAATGAATTTGTAATTTTTCTATCACAAAATCACAAACAAGAAGAAACTGTAAGCCTCCTATTTTTTTTAAATATATAGTTAGGGATGCAATACCAGAAGGAGTCTCTATTAGTAGTCCATGATTTAAGCCAATTTATCTTCAAGGTTCCATTGAGGCAATCAAAATATATTGCCTTTAGGCCACCTTCACTTATTTCTTTAACCAGGTGACTTTTTTTTCATGTAATATGGTTTATTTCGCTAAATAAAGTTGAAATTAATTTGGTTGATAGATTTGAGAGTTGTGTCATCAGCCAGTTGGCTGATCACTACTTCAGTTCCTAATATATTTAGTTTCTTAATGTCAATACACGTTTTTATGTATACGGCTAGCATCTGTGTGAATAGAATAAACAAATATGGTGATATTGGACAGCCCTGCGGGATTCCTACATTTATTTTGAAACTAGGAGTTGTACCTGAACGTAAAGAGACACAACTGTTTATATTCTGATAAAGACCTGCAATCATTCTTCTAAACTTAATGCCAAAACCGAATAATTCAAGCACAGCTAGGATGAATGAATGCTCCACTGAATCAAAGGCTATGTAAAAGTCCAAAAATAGAAGGAATCCCTCATCCTCAATAAGATTTTTGTATTCAATAATATACATTACCAGCCGTATATTATTATCAGTTGATCTGCCTTTTAAGAATCCAGACTGAGTTTGGTCTACTATATTAGATATTCCGTAACAGAGACGAGTAGTGAAAACATTTTAACAGTTTCTTAAGGTAATAGGTCTTCTGTTTTCAATGTATCTTGGATCGTTACCAGGCTTTGGAATTGAGATAATGACCGCATGTGCCATTGTAGGAGGAAGAACGCAAGTAGTAAATATGTCTGAAAAAACTTGATGTAAAAGTATTTGTATTTCCTGCCAAAAGTGTTTATAAAAGGCCCCTGTCAGCCCATCCGAGCCAGGAGCGCGGTTGACTGACAAGCGACCAGCCGCTGTATCAAGCTCTGCCATACTGATTTGTTCGTCACAAGTTTTTTTATAATCAGGATTTATAGTGGGAACATGTTCGGCTATCTCGTTGAGAAATATGTCTCAATGTTCCTTTGAAAATTTGGAAGTGTATAGTTTGTTATAAAATTTGTAAAATTCAGAGGAAATTTGCTTTTTGTCTGTGACTTCAACATTATCAATAAAGAGGGATTTGACATTATTCCTTTCCTGTCTTTTTCTTTTGAGGCCACAAAAATAAGCAGAATGTATTTGGGAACCTATTCAAAAAAATCATCATGTGTTAAATTCAGATCACCCCCAATTATAATGTTATCTGTTGGATGTGAAAAACAAATATCTTCTAAGTGCGAAGAAATCTCCTCCAACAGTGAACTGTTGTCCCTTGTATTGTTATAGCCATATACATTAACTAGGATGAACTTTAAATGATTATTAATTACTGTTATAGTTAACCAATGTCCATTTGCATCAGCTGTATAAGACACAACTTCTCCTGGGAAGTTGCATAACAAAATAGCGACCCCTGCTGATCTTGACGTGCCATGACTAAAGTAAATTTTATCCCCCCATTGTGTAGACAAAAATATGATGTCTTCTTTTGTAGAATGAGTCTCTTGTAAGAAAACAATGTTTACTTTTCTTCCTTTACAAAACAGAAAAAAAACTCTTCCTTTTCTTCATATCGCTTTGACCCCTTGCATTGATGATAGCAGTGAAACATTTGTTTTTAACTTGAACATACAATTAAATGAAATAAAATTAAAAATGTAAGAGAATATTAAACGATGCACATGTAGAAAAGTATAAATTATCAGAGTATTAACTGATAATCAACACCTTATTACTGCAGTGAAACCCTAAACATTTAACTTGTAAAACTCCAAACCCACATTCTTGTGTAGATTCAAACCCTTCTGAAAGTGACTAAGGCTTGACTCTCTGTCCGTTGATGAATGCGTGTGGACCTCGGAACACTGCCTTCAGTCCCGCCTTTCTTGCATGCTCCACTTTCGGACACACAGCTTTTCGAGCCTCCCGATCTTCCTTCGTGAGGTCCTCTGCGAAGCGAATGTTGAGGTCTTTGCAGACGGCGTGGTTCTTGGTGCTTCTCCAGATCTCATCTCTGTGTCGTCTTCCAGTGAACTGTAGGATGATTTGCCGTGGACTAATGGTGTTGAGGGATCCGATGCGATGCACAGAGGTCCATGATGAGATGCATATTATCCTTCCAATGTGGCTTTATCTGGTAAACGATGTTTGAAACAATGTCCCACGTGTCTTCTTCTGTGTCCTCCTTCAAGCCATTCAGTCGCAGGTTCCATCTTTTCTTGTATCTTTCGGCCTCACCCACTTTCTTTTCCAACTCTGTAACTTTCTTGTCCATGTCAGCGTTCATTGTTTTGAATTGTTGCATTTCAGCATTTAACTCCTTATTCTTCTCTTTGCAATCCTTAATTTCGGCCGAGTTGAATCCAACCGCTTTGGCAATCGTTACCGTGTTCAGTCTCAGGTCTTGACCAAAGTTATCCATTATCAATGTCAACTTGTCAAGTTTCGCTAAGATGGCGGTTCCTTGTTCAGTGTCTGCCTGTCCTTTCTGCTTCTTTAATGGTGTTACATGGATGAAAAATTCTGGTTGAATCAGTGGGGAGACAAAATTGTATTTAGTTACGGTACAAATACGTCTGCAGGTGTGGCTTTACTTTTGAACAACTTCCCTGGTGGAATTCTATCCACAAATAGGGACCCTTTAGGTCACTGGTTAATTTGTGTCTTAGAAGCAAACGAAGATTTTCTAATTCTTGGAAACATTTATGGGTACAACAGCCTTAACCGAAACAAAAAAATGATTGCTGAAATTACTCAGTCCGTGAATGATCTTTACCAGAGATATCCTACTAAAAATCTTATTTTTGGTGGCGATTATAATATGGTTATGGATGAATGGCTTGATAGATTTCCTTCTAAATACCAAAGTCATTTTTATAATCGGGTCACTGATAGTGTAGTGGTACACACGCCCGAGTTGTGTGCGGACAGCGTGGGATCGATTCCCGCTCTGTGGTGGTGTCTGTGTGTGCCCTGCGACTGGCTGGCGACCAGTTCGGGGTGTGGTCTGCCTTCGCCCGTTGATGGCTGGGATAGGCTCCAGCACCTCCCCGCGACGCTGTATAGGATAAGCGGTTTGGAAGATGATGATGATTTTTATAATCCTGTTTTGTTTGATTTTTTTGTTCAATCTGAAACATGTCTGGCGCTTTGCTAATCCGGATTCCCAAATTTATACGTGGTTCAAACCTAATAGCTCAGTTAAATCCAGGATTGATTTTTGGCTAATATTGGCCCTGGATTTGAATCAGCAGTTTCAATTTCAGCTGCTCCTCTAACAGATCATAATATGATTACGCTTCGTTTTATATCTTCAAACACACATTTTAAAAAAGGTTATTGGAAATTTTATTCAAATTTACTGAAAGATGAACCTTTCTGTCAAGAAGTAATTGATGCCATAAATGATGTGATTACAGACAATAATATTGAGACTTATTGAGGAAAATGAGAGTAGGCCTACTTGTAATACAAAGTACGCCAGATTTCTATCGCAAAAAGTAAATGAATAAGCAGAACTAGTAAGAGAAAAGAACTTGAAATCATCAAAGAAATAAACAATATCTGTGATAAACCTGGGTGGCACGGTGGTTGACTGGTTAGCACGTCCACCTCACAGTTCAGAGGTTGTGGGTTCGATCCCGGCTCCGGCCTCCCTGTGTGGAGTTTGCATGTTCTCCCCGTGCCTGCGTGGGTTTTCTTTGGGTACTCCGGTTTCCTCCCACATTCCAAAAAACATGCATGGTAAGTTGATTGGACTCTCTAAATTGCCCCGAGGTGTGATTGTGAGTGCGGATGATTGTCTTTGTGTGCCCTGCGATTGGCTGGCAACCAATTCAGGGTGTCCCCCGCCTACTGCCCAAAGACAGCTGGGATATATGCTCCAGCACGCCCTGCGACCCTTGTGAGGATAAGCGGTATCGATAATGGATAATTATTATAAACGTTTAACTCATATATACGCAGACAGATTGAAATCTGGCATTACTCAAATTATCTCAGACACAGATCGATTCATAATAATTTATGACTGGTGTTTGACGTACTTGAATACAATTGAAGAAGAGGGTTTTATTTTATTTTTAGATTTCTTTAAAGCATTTGACACAATTGAACATCAATTCATATTCAGTACTTTAGAACTATTTGGTTTTGGAGAAAACTTCATTAACATAATTAAATTAATTTGTAAGAATACAACTAGTGCTGTCATTCTACTAAAAGGTGCATGTCAAAGATTCTCGATAAATAAAGGCATTCAACAAGGTTGCCCCATTTCTCCCCTACTCTTTATCGCAGCAGCAGAAATGCTATCATGTCATGTCATCTTCCAAACCGCTTATCCTATATAGGGTCGCGGGGAGTTGCTGGAGCCTATCCCAGCTGTCAATGGGCGAAGGCAGACTACACCCCGAACTGGTCGCCAGCCAGTCGCAGGGCACACATAGACATTGTCACTGAGCGGGAATCGATCCCACGCTGCCCGCACACAACTCAGGCGTGTGTACCACTACACTATCAGCGGACCTTAGAAATGCAATCAATTCTTATTAAAAATACAGAATTTGGAAAATTGACAGTACTCGGCAGACAACTGGCGATTAGCCAGCTTGCTGATTTTTACAGCCATCTTCATGAAAAATAGTGACCAGGTCTCTAAAATTATCAAGACAATAGATTTTTTTTCTAAAGCATCTGGTTTAAAACTGAACCTTAAAAAATGCACTCTATTTCCAATTCATGAGTCTCCTCTTAAAACAATAAATGATATTCCTGTAAAATCAACGGTGAAATATTTAGGCATGCACATTACTAAGGATAGTGACACTCTGAATAATCTCAATGTTTGGAATGATTTAGACAAATGCAAATCGCTTTTAAATCTGTGGTCTCAAAGGGACATCTTTATCATTGGTCGAATTTTCATTACAAAAATGGAATGCCTATCCAGGTTCATTTACCTGGCCTATTCTCTGTCACTATCAAAAAAAGCAATTAAATCAATAAATCAGGCTAACTTTAATTATATTTGGAAGAGAAAAACACATTACATTAGAAAAGGTACATTGGTTAAAGAGTATGAAGAAGGAGGTCTTAAAGCCATTGATATAGATTGTATTAACGGTACTATTAAAGTTAATTGGTTAAGATCTTTTTTGAAGAATGAAAACAGCTTGTGTTATCATGTCCCAAATTATATTTTTGACCAATTAGGAGGTATTAACTTCCTCCTGAGATGTGACTTTGACATAAATAAACTCCCTATCAAATTGTCCACCTTCCATCAACAGGTTCTACTTTACTGGAGAATGATTTATAAACACAATTTTAGTCCCCACAACACCTCATTATGGAATTGTAGATACATTTTGTTTAGAAAGAAATCATTGTTCTATCAGAACTGGTTAGAGAGAGGAATTTGGTCAATGATGCACCTCTTGGACAATACTTTAAACATTATAGGCTACCCTTTGAGTTTTTCTGTAATAAGTATAACCTGATTGACAAAACGCAATATAATAATATTATCAAAGCAATTCCTCAATCTGTTGTTGTGATGTCTTATAATTTGTTTCAAGGTAAGATGAACCCCTCACTACCTTTGTTTTTGGTGGATGGACACAATATCACGGATCCTAATATACGTAATGTCACAATCCAACAATTCTTTGTTAAAGAACTGTATCCATTCTCTTCAAACCGAATTTCAATTTTACAATTTTTTTCAAAAAAAGAAGTTCAAAGTTTGAGATCTATTTTTTTTTAATTCCCCATTCCCACCAAAGCAAAGGAAATTCATTATAAAATTCTCAATAGTGTATACCCATCGTCTGAATTTTTAAGGAATCGCTTCAATTTGGACCACAACAACTGTGTATTCTGAAGACACTGAAGACAATGAAGACATTGAAACAACTGAACATCTAGTTTATGACTGTAAATTTGTTAATGCCTTCGGGCAGGATTTGTATGACTGTTTGTTCCCTAAATTGCCCAATCGTTCTACTCTGTCAAAAGAAAATGTTTTGTATGGTATTTCTGCCAAAGAGTCAACCCATGATCTAATAATTAACACACTTATAATTCTCGGAAAATATTTTATACATAAAAATAGATATATCAAATCTTAACCTATTTTTTTTGTTTTTCATAAATAACTGTGTCATTACTTTTCATCATTGAAATGTATGATAAAGAAAAATGCTGTGACATTGTGTAGATTAGTAGAGGAGCTGAACCTTGCTGAAAACCCCTAGCGTGTCCCTTCCTTTCTTCTTTTATTTATTTATTGGTTATTGTTTATTTTATTTATTTATTTTTATTTATTAAACGTTTATTTATTTATATTTATTAAATTCTATGGTGGTGTTTTGTGACCCTTCTTGAGGCTTGTCTGTTACCTTTTTTGTTTTATGCCAATACGTTTTGTACATTTGAAGTTCAGTTAAAAAAAAATTAAAACAGAAGGAAGAAGAAGAAGAAGAAGAAGAAGAAGAAGAAGAAGAAGAAGAAGAAGAAGAAGAAGAAGAAGAAGAAGAAGAAGAAGAAGAAGAAGAAGAAGAAGAAGAAGAAGAAGAAGAAGAAGAAGAAGAAGAAGAAGAAGAAGAAGAAGAAGAAGAAGAAGAAGAAGAAGAAGAAGAAGAAGAAGAAGAAGAAGAAGAAGACGAAGACAACGACAACGACAACGAAGAAGACGACGACGAAGACGAAGACGACCCTTTGAAATACAACCTTTTTTTTGGTCGGAATAGGTCTATTTGTTGTTTTCGGATGGACGTAGCAGGAGAGGAAGAACCAGGGCCAATAAGGCTCAAATCGGTGAAGAACAAAGTTTTCACAGTGCCCAAAAACGATAGAGTAAGGACGAGGAGGTGACAAACGCTCGAATGGCTAACCCAAAAAAATGATATTTCACTATATATTTGATTTCACCTAGAATAGCAATTATATTCATATGTACTATCGACATGTCAAAGCAGCACTTAAAACTCCGTGCCGTGTTAATGTTGTAAATGATTTTATTCTTGACAGACGAAAGTATAATTGTTCTGCTGTTAAACGAAATTTGTTCTCAAGTTAGTTATTATTCAAACAGTGGTAGTCTTTATTTACAATTCTTCGATTTTTTTCTCAATTGATGACATTGTTTTCCGAGTCTGCTAATACCCCTTTGGTTCAGAACACAACCTTTCCTCGTCTCCCCCCCAGTTTGGAATGTGCAGAAGTGTTCGAAGCTTTGAAAAACTCAACCGAATAGGGGAAGGAACCTATGGCATTGTTTGTAAGTTATTTACGTATCTTGGAGAGACGATGCAGTTCTTGTTCGAAGATCCTCTGTAAAATAACCTGCTATAATTTTTCCTACAGACCGTGCTCGTGACACCAAATCAAATGAAATTGTAGCATTGAAGAAAGTTCGGATGGATAAAGAAAAAGATGGTAAATTCACAGCGGTGTCTTTGTCAGTTCTTTTTTTTTTTTTTAACACGAAAACGTTTTTAATTATTTGTAATTTGTACGTGCTAAAACTGAAAGGACTTTTTGTGTGTGTGTTGCGTGCGTGTGTGTTGTGTCAGGGATTCCTATCAGCAGCCTCAGAGAGATCACCCTGTTGCTGCGGCTCCGACATCCCAACATAGTGGAGTTGAAGGAGGTTGTTGTGGGCAGCCACCTTGAAAGGTTAGTATTGTAAAAATAACAAGAGGAGTTGAGAGCCTTTAGAACCAGGAGAATAATTCCGATTTTAGCTATATTGGAAACTCTAGGGCCGATTAGTGGGCCGGACTAAAATCAACTTCCGGCCATGCTTAGTCCAGCCATTTTTAAAAGATTTATCACCCCCCACCCCTCCGCCCCAAAAATGGGCATCCGGCCGGGCCGGAGGGTCCGATCGGTCCCGCCCAGGGACGGACTGCCCAGCTCTGACAATTGCCATTAACAGGTTGTGACTGCAGGTGGTGGAGTTCAACAGGCGAGGGTGCTATGCACTAGGTTATGAATTAGGTGGCATTAGCCCCTTTTGCACCGCAGGAACCTTTGGAGGAACCTTTCACTTTACCTGGTAAAGTGGTTCCGCCTTTTAGCCCCTTTTCCACCAACAAGCCCAGAAACATTAAGTTCCTGGTAATATAAGTTCCTGGTCACACAAGTTCCTGTGGCCCAGGTGGTTAGGGTTAGGGTTAGGGTTAGGGTTAGGGTTAGGGTTAGGGTTAGGGTTAGGGTTAGGGTTAAGGTTAAGGCGTTACTTCCCTACTCATTACTGACACCCTTCATCAACATCAAATTGCAAATAGAGAATAATTAAGTGACCTTTAAAAAAAGAATATTATTAATCTAAGTTTAGTATTGGTTAACTTTAAAATATACAATCTATATTCAAATGTGTCAACATGAAAATCAGAGTTAAAGAGTTGCTTAATGTTTATGTAATATTCTCTTTTTATTTACCCTTTATCACGATAAGGCAGTGATTTATATATTTTTTTTCATTAAAAAACTTTTTCCCTAATACACATAATAGCTGAACCATAGCATATATTAGTATATGTATTTGTTTTTATTTTGCATATATTAATACCGTATTTTCCGGACTATAAGTCGCAGTTTTTTCATAGTTTGGCCAGGGGTGCGACTTATGTGTGAAATTATTAACACATTACTGTCATGGATTGTTAGTGCTGACTTGTGACTTATGTTTTGCCTCCCTCTACAGGCGCTTTAGCGCTAAAGCGCCTGCAGAGGGAGTTCAAAACATCATAAATACAAGTCAGCACTAACAAGCCATGACAATTACCTCTATATCATTTCACATGTTATTGCAACCAACATAAAGAAACATAAGATACATCCTAAAAGCTATTAAAATGCATGAATAATTCAAACGGTTAAAGTATAATGTTTTGTTAAACTAACAGTCCTTGCTAGTCGAGGAAGCCAGCTTATAAACAGCTAAACATTCACAAACAAATTCCACAGACTCTAGGCGTGCAGCGAAGTTGCCTGTTTATATTGTGAAACCGCACAAGAAACAGAAAATACTATAAAGCTATGCATTACGTACACATATATTTTCATAGACATGAACAAGATGAGCCTATGCTAACGATTAGCGATCACGATTAGCATTAGCAATAGCGATTAGTATGATCAGTCAACAACCTACAATCATCCACAATTCAGCTCGTATATAATTGTCATTACACACAATTGTCTAATTTAATATCAGGCGATGGTTGAACAAGAAAGAACCACTAACAGGCAGACATGCTAACGATTAGCAACCGCGATTAGCATTAGCGATAGCGATTAGTATGTTCAGTCAACAACACAGTACAATCAGCCACAATTCAGCTCCTATATAAATGTTGCATGCTCATTACACACAATTGTCTAAGTTACTTACAGGCGATGGTTGAACAAGAATGAACCACAAACAGGCAGTTGCCTGCCTCTGGCTGGGGTATTGCATCATGCAGCCACACACGTAAGGAGGAGCACACTCAGCACAGAGACGAAGACACAATTACGACAGAATACATTCATGCTTATTGCGCATTAAAATTGCGCAATAAACAAGTTTCATGAGTTTTTGTGCATGTTTAGACCCTTAAAATCAGCTTTGTTTCTTGGCAAACAGTGTTGCCACGGCAACAGCATTTCACAAAAAGTCACAAACTTTGTGTTCTACCTTAATGAAGAGCTAAACACTCTTTTGAGCAATTATGAGGTAGACCTGGTTAACCTGCGATGATAAAATGTAAAAGGATAAAACACTTCCTTTTTCCAGTAGGTGATGCTACCACTGCCATGAAAAATACGTTTGTATATGTCTTCAGGCCTGCACTATAATCAAACATGAGAAATATTTAGAAGAAATTATATTGTGGGCCAAGTTCCAGCAGCTTTTGTAGTCAAAGCAACTTCAAACTCTGAAGTAAATTCAAAATGGCTGACTTCCTGTTAGGTCTAGAACAGGGGTCTCAAACTCCAGTCCTCAAAGGGCTGCTTTCCGCTTTCCTGCATGTTTTCCATCTCTCCCTGCTACAGCACATTCAAATGATTAGGATCCTTATCAGGCTCTTGCAGAGCTTGCTGATGAGCTGATGATTTGAATCAGGTGTGTTGCTGCAGGAAGAGTTGGAAAACATTCATCTTGTGATCTAAAACCCAAATGTCTTCAGTATACAACACAGGGTTTTTCCTGGCTCAAATTGAGGTAGAGGTGGTACCATCCTGACCATGCAACATGACGTACATGTATTCTGTAAAATCAGCTGTCTCGCTTTCTTTTACAGGGAACATACTTTAAGAGTTCAATAAGAATGACTATTATCACGTGAAAGCATTCATTTACAATTAGAGCCACCATTTTTAAACTGTTACTGCAAAGAGCCACATCATACATATGGCCGCACGTAAACTTTTTTTTTTTTTTTTTGTGGTGTTGCCATTACATTCAACAAGCTCTGTGTTAAAATGTCCAGTGTTGAACTTAATATTTTTGTTATGCTCAGATTTGTATTCCCTCTCATTATCTACAAGCTCCTTTATCATACGCACAACAGCGTCCCCATATCCGGACGTGCTGATGTAGCAGCCAACCAGGAAGTAAAAAGTGAGGCTTATCCCATTGGTTTACAAAATGTATCTTTAATGTTTTCAAATGAAAGCCCAGTCTTTGCTCATTTTAAAAAAGAAAATCAAGAGGAGACAAGACTTTTAGTGTTAATACAGTAAACGCATTGTATCTATCAAGGCTTCCTGCTTTGTTCTCATGCCATGACTTATAAACAAGTCAGTCAAAATAGCAATAAATTGCTTGCCAGCCCCTCTCCTATGGGAAACGATTTCTGATGTCACGTTGCTGATGCGGACATCAGTCGTGCTGTGTTGAGCAATATCAATCGCTCTGGCTGTGATGGGCAACAAATTAGCTGGTGGCGGCCACCTTGCAATTTTGAACACAGGAAAAATCCTGCAACAAAAACAGGATTGAACCTGCCATTTAAATACATTTGGAGGGGACTGTACCAATAGGTGTGTATAGTTTTCATTTTACGTTGTTCTTTTACGTTTTGTGGACTGGTGCCAGCAGAACCGCCTCCTGATCAATGCAGGGAAATCCAAAGAAATGGTGGTGGATTTCGGTAGGCGCCAGCACTCTTCACCTGCACCAGTGAATATCCGGGGAACAGATGTTGAGAGAGTCTCAACTTACAAGTACCTGGGTGTTCATCTGAACAATAAACTGGACTGGTGCGACAACACAGACGCCCTCTATAGGAAGAGTCAGAGCAGACTCTTCCTACTCAGGAGACTGAGGTCTTTTGGGGTTCAGGGGACACTCCTCAGGAACTTTTATGACTCGGTGGTTGCATCGGTCATCTTCCAGGGAGTGGTCACCTGGGCAGGCGGCGTCTCGGCCCGGGACAAGAAGCGGCTGGACAAACTGGTCAGGAGGGCCGGGCTGCTCCCTGCACTCTGTCAGGGCCAGGCTGCTCCCTGGACTCTGTGGACTTGGTGGGGGACAGGAGGATGTTGGCCAAGCTGTCATCAATGCTGGGCAACCCGGACCACCCCCTCCAGGGCACCCTAACAGCACTCCACAGCACCTTCAGTGACAGACTGTTACACCCTCGCTGTGCAAAGGAGAGATTCCGCCGTTCCTTCTTGCCTGCTGCTGTCAGACTCTTTAACAAGAACATTGTGTAGTCTCTACAAACTGGCGGACATTAGTGCAACCGTGCAGTCCTGCACCTGAGCTCATATCGTGCAATACCCAATATTCCCCACTACTGTAATACCGTGCAATACTCAACATTCCCCACTACTTTTAGTCTAGTTTTATTTTTATCCAATGCTGTTCCTTACATTTCACTACAGCACTGTCACTTACTTAGAGTATTTTTCCTCTGTACTATGTACAGGTCAAAATGAGTCTTTCTCATACTTTTTATGTAGATGTATGTTGGTGTGTATATACATGTGTATATACACATGTTACTGCTTATATATACATAGGTTTGATCCTGAATGTTTGCCGTCAATGTTATACATTAATGGCTACATTATGCCGCCGTCCCTGTGTGACCTATATCTTTGCGTCAGTTGTTGAGGCTGGTCATTGTTTGGAATAAGTACAACAACAACAACAACAAAAATCCCCAAAACGCCAAAGAAAAAGCCAAGTATGTAGTTAATCCTTTGTTCCTTGCTGAGAAACATTCCAATGAGACTTCGTCTTGAATGGCGTCTTGTTAACTGCTAAGTTTTGTTTGGCTTTAGAAGCACAATTTCCCCACAAATTCTGGTTGAATTCTGAATGCACCAGTTTAATAGAGACATTTAACTTCTTTGTTCCACAGTATTTTATTGTCAAGAAATACATTTACAAGCATTACACACCATTTTAATCTGCATGTGAACCAAACACAGGAATGAACTTGAATTAAACACACTGATCTGGGCATTCCGTCCCAGGGACGGAACGGACGGATGTCCATTTTGTGGACGGACAGACGGAGGATGAGAAATTTTTTAAAAAGAAAAGACTAAGCATGGACGGAAGTGTGTTTTCGTCCGTCCCTCCCTAACCTGGTCAAGTACAGACTGAACGTGTTGTGCTGGGTTCTTTTAAAAAGCAAGATCACTGTATGATCGGCGGCTGTGCTGGAGGTAGCACGTCTAACATAATAACACTTAAAATGACATCATCTGACTTTGAATGTTTCTTAGACGCAAGCAAGCAGTCCTTTTAGCCAAAAACAAATTAAGAAAACAAAAAATGTATATATGTACTTTAATGACAACTTGTCTTTAACTTGAATACAGGCAGTCCTCGTATTACGACGTACGCAACCTACGACGTCTCGAATTTACGACGCCCTTGCCCTCTCCGCCATTTTGTCCCCAGCACCATAGTGACTACGTTTATATGCAGTCTATATTCGGGTTAATGTCAGAATTCTGATTTCTGAAACATTCTGTTTACATGATTGAGCGGACAGAGTTGCTCCAGCATTTGTATAAGCTGCTGTGACGGCGACGCACTGCATCATGACTCAAATTGTTTACCTCTGCTTGTGTATTTGCGATGGGGTTTGTGCCAAACAACACACTTCCGCATACAAACACTTCCTGTACTACAAAGAGCAGCATTTCTTGCGGTTGAACAATGAGCATGCGCAGTGGAGCGTCTGGATTGTGTCTGTTTGCGCGCCGACAGTATCTGCCTTTTTTGCCCTCTTCTCCTCTTTCTCCATCCACTTCTCAACAGTAATGCTAAGTATAGCATCTTATGCTTTTTATTTTAATGTATTTTCGTTTTTTATATGAATTTTTTTAATGTAAATTTCGACTTTAAAGATGAAATCTGACATACGCTGAAATTCCTGTTACATCTCCAGTGTAGGAACGAAACCCGTTCGTAAAATGAGGACTCCCTGTACTTAGATTCTGTTGCTGCTGAGTGTTTAAAGATTTCAGTGTCTTAATATTTTACAAAATTAAGAGATCTTTATTGTCAGTGTAGTTTTTATTCTGGTGCAATTTCTTAGAATATCACCCAAATGGTTCACTTTTATAGAAATTTTCCTAAAAAATGTACCGTTTACTTATCATCTTTCATAATAAACATATTTTGTAACGAAAATAAACCGAACCGAAGTTTCCAAGAAACCGAACCGAAATGTGATTTAGGATACTGTTACACCCGTAGTCCTTAAGGTTAATAAGTAAAACCAAATGCATTATCAAGTTCAAACATCTTCCCATGGGCTCACCACTGGTGGGAGGGGCCAAAGGGGTCGGGTGCCGTGTGAGCTGGGCGGCGGCGGAAGACGGGGACCTTGGCGGTCCGATCCCCGGCGGCAAAAACTAGCTCTTGGGACATGGAATGTCACCTCTCTGGCAGGGAAGGAGCCTGAGCTGGTGTGTGAGGCTGAGAGGTTCCGATTAGATATAGTCGGGCTCACCTCCACGCACAGCTTGGGTTCTGGTCCCAGTCCTCTCGAGAGGGGTTGGACACTCTTCCACTCTGGAGTTGCCCAGGGTGAGAGGCGCCGAGCAGGTGTGGGCATACTTATTGCCCCCCGGCTTGGCGCCTGTACATTGGGGTTTACCCCGGTGGACGAGAGGGTAGCCTCCCTCCGCCTGAGGGTGGGGGGACGGGTCCTGACTGTTGTTTGTGCTTATGCACCAAACGGCAGCGCAGAGTACCCACCCTTTTTGGAGTCCTTGGAGGGTGTGCTGGAGGGCGCTCCACCTGGGGACTCCATCGTTCTGCTGGGGGACTTCAATGCTCACGTGGGCAATGACAGTGAGACCTGGAGAGGTGTGATTGGGAGGAACGGCCCCCCCGATCTGAACCCGAGCGGTGCTTGGTTACTGGACTTCTGTGCTCATCACGGATTGTCCATAACGAACACCATGTTCAAGCATAAGGGTGTCCATATGTGCACTTGGCACCAGGATACCCTAGGCCGCAGTTCGATGATCGACTTTGTAGTCGTATCATCGGACTTGCGGCCGCATGTTTTGGACACTCGGGTGAAGAGAGGGGCGGAGCTGTCAACTGATCACCATCTGGTGGTGAGTTGGCTCCGATGGTGGGGGAAGATGCCGGTCCGACCTGGCAGACCCAAACGTATTGTGAGGGTTTGCTGGGAACGTCTGGCAGAATCCCCTGTCAGAAGGAGTTTCAACTCCCACCTCCGGCAGAACTTTTCCCAGGTCCCGGGGGAGGCGGGGGACATCGAGTCCGAGTGGACCATGTTTCGTGCCTCCATTGTTGAGGCGGCCGATCGGAGCTGCGGCCGCAAGGTGGTCGGTGCCTGTCGTGGCGGCAATCCCCGAACCCGCTGGTGGACACCAGCGGTAAGGGATGCTGTCCAGCTGAAGAAGGAGTCCTATCGGGCCTTTTTGGCCTGCGGGACCCCGGAGGCAGCTGACGGGTACCGGCTGGCCAAGCGGAATGCAGCCCTGGCGGTTGCTGAGGCAAAAACCCGGGTGTGGGAGGAGTTTGGGGAGGCCATGGAAAATGACTTCCGGACGGCTTCAAGGAAATTCTGGTCCACCATCCGGCGTCTCAGGAGGGGGAAGCAGTGCACCATTAACACTGTTTATAGTGGAGATGGGGTGCTGCTGACCTCAACTCGGGGCGTTGTGGATCAGTGGGGAGAGTACTTCGAAGACCTCCTCAATTCCACCGACACGCCTTCCGCTGAGGAAGCAGAGCCTGGAGACTCTGAGGTGGGCTCTCCTATCTCTGGGGTTGAAGTCACCGAGGTAGTCAAAAAGCTCCTCGGTGGCATGAGATCCGCCCGGAGTTCATAAAGGCTCTGGATGTTGAGGGGCTGTCATGGTTGACACGTCTCTTCAGCATCGCGTGGACATCGGGGACAGTGCCTCTGGATTGGCAGACCGGGGTGGTGGTCCCCCTTTTTAAGAAGGGGGACCGGAGGGTGTGCTCCAATTACAGAGGGATCACACTCCTCAGCCTCCCCGGCAAGGTCTATTCAGGGGTGCTGGAGAGGAGGGTCCGTCGGAAGGTCGAATCCCGGATTCAGGAGGAGCAATGTGGTTTTCGTCCTGGCCGTGGAACAGTGGACCAGCTCTACACCCTCGGCAGGGTCCTCGAGGGCGCATGGGAGTTTGCCCAACCGGTCTACATGTGTTTTGTGGACTTGGAGAAGGCGTTCGACCGTGTCCCTCGGGGAGTTCTGTGGGGGGTGCTTCGGGAGTACGGGGTACCGAGCCCCCTGATAAGGGCTGTCCGGTCCCTGTACCACCGATGCCAGAGTTTGGTCCGAATTGCCGGCAGTAAGTCGGATTCGTTTCCTGTGGGGGTTGGACTCCGCCAAGGCTGCCCTTTGTCACCGATTCTGTTCATAACCTTTATGGACAGAATTTCTAGGCGCAGCCGAGGTGTCGAGGGGGTCCGGTTTGGTGGCCTCAGTATTGCATCTCTGCTTTTTGCAGATGATGTGGTACTGTTGGCTTCTTCAAGCCGCGATCTCCAACTCTCGCTGGAGCGGTTCGCAGCCGAGTGTGAAACGGTCGGAATGAAGATCAGCACCTCCAAATCTGAGACCATGGTCCTCAGTCGGAAAAGGGTGGCGTGCCCTCTCCGGGTCGGGGATGAGATTCTGCCCTAAGTGGAGGAGTTCAAGTATCTTGGGGTCTTGTTCACGAGTGAGGGTAAGATGGAACGGGAGATCGACAGGCGGATCGGTGCAGCGTCTGCTGTGATGCGGACCCTGTATCGGTCTGTCGTGGTGAAGAAGGAGCTTAGCCGAAAGGCGAAGCTCTCAATTTACCGGTCGATCTACGTTCCTACTCTCACCTATGGTCATGAGCTGTGGGTCATGACCGAAAGAACAAGATCTCGGATACAAGCGGCCGAAATGGGTTTCCTTCGCAGGGTGTCCGGGCTCTCCCTTAGAGATAGGGTGAGAAGTTCGGCCATCCGGGAGGGACTCAGAGTCGAGCCGCTGCTCCTCCGCATCGAGAGGAGCCAGTTGAGGTGGCTCGGGCATCTGATTAGGATGCCTCCTGGACGCCTCCCTGGTGAGGTGTTCCGGGCATGTCCCACCGGCAGGAGACCCCGAGGACAACCCAGAACACGCTGGAGAGACTATGTCTCCCGGCTTGCCTGGGAACGCCTTGGGATCCTTCCGGAAGAGCTGGAGGATGTTGCTGGGGAGAGGGAAGTCTGGGCTTCCCTGCTGAAGCTGCTGCCTCCGCGACCCGACTTCGGATAAGCGGGAGATAATGGATGGATGGATGGAAGTTCAAACAGTTTTTTAATTTTTTAAATCATACTACCAAGTAACGCCCCTTCCTTAAAATGTTTCTGTCCTAATTTTTGGGGTTTTATGTTTAGTCTGTTTCTGGTGATGAGCTACTGTGAGCAGGACTTGGCCAGTCTTCTGGAGAACATTCAGACACCATTCTCTGAAGCGCAGGTGAGGCAGAACCTCATGTCATACTTGATTTGTCTTTCTTTTTTTTTAAATATATATGAGTATGACTGGCTTGGCTCAGGCTAGCTTGTACAGCTTTACTATAGATTAAACAAATGTCTGTACTACTCAACTTGAAATACCCAAAAGGGGGAACGAGATAATTTTAATGAGAAATTTGAAGTACGTAAGCGATTCAAATTATTTTTTTCATCAGACTACTCTAAGCTATTTTAGAATGCATTAATCAAGGTTTCTGCTGTCTCTTCAATCTAAATTTATGGCGTTAAAAAGTCTTCAATTCTCTTAGGAGTGTTTTCCATGTCTTAGATAATTTTAAACCTATCTTAATTTTTTTACGTTAGTATGTCTTAGATTAAATGCTCTCACAGCATATTTGAATGGACTGTAATAGGACTGTACGAGCCGCCCAAGTAGCAATGGGCCTGAACCGATCGCGGCAGAGACCATCATCCTGATTCAGATCATTGTGAGATGTTAGAGGAGAAAAGTGTTTACTCTAAACGGAGATAGTAAAACAAATTAGGATTGACCACTTTTGGAAAATAATTTAAGTGTATTTTTTTTTCCTTCTTCAGTATTGCTATCGCGTTTTAATATGCAATTATTTTTTTTAGAGGTCCTTTTCTGAATATTTCAACAAACACAATAGGGCTGCACGATATTGGAAAAAACTGACATTGCGATTTTTGAGGGGTTTGCAATATATATTGCGATATTAAAAATAGAAGAATTTTTACCAGATGACTTGAATAGGTTTGTCTGGGAATAATTTGGTTAATGCACTATGACACCATTGTATTCATATAATATTGTTGAATGCAGACTAAGGGGGTTCATATGTGAATGATGATTGCTGCATATAAAAGGGATTACGGAGGCCATGTCTTTGTAACATAATAAATTATTTATTTAACATTGTGTATCACACCTCAATGTAAACAGCAGCAAAATATTAAACATATTTTTAACAAAATAAATAAAAGAGCAGGTGCACTAATCCCTTCAGTCATTTAAGATATATAAGAAAATAAAAAACCTCTAAAGCAGCAGTAGAGTTTTATAAACATCTTTAAACTAAAATAAAAAATGTTAAAAAATTAAAAACCAGGTGTACTAGTGTCTGAGTTGTTTACAAAAATATAACATAAAAAAACTTTGTGAAACTGCAGCAAAGTTGTAAAGAAATTAGATCAAAAACATAAAAAATACCATTTGTCGAGCATGTGGACCATTTTTTTAAACTCTGTGATGGTGTTGAGTGGCACCATGTCTTTTGCCAGGTGAAAAGTTATTGCATCCATGATTTGTCGATGCTGTTTGGACTTCTTATCATAAGGTGTTATGCTGGCCAAGGCATCTGTATTTGTTTTTTGAGTAGATGAAGTTTCACCTCGTGTCCCACTTCTTAGTTTGAACTGCTCATATAGGGGCTTGTGCTAGTGATTCAAATGGTCGACCAGGTTTGTTGTATTACCTCGTGTTGCAGCAACAACGGTGAGGCACTGTCAGCAAAGGATGTTTTTTTTGGTTCTGAATTTTCCTTTTTATAGCCGAAATACTTCCATATTTTGGATTTTGATTTTATTTTGGGGACTAAATGCACTGCCGCTTCTGCCGCCGTCGTCTCCTCCTCCATGTCGCCTGTGTTTTCAGAGCAGACGGCAGTGGCTGTGAGAGTGGAGGGGGAGGGGCCGGTGACTTATTGGCAAGAGGGAGGGGGTGAGCGAGACAGCCTGTGTGTACATGGAGTAGATTGCTGCTTTTCTGAGGCAAAACAAAACTTTGCGTGTTCTAAGAAAGAAAAAAAAAAAGTTAAAATATTGCACGTCCTACGACTATCGCGCATGCGCACATCGCAATCGCGATGTTCAAAAGACATATCGTGCAGGCCTAAAACACAAGCAAGCAATTATCCATTGTTGGAGTTCTTAGGTTTGGGTCTCCAGGGCGCAAGCCCAATTATCAATTCACAAAAACAACTCACTGCTTGTTCGTTTTATCTTTCAAATATAAAAATAATAATAAAGACTCACAAGTTGATTCAATTTTCAGTCTGTTTCTTTCAGTCTCTGAAGTTCAGGAATCTGACGAAAGTCAAGCTGGGCTGCTTTTCTTAACCTCGCGAGGGACTCGTACCCGTGACGGGCACAGTCAGAAAAGAGCGCTATCTAAAATGCAGCCCTCACATATATATCATACTGCCCTAACGGAGGAATCTAATCAGAAATGTCGGTAGACTCAAATCTTCTCCCTCCATGGCGTGACACTCCAAGTCTTCGGTCATCTTGGCGCCTCGAGTCCTGCCCTTGGCTGGCGGCTCCAGAGTCCCAAGGACTCAGCCCTGTGAAACACTTGAGGCCACATTCCCCTCCACAAGCTTGTATGTTTTTGCGTGTACAGATAAAAGTGTTCATAACAATGAATGCCTGTGTGTGTGTGGGGGGGGGGGTGTGGGGGTGTGTGTGTGTGTGTGTGTGTGTGTGTGTTGGTCAGGGCATCCACTCCTGTGGATGCAAGATACCTCTGCGGCAATGTCAAAGTCTGGATGTCAAACACTTTGCCCTTGGGGGTTGTGGAAGCATTTTAGGTTCACCTCGTTCTGGTTTATTTAATTTAAATTTTAGAATTCCTAACGAGTCCTTTCCTACATTACACCAGCACCAATCAAAACATAATCGCCGTTTAGGTCCCCCCTGCATGCATCCCATTTTTCCACTTGTTTGTAATTAGAAGGCCCACTAAATGAGGTCATCGTGAGCAAGAGTTGGGTATTTGTTCTAGAAGCGGCCAATCGTCCCTTCACTAGTTTTACTTGTTGTATGGGGCCCAAGACCCTGTATACACAATCACAGACTCCCACCCATCACAATCGGACTGATCGTATACAAACAAATACACCGCGTTCGACTTAATTGATTCAGTATCACAACGCACAGGGCTACAAACATCAAATTGATAAGTGCGTGTAGTGCCGATGGTGTAATTCAAAGTGAAACCTTGAGAATAAGTTGCCATACAAGTGTCTGTACAGGCACATAATGGGGCCCCACGTTGACCCCTGAACACTAAGCGACTGTCTTACATTAAGCGACTGTCTTCTCCAGCATGTTTGGATGCATTCTCAGACACAGGGTGGTGATCAAGGCAACTCGAATGGCGTGAACTGCGTCTGTGAGTTCACTGAGCTGCGAATGGACATTAACGCGAGCGGTAGCGCCCCCACCATGATTTTGGCAATTTTAGACTTCAAATTTTGATTCATCCGTTCCACCTTCCCTTGTGACTGGGGGTGGTAAACTCCACCAAAGGTGTGTTTCAGGCCGAGCACTGTCTCAACTTTTTGAAGGTGTTCATTTTTGAAGTACTGGCCGTTGTCAGAGCGGATGCGCCTGGGAAAGCCATGAGTCGGAATGTACTGATTGACTAGTGCCTTGATGACAGAGGCTATATCCTCCCTTTTGCAGGGATTTGCCTCAGGCCAGCGCGTGTAAGTATTGACAATTACCAATAGGTAACGCTGGCCACGAACTCTGTCAATCATGTCAGTGAAATCAATTTGAATTTCTTCTCCAGGATGTCGAGGCAGAGGAAATGTCCCCTGGACAGCCTTCATGGTGGGTCGAATATTGTACAGTTGACACACCTCACAATTGTTGACAATACTTTCAATGGTGTCACGCATGTGTGGATGTCATCAGTGTGCGAGTGAGCATGTGATCTGTGCTTTACCTACATGGGCAGTGCCGTGCACTTCCTCCACCAGGACACAGGTTGGCCAATGGAATTGGTCGTCTGTCTAAAAAACGCCACAAGCCTGTGGCGTCCTGGTAGGCTTTGCTAGCCTTCCAGATTGTTTTCTCTTCAGGTGACATGCACTTTTGATCATCCAATAATGTTTGTAGCGTGATTTTTGGAAACAATGTGATAAGATAAGATAAGATAAGAATGCCTTTATTGATCCCACAGTGGGGCAATTTTCATTGTTACAGCAGCAAAGATATAGGTCACACAGGGGTGGCGGCATAATGTGGCCATTAATGTATAACATTGACGGCAAACATTTAGGATCAAACCTATGTAAATATACGCAGTAACATGTGTATATACACATGTATATACACACCAACCTACATCTACATAAAAAATATGAGGAACACTCATTTCTGCCTGTACATAGTACAGAGGAAAAAATACTCTAAGTGACAGTGCTGCAGTGCTGTAGTGAAATGTAAGGAACAGCATTGGATAAAAATAAAACTAGACTAACAGTAGTGGGGAATGTTGAGTATTGCACGGTATTACAGTAGTGGGGAATATTGGGTATTGCGCGATATGAGCTCAGGTGCAGGACTGCACAATTGCACTAATGTCCGCCAGTTTGTAGAGACTACACAATGTTCTTGTTAAAGAGTCTGACAGCAGCAGGCAAGAAGGAACGGCGGAATCTCTCCTTTGCACAGCGAGGGTGTAACAGTCTGTCACTGAAGGTGCTGTGGAGTGCTGTTAGGGTGCCCTGGAGGGGGTGGTCCGGGTTGCCCAGCATTGATGACAGCTTGGCCAACATCCTCCTGTCCCCCACCGAGTCCACAGAGTCCAGGGAGCAGCCCAGGACAGAGCCGGCCCTCCTGACCAGTTTGTCCAGCCGCTTCTTGTCCCGGGCCGAGACGCCGCCTGCCCAGGTGACCACTCCCTGGAAGATGACCGATGCAACCACCGAGTCATAAAAGTTCCTGAGGAGTGTCCCCTGAACCCCAAAAGACCTCAGTCTCCTGAGTAGGAAGAGTCTGCTCTGACTCTTCCTATAGAAGGCGTCTGTGTTGTCGCACCAGTCCAGTTTATTGTTCAGATGAACACCCAGGTACTTGTAAGTTGAGAATCTCTCAACATCTGTTCCCCGGATATTCACTGGTGCAGGCGAAGAGTGCTGGCGCCTACCAAAATCCACCACCATTTCTTTGGATTTCCCCGCATTGATCAGGAGGCGGTTCTGCTGGCACCAGTCCACAAAACCCTGAGTAAGTTCTCTGTACTCCCGATCATCTCCGCCTGTGATGAGGCCGACAATCGCAGAGTCGTCAGAGAACTTCTGCAGGTGACAGGTAGGGGTGTTGCAGTTGAAGTCCGAGGCGTAGAGGGTGAACAGGAAGGGAGCCAAGTCAGTTCCCTGTGGGGCCCCCGTGCTGCAGAGGAGCACGTCAGACACACAGTCCTGTGTCCTCACATACTGTGGCCAGTTTGTGAGGTAGTCCTGGATCCATGTGGTGAGGTGGTGCGCCACCCCCGTCCGCTCCAGCTTGTCTCCCAGTAGGGTGGGCTGGATGGTGTTGAAAGCACTGGAGAAATCAAAGAACATGATCCTCACAGTGCTCCCCGCCTTCTCCAGGTGGGAGAGTGAAGTGTGGAGGAGGTAGATGATGGCATCATCCACACTGATGCCAGGCTGATATGCGAACTGGAGTGGGTCCATTGAGGAGCTCACCAGGGGGCGCAGGTGGACAAGGACCAGTCTCTCCAGGGTCTTCATCAGGTGAGACGTCAGCGCCACTGGTCTGAAGCTGTTGAGCTCCTTCGGGTGGAGGGCCTTTGGCACCGGGACCAGGCAGGATGTTTTCCATAGCTGGGGGACCCTGCCCAGCTTCAGGCTGAGGTTGAACATGTGCTGGACAATTCCACACAGCTGGTCTGCGCAGGATTTGAGGAGCTGGGGGCTGATGCCATCTGGACCCGCTGCCTTCCTCGCCTTCATCTTCTTCAGCTTCTTCAGATAGGCTCTATTTCCGCACTCACCATTTGACACACCATTTGATGATACCCTGTGGTTTGTTTAGCTGCCAAATCTGCTGCTTCATTTCCTTTCTCCACCTGGCCTTCACCTTTGCTATGTCCCTTGCATTTTATCACGGCCACTTTAAGTGGCTTCATCAACGCTTCCCGAAGACACATCATCCCTTCTTGATGTTTTATTGGAGTCCCTGTTGCTGTCAGGAAGCCTGCCCTCAGCCACTGAGTTAATTCACACGCACTGTGGTGCAAACGTACGCTGAATCTGTAAAAATGTTGAAAATTTTTCCTTCGGCTATCTCTAGCGCCCTTACCACTGCCTTCAATTCTGCCAAGCACTGTGCTGAGTGCTTCCCTTCCATCTTTTCTGCCTCCACCACTTCCATGTGTCCCTGAGCATCCTGGCTCACCACTGCGTAGGCCCCCCGTAAACCGCCAGTGTCGGGATCCCTGAAACAACAACCATCTGTGTACAATGTGATCTCAGCGTTTGGGTAAGGGGTACCTTGCAAATCTGGCCTGATTCTGGACTGCTCTACTGTTCTTGTTGCGCACTCATGTGGCTCTCCCTCTTGGATAGTATCTGTCATGTTGATTCCTTCATGTGTGTATGTGATGTGTGATGCATTTAAAATTTTCTCCGAGCGACTTTGTCTCAGAGAAGACAAAGTGAATGCGGTCGAAGTGATGAATGCCATCATGCCGTATGTTGTGAGCACAATCAACGGGTGTGACATCACGATGAGCGCTGTTTTTTGCAGTATTTTTGCCAAGCCCGCCACATAACGAGTACATGGTGGGTGTCGCTTTTCAGTTTGATCCAGTTGTACACTTATGTACATTAACACGTGTCTCCCCCCCCCCCCCCCTTTCTGGAAAAGAACACCACACATGATGGTGATCTTTTCAGAAACATCGAGGTAAAAAGGTTTGGTGTGATTTGGACGGTGCAAATCAGCAGCAGAGGCGAGGGCTCGCTTGAGCGAAATGAAAGCGCCCTCTGCTTCCGCGTTCCAATTCAAAACGGCCGTCCAGTTGCGCATTCCAGGAACCACAACCAGGACGCGCAGGGAAGTTGTCAATTCCCCATAGTCGGCGATGTAATTGCGACTATAACCTGTGAGTCCCAAAAACGGCAGCATTTCTTTGACTGCGCGCGGTTTTGGATGTGACAGAATGGACTCACGGTGAGCTGGTGAAACAGCAGTTCCAGTCCGTGACACCACACGGCCCAGAAATGTGACTGTGGGGCGACAACATTGCACTTTCGCCCTGGAGACCTTGAAGCCGCAAGTGTACATGTGGCGCAAAAGCAAGTCGGTGGCCTCCAGGCAAACCGTGTCATTGGGCAGGGCTAGCAAGAAATCGTCCACATATTGGATGAGAAGCACGCCGCCTGGGAGGGCAAGAGGAGAGAGCAGGTTTTTTAGTTTATGATTAAAGATTCCCGGTGACAACAAAAAGCCTTGGGGCAGCCGTGTGTAACGAAGCTGTTCGCCGTCATATGTGAATGAGAAGATGTTTCGCACTTCTTCAGCCAGCGGCAGGTAGAAGAAGGCATTTTCCAAATCAATGACGGTGAAAAATTTGTGCGTGTGGTCGAGAAGACTGAGTGCTGTGAATGGATTTGGCACGGGAATAATAGGTGTGGTGACTATAGCATTTATGCGCCTGAGATCGTGTGCCATGCGATACTCCTCCATCACTTTTTCCAAGGGCTCCAAGACACCCGCAGCCTTCAAGCCCGCGATCGTCCCCCGAATGCCCTCCCCAGCCTCCGGCCTGCATCGGTACTGTTTCTGCCAGATGAGGAGGAGTGAAGAGACAGCAAAAACAATCGGGGTGACTGTGGAGCAGAACTCAAAATCTGTCGGTAGTCCCTCCGGCAAGAGTGCAAACATGGCTTCCGCCCCGGGGTGATTAATCTTTTCTCTACCGTGATCGCGTGAAATTTGGTGGTGTTCCAAAACAGACGAATTGTGTACACAAGCCGAAATGCGATATCCTGACAATGAGGCGGAATACTCAAGATCAGGATTAGCAGTCGGGACCCAATCGACAGCTTCAACACACTGCTTCACCATGGGTCCCAAGTCCTTGGCCTGATGGTGAGCCCCGATGGCCAATGTGATGTGTGGTTCAGCCGTGGTGGTCATCTCATACCACTCGCTTTGCTCCGGCGCAAGGCACACATGCGAGGTGATGCCTGTAGATGTCACAAACAAGAAGTCAGATTGCAAATTCCACAATTTTCAGAGAAAAGGCATCTTGATAGACCAAATCGTGTGTGCGATCATAGTATAGTGTGCAATGAAGTGGGTCAGTGGGTGGATTAAAGGGGTGCAGGCTGCTAAGCCACGCAGACCAGAGTTGGAAGAGGGCATACACGCCATTTGTGGAAGGGGACTCAGGGTTCAGGGCCGCCCAATAGATATCAGCGTACTCATCCTGTTTGGCCACAGGAGCAGTGGAGAGCATGATGTATGTGTTTCCCGGTGGCTGCACACAGTCCATTTCAGTCCCATCTGGAAAAGCAATTCGGAGCCCCCTTGGCCCACAAAAGATGTTTGCTCCACACTTAATGAGCATGTCCCGTCCAAGAAGATTCACTGGACATTTGGGTGAGTAGATGATTGCATGAGTCAATGTTTGTTCCCCCACTTTCACAGCAGCCAGGTCAGTCAATGGCAGAGTTTCAGGCAGTCCCGAAAAGCCCACAATGGTGACAGACTTCTCCACTGACTTGGAGATGCGGAGGCAGTTCACACAGGCTTGAGTATCATCCACCATCACCGGAACGCAGGGATCCGCCAGACCCTGCGCATTGAGGCTCCCCGGGCACCCCTATTGGCGGGCAGGGAATTGGCCTGAATATTGCGGCAGCAGATCAGCGTTAGGAGGCGTGTGCACGGGCCCTGGCAGTGCCAAGCGAACTGGTGGTGCAGGCAGCTGAGGAAAAGATGGCTGCTGCTGAGAGGGCATTGTTATCTGTGGCACAGGTTGAGCTTGGATGTAGATAGGCATTGTGCCTGACTGTGGTTGGGCCTGCCACATCGCCACTTGGTTGGGACAGTCCCTCGCCCAGTGCCCCCAACCACCATAAGCGTGGCAGCACCCACCTTGTCCCCCTGGTCTGACCCCACCCCTACCTTTATATCTCCGGCCCCGTCCTCGTTGTGGGGCCTGCTGTGTGTAGGGGGATTGGGCAGGCACAGCGCCGCCAGAACCTTGGGCCGGAGCGACCACAGGCGGAGCAGGAGAAGCAGAAGGCACGGATGCAGTCTGGGCTTCCCGCTGCACCATTTGTTTTTCCTTTTTGATGTTTGCAGTTGCACGTTTCGCCTTCTGGACCTGTAAATGCAACAATTATTTTTTTAACATTTCGTCTTTGTCTTGTTTAACTTTTTCTCTTTTTAAATATCTGCATAATGGTGCAAAAAGTGTGTGCGCCACTTGGCTGGATTTGCAGTTGACATTGACGGGTTATCTCTCATGGCATCTGCCACCGGCCGAGGATCTCCTTTTAGCACGGCCCCTCGGAACAGTTGGGTCATAATGAGGCTAACGGATGGGTCACCCCCAGACGCTTTAGTCCACTCACTCCTGGCATGAGATAAATAAGCCAAGCCAGTCTCTCCCTCCCCTCCCCTATCTGGAAAACACAGTTAGACAGCTGCCTCAGGGGCGCTGGGTACATTTCACGCACAGCACGGCCGATATCACCCAGAAGGTCCGCTGTCACGGGCCGGCTGTCGGCCAAATCCACGGTGTCAGACATGGATTCTAGGCTTCTCAGATCCTGGAAAGAGAGCTTGGTCCCGAAAATGGCACGTATGTCCCCCAACGCCAAACTCATGCCTTGAGTAGCTTCTGTAAATTTTTGCATGAACACAGAGCCGCCACTAGATGGTGGCAGGAGTTTCTCCGCCAAGCAAACACGATCTGTTATACTGAAAGGTGTATAAACACGAATAGTGGGATCATTAGTGGATGGTAGTAGTGGTGCTTGAATGGATGAATGTGTTTGTGAGGGGCGAGAGCAGCATGTTTTGTTTGTCTGGTTTGATAAGTTTCCCTAGCTGTCTCCTTCTCCAAAGGTGGGGGCTGCTATGGCAGTGTGTGTGAGTGTGCCACCTGCCCTATGATCAAATTTTCCTCAGATTCACCTTCTGTCCCCGCTTCCTCCCTGAGCGGGGCAGATATATGTGCAAAGGTCGTGTTTTTAGAAAGCGAAGTGTTATCTTTTTGTGTGTTGTCCGGCCCACGGTCGCCCCTTCACTGCACTCTGAGATTCTATGCGCTGCTCATTACTAGCAAAGGGTGTACCGCAATCATCTAACTTCACCCCACGCGGTCCCTAATTTGCGTGTGGACTTCAGCGCTCACAAAATCCTGCATAATGTTCTCCATTCGTCCACAACAAGGTGGGTAAATGTTCCCCATAGGGAGGTGAGAGCGAGGTATTTCTCTGGCTTCCTCCCAATGAGAGAGCAACGCCTTGTCGTTTTTCCGTGAGATTCCCACAGCCGCACAGCTCCGCGCCTGTAAGAGAAGACACACTCACCATTGAATTATCATGGCCTTTAACTGGCCCTGGACACAGCCTGCCACCCCTGGGTGGCTCGCCTTGGACTTGATACCTTACTGTGCCGCTTATTATCTCAGCCATGGGGGCCTGAATGCCCGCTTGTTGGTCAATTTCAATCATGGGGGCGTGGGTCTTACTGGTCCACCTCCCGCAGTGGGGGCCACAACTGGCCCACGCTCCTCAGTTTGGATTTGGTTGTTTTTCTTTACTCCTTGACAGCGGCGCTGAACTTTAATTATTGCTCTCAGCCGATAAGTGGTAATGCAGTTAGCCACGTCACGTCTTCATTTTTCTAGTATATGGTTTTTGAACACATTCTTATTTGTCTTTTGCTCATTATCTGCAACCTGTGTTAATTCGTAGAATGCAGCCAAAATCTTTAACAATGCCTTGGGCAGATTAACCTTTTCTTCATCTTGAGGGAAAAAGCCACACTCCTGCGTGTCTTTCACAAGGATCTGCACATTTTTTACAGCTTTTAATTTTTGGTCTGAATCTCCTCCCTCTAACTCCCCCAAGTATGGCCATGAGAGCCTAAGTTGTTCTCACACAGACATTTCAAACAAAGCATAGTTCATATCTTGAATGGCTATCGTCTCTCCTCTCCAGGGGAACTCCCTGCGCCCACTTCCCACAGCTGTCTGACTCATGTTTTTGGCTGTGCTGAATATTGTACTAAATATGAAATCTGTCCAAGCTTCGTCAAGCAGCCAGGTATAAGACACCAACTGTATATTAAACTTTCCACAGTTACAGGAATAAAAGTTATGTACACAATTAAATTAACCAGGCGACCATACGCTGACCACCGAGCCTCCGCTGATCTTACACTATGCGGGGAACGTTTTCACCCCACCGCACCGTGGAAACAATCTAATATCCCACGGTTCACAGACGAGTTACCAAAAGTCAAACTCATGCGAAACCATTACACATCGCCAAACAGCAAGTCCAGAATCAAATAAAACACCATCAAATGACACTCAATATGCATCCGCAATCCGTACACAAAAGGCTACTCCAAATAGACAATTTTACGAAATTACAGAATTTCAGAGTATTTATCGCTATTTTTCGGCAGCGCTCTTCAACTCTACAATATGATAGAATCAGCATTGGGAGCTTTCGTGTCAACAGGCACTCACTTACCTTTTGTTTTTTGCCGGCGCCGGTCTAAAGAATATTGTAGGGTTAAGAGTAAGCCACGGGATCTCCAATGGACTCCCTCCTTGGAAGATCACATCGGGGTCACCAATTTGTTGGAGTTGTTAGGTTTGGGTCACCAGGGCATAACTCCAATTATCAATAAAAACAACTCACTGCGCGTTCGTTTTATCTTTCAAGAAGGCATTCAAATATAAAGTTGATTGAATTTTCCGTCTGTTTCTTTCAGTCTCTGAAGTTCAGGAATCTGACAAAAGTCAAGCTGGGCTGCTTTTCTTAACCTCGCGAGGTACTCGTATCCGTGACGGGCACAGTCAGAAAAGAGCGCTATCTAAAATGCAGCCCTCACATATATATCATACTGCCCTAACAGAGGAATCTGATCAGAAATGTCGGTAGACTCAAATCTTCTCCCCCCGTGGCGTGTCACTCCAAGTCTTCGGTCATCTTGGCGCCTCGAGTCCTGCCCTTGGCTGGCGGCTCCAGAGTACCAAGGACTCAGCCCTGTGAAACACTCGAGGCCACATTCCCCTCCACAAGCTTGTATGTTTTTGCGAGTACAGATAAAAGCGTGCAAAACAATGAATGCCTGTTGGTGTGTGCGTGCGTGTGTGTGTATATGTGTTTGTCTGTGAGCTTACTCAAGACACTGTCTTATGACTGCTTATGTGTAAAGATATTTAGGTAATTGTGTATGATGACCATTAGGGATGGGACGAGACAAAAATCCCACGAGATGAGATGTCTCACGAGATTGAGTCCGCGAGAACGAGACAAGACGAGATTTTTGTTAAATTTCGAATATAAAAAAAATACCTAATGTTATTTTTTCGGTTTTCAAAATGTTTTTTATCAAACAGACTGCAAGAAAATTAATCATCTAGCTCTTAAGTGCAAATGCAAACAGGAGTCACTTTCGTTACATGCTCTCAAATATTGATGCAATAACAGCTTAAGCTGAGCTCTTTCCTCTTACTCAATACTTTGGCAAAATCCAACTGTGCTCGTGGGGCAGTAACTCAATTGTAAATAGTGTTTTATGTTTATTTATTGGCTTTATTTCTTTATATTTGTATTTATATTTTATATGTTTGTTAATATTTATTGATATATTCATTAATAGATGTATCACTGCCTCTTATTGTTTTTTAAATTTATTGTATTGTTTTTAAAGTGCTTTGTTACAGCTCTAGCTGTTATGAAATGCGCTAAATAAATAAAATTGTATTGTATTGTAGAGTTCAACTTGTTTCTCAGTCGATCTTCAACAAGAGGAATGTCACTGCCTCTGTGTCAAGATTTCTGCAACACGTCGTAGTTCTGGGCTCCTCAGAGCTGCAGATACGGCACCTCGCGAGCCATCATGTCCAAAGAGTTGTTCTAGCACGTGATTACGTCCATAATTAGTTTTGCGCGGGCAGCTCGAGCTGACTTTATTTAGGCTTCAAAAGTGCTGCTGCTGTTGAGCATCGGTGAAAAACAGAAACTATACACTTCACATGTCTAAATAAACATGATACCCGGCCAACTTTGGACCAGCTGCACTAGCGTTGTGTTCATTGCCTGCACGATAAGCACTTAATGTGTGGCTCAAAGCCAGCCTCACGTATCGCCACATCCATGTTGCGAGCGTTGTCAGTCACAACAGCGACTCCATGATTTGGCCTCAGAAGTTCCCATTCGGTGCCAGCTCCTTTTAGGACATCTGCTATATTCACCCGGACTCCAAAACACCGTCAAAAGAAAATAGATAAAATAAACGAAGCAAAAGCATGTTAATACTTTTGCTCATGTTGCTGCTACTACGTCTTCGTTGTTGGCGGCGGTGGCCTCTTCTTCGTTGTTGTCGTCTTTTTTTTTTTTAAGATGACAAAGAAGCAGCTCTGTCACTGGAAGTAATCATGGCAAGTTAACTTTCGATTTCGATATCAACAAGGACCTTTGGCTGAAATGCAACATGGGATTCTAGTTAAGGCAAGCTGTTTTAAGAAAAACTTTAACAAACACTAACATTTTATTTGCCAATGTTTGTCATCCTTTTGTGCTGAATGAGTCATGCTTGTCGGGTGGCTGAGCATGGTATTCAGAAATGCTAATGGAGGCCCATTTAAAATGATAGTCGGACCGGCCTACAGACTATTATTTGGTCCGGCCGGACCAAATGGCGGATAAACGGGCACCGGAAGGAAACCCCGGCTGTAGGCGGAAGGTGATAACCGAACCGCAAATGTTTTGTAAAATGCCCAGCTCTGCAACGACTGATGCGGTGCGATGCACCTCCTAATCACGATGCAGTGTGATTCTGCACAATTTGATCCAACACAGATTTGATTCAATTTGATTTGATAAGGTGATGCAAAGAAATTATGCAATGTAATACAATGAGTTTGATTATTTATTGACCACGAAGTAGCTTCTCAAAAATGATCTCACATTTTTCCCAAAAATATAATCCCAAATCGAGGGTGGGTAGTATACAAGGGGCTTAATCCATGAAAGACTAAAGCACCTGGCTCAACAGCTTCCCAAAACCTAAGGTCGTCTTTGGAATCACCCTCAAAAACCTGAAGTTTTCCCACAAATTCAACACCTACAAAATAATTAATATCTCAGCCCCTGTAGCAGACAAAAACATAATTCCAAAAGAATTTGAGATCTTAGACATGTGGCTTGCACACATGCTCAAGTTTATTCATCTTTACTGTTTCAATTGAAGATGTAAAAATAAAGTGTCAGTGCAAGAGAAGCACTATTTTTAATGTAAAAAAAACAACTAAAGTTGTAATTACCATCCTCTATTCTTGTTGCAAAGACGTCGATAATGTCATCGTCAACAAACATATATCTTAACTATAGATCACGTTCAACTGGTTCTACTGGTTCAAAGTCCACAAGCGCGTCGTCTATATCACTGCCGTTACTCATTTCAGAGCGATCGACGGCATCCGCCATTATGACTTGAAAGAATTCTGAAACATCCTGTGCGGGTTTACGACAGTCACGTGTATATTCTGATGCATTTTATTGGTTAAGAGCCCGATAATTAAATAATAAAAAGAAAATAGCATGTACGCTCTCCCAGCTTTAAGGGTAGACAGATGCAACAGCGCTCCCGGCTCTAGTGGTAGAAACACTGTTGTGCGCTCCCGTTCTTAATGGGCTAACAAGCCATTTTAAAATGTTCAGTTTAGACATTTACCAGTAGCTAGGCAGTACCTAGTGTTTGTTTGAAATAAGGGGTACTTTCATTCGACATGTCATTTAATGCCTTCTTTTTTTTTTTCACTGTTTTTCGATGATTTTCGTTATTCACGGTGAATCAAAGAGCATTGTGCCTTATTTGATACCTGTTACCATATTGCAGCTTCACCGAAGGATTAGAGGAGACGTGAGTCAGTGAACTCCATTGATTGACAACACGCAGCTACTGTATGGCCGTAATAACGCTACGTCATGAAGAGCACACACATTTTTGTATTGCTTGCTAGTTAGTCGGTCATCTCCTCGGGTTCAAACCAGAGCAACATGGACGTCTTTTAGAATTCTGAAATAGCAGAAGTTAAGGTAAGCACCATAACATGGATGGATGCTTATTACAACTCCACAACAGCAACACACAGAAACGATCGCAGCACACACACATGTCTACACTGATGTCTACCCTCAACGGCACGAAAAATGGAGGGGCTAGAGTAGTGGTCTGCAGAGGCGACTATGATCTACTCCTGGCACTCACCCACGGGGACCTTTAGCAGCTCTTTTCAGGCCGAGAAGACTGCCCAGAACGCGGCCCCACCAATGATCCAGTTAATCTTGGTCCCCGGCCATTGCAACCTCCCGGGCAATGATCTTGCAGACGAGCATTCTAAACTCAGCTCCCCAACCAAATGCCCCACTTGACGCCCAAACTCGCCAGGCGATCATCCGCAGGAGTTGTAAACCACTACCATCTACTCACCCCCGCGTCATCGCCATTTCCTCTTCCCAACCCAATCCGAAGAAAGAATCTCGGTTGTCAAAGAAAGACCTCGTCGATCTTATCCGGTTCCGGTCCGGCCACCTCTCCTCCCTCCGAAGATGGCAACATTTGACGGGGAAGTGCGTTGATGACCGGTGCCGTGTCTGCGGTGAGGAAGAAAAATCGGTCGAACACCTCTGGCTCAGATTGCCCTGCATTCCAGTCAGCCCAATTGGGATTCTCCTTCGGGGAACTCCAAAGCCTCCCACATGCGAGTCAAGCGCTTCTGAGGATTATCCTCAGGCGCCTCAAGTGACTCAACAAACAAACAAACAAACAGCAACACACAACAATAAAACGCAAAACTGCTCGTTACACTATCATAACGTATTTTTCTACAGCGTGTTCGACGTAACGGCACCGGATTTAGCGTCTAAGATTTTAGTCTGGCCGACCAATCGGCCCTCGCACGTGTGACGTGGTCAAGAGGCGGTTCATCTCAACCGAGTCGGTGAAATGGGCAAATGACAAAAATGGCCTCAGAACACTTCAAACGCGCCACTAGTTATCCAACTGCACTGGAGATTTTTCAACATGAGATACGGCGCAAGTTCTACTAGTACTAAAACGCAAAAGTTTTGCAATAGTATTGCGTTATTATTCAATCTTAAATAGTCTCTTGATGTCCCCAGCCAGAGCCTTGACCTAAACCCGATTGAGCATCTCTGGAGTGACCTGAAAATGTCTGTCCACCAACGTTCACCATCCAACCTGACAAAACTGGAGAGGATCTGCAAGGAAGAATGGAAGAGGATCCCCAAATCCAGATGTGAAAAACTTGGTTGCATCATTCCCTGGAAGACTCATGGCTGGATGCGCTCAAAATGGTGCTTCTACTCAATACTAAGCACAGGGTCTAAATACTTCTTTTTCTTCTTCTTTTTGATTAAATATGCAAAAAAATCCACATTTCTGTTTTTTTATGTCAAGATGGGGTGCTGAGTGTACATTAATGAGAAATGAACTTTTTGGATTTTGGCTAATGGCTGCAATGACACAGAAAGTGAAACATTTCAAGGGGTCTGAATACTTTCTGTACCCACTTTCTATTCTGACTCTGATTCTACTCGAAATGCAGAAACTGCAGCTTTAATTCTAGCAGTGATTCCCAACCTTTTATTGAGCCAAGGTACATATTTTTAAGTATGAAAAATTTCAGTTCAAGCCACCAAACAAAATTGTGACAAAATAGTGGTTACACATCTGAATTATATATTTTCTGCCATCTACTAGTAGGTCATTTACAGAGGTGGATATTTTACCAAATTTTGTCGGTCTGTCATTTGTCATCTGTCAGCGGCCTGGTTACCCGTCCGTCATTCGTCACTCCGTTATTTTTTTTCAAGCTGAACCAAGCCGTAATCATCAGGCGGTCTGTCAGGTAGTTCGTCAGTTAGTCCGTCAGAAGTCCGTCGGTCCGTTTCACATACACTTATTTGTCAGTGTATTGAACTGGTGGCTGCCTGCAGCTGTTTAATTCCTAAAATGCCAAAAAGATTTAACTTAAAATTTAAAGTGGCTTACCTTAACCAGAATCCCGCTGCGCACTGTGGCCAAGGGTAAATAAAATCCAATCCAAGTAGCGCACTCCAACTTCTCTTTATAAATACTTGTCGTCTTCGTCTTAGTCTTCCCCTCCTTCTTCTTGTCATGCATGGGCGGATTACAGCTCGTTGGTGCATACCGCCACTAAATGTATATTTATATATATTTATTTTTACCAAATTTAGATTCAACAGTAAACCTGTAAAGGTTCATATGCAAAAATAAATACACATACATAAAATATTAGACTCAAACATTGTAGATTCGTGTTGTCATAGCAAAGTGAAGTGATGTCTTTTGGTTCTGCCTCCTTAGCCAATCACAGTCAGCCATCACAGTCCCCACAGAGATCCTATTGAAAACAGGAGCACTCACTCTTACACATATATGGTCAATGCAGTCCTCTCTTAGAAACCCCCGGCGAATAAACACACCAGACAGACGGGGCGTGTTTCTGTCCTTGTCAATAAATGGGCATCCGTCTGTGACGGAATGAAAGGTCTGTCGGCACTTGACCCAGTTAGCGACATTACACTGACCGACGTAAACCCACTTCTGTCAGTGCTTCGTCTGTCTTTTATTAGTTTCCCATCTATCATCAATCTTCAGCAAAACAGGCGTCCTTCAGCGGAATGCCCACCTCTGGTAATCTTTTGGTTCTGTCCGTCACTTTAAGTCGCCGGCATGGATGGACTAACAAAGATACATTTTTGTGGAAAAAGATTCTCACCGATTAAGAGAGATCAGATAATTTCCTGCTGCACACCTTAAAGCAACACATGATTCAAAATTCATTTTCCTTCATTCTATTAGGCAGTATGTACTGTATGAACAATGAACATACAAATATCAATGTCATCTGATTCCCTGAAAAAATGTTAAAGCCAATTAAGTATCAAAATAATGACATACCCTGTACGCTGCCATAGTGGACATTTTTGACCTGGTTACGTAATCACTGTGACATGTTCTGTGCTGTAACACGCTATTGTTTGCGTCGTCAAGTATAATTGCAATAATTTAGATGTCACTCCTAACCATCTCAGGTTTCATATTCTTCCTTTGAGAAAGGGGGAAAAAATTGCAGAAGTGACTGCTAACGCAGCCAACCTGTTTACTGTACAGTGGTGTACAACCGTTCCATTACTATGGCATAATGTACGAAAACTATGATGGATTCTCACCGAAATGTATGTGGACATGTGTAGGCATATGCTAATCGTTGTCTGAAAATATAAAAAAAAAAAAAAAAACTTGCAATATTTTGGATTATAATAACGTCATAAGGTTGCCTCTCCTATTTGTCTTGTAGAGAGAAAACATAACATACAAAAAATGTGACCGATTGTCTCCAAAATTGATGTTCTCATGGATATAAATATAATCACAGTCTGAAAATATTAGATCACAATAACTCACAATATTTTGGATTATATTAACGTTGTAAGATTTATTATGCATAATTGTCGCTGTCAGGCGGAATCCTCGTACTGTCAAAATGACAACTTTACAGGAAGTAAACAAAAAAAAAAAAAAACAGCTCGTTTGAGTTTCCAGCCACCGTTTTTCATTCCATGTTGTATTATACCTTATATTGCTATTGCACACTCACATCAACATAATGCTACCTAAAAAATACATTCAATCGCTAATTTTATGCTGGCATTGATTAACTCATTCACTGCCATTGACAAATTTATTTGTCTTTTCACAGTTCAGCCATTCAATCCCAGGAATTTATTTATATTTAAAAAAGATGTTGTTGTTTTTTCAAACATTAGGGTAAAAGACGGTCTGAAAATGTCTGGCAGTGAATGAGTTTAAATCCGTCAGCATCCGAGTACTTGAAAGTCCACGATCATGCGAAGCCCCCATCGTGCAAAAAGCCTTTGAAAACGTCACAAAAGCAAATGTCTGCTCTACAACAGCTTCACAAAACGCCTTCTTAAAGGTCTAATGCCTGATGCAATAAATTAAACAATGAGCCAACTAAACCCGTCTATTAAATGGATATTAATATGAAACGGAGACTTACCTCCGTGACTCGAGTCCTTCTGCAACGAAGCATCAAAGAGATCGATCTTAAACAAGCCAACTTAATCCTGCGAACCTTACTATTTTCACTCATTGTCTAAAAACAAAAAAAAAACCACCCAGACTTTAAATTACGCCACAGAGCTTCCGCAGAACGAGGACACAGAAGTAGTTTTGCCACACTTCTGCAACACTTCTCAAACGTAAGTTACATTCAAGAGCAGCAGTTTATTTCTGTATTAGCTATTTTCACCGCTTTAATTTGACAAAATGGGGACGGACTATTAGTATCGATTTGTGAAAATAAAATGAATTTGACCATATTTGTCCATAGGAGATTTTTCACCGGACAGTGACGATATGCATATGAATGAGGCGTTCTTCAAATTTGTTTCAACCAAAAAATTCTTGTATGTAATTATTTATTTAATTATGAATAAATACAATGGTTTATTTTACATGTACTGCACAGTGGTTTTGTGGGAGGGCTTGATTTTAATAAGCTTTGCTTCTGCCCTTTAATTTTTATTCTGTTCACATTTACAGTTTATGATGTAAATATAATTATTGTTGTAATGATAATAATATGTGTACTGTATATAGTGTATTTTTATCACCCGGCAGCTGGCGTCTGTCTGTCTCGCTTAAAACCTGGAAATGGGCATGTGCAGTGGAGCTCCTTGACGCATCGCTTAAGAAATGCCTACATCTGTTGGCCAGTCAGATGACAGTGATGTCACAGCCCTGCTTGGCCTGGTTTTAGAACCAGGTTGGAGGTTTTTAGAAGTCCGCTCAAAAGAAAACAAGAACTCATTGCCCGTGCAGACAGTTTTAGTAGTTATTGAAACTTTTACAAGCACGGTAAACCGTCAAACCGGTATTTGTCTCTCCTAAGTACAAAAGCAGCAGAGACTTCTAACATGGTTACGTTTAAATGGACACATTTCTAAGGATTAAATACCTGATCCGAATAAAAATGCTTCATGTACACAAGCCATTCGGAATATTCTGACTCAATCAAGCCCATTCCGATCAAGATTTTATTCAGAATGAGAGAGGTAATTTATGTCTGCGCTTGTCAAAATAATTTATTCCACTCGAACGTGTGATGCATGAACACGCAAGGCCTAATCGGATCAATATTTTTAGTGCCCATGAAGACAGTGCATCTGATCATAATTTTAATCCAAACTCTGATTGGATTAAAGAAATTTTGTCATGTAAATGTAGCCCGTGATGTGCTGGTTTAACTAGTGACCGTGTTTGCCGTACCTTATCCCCAAATCCCCAAGTAATGGGTGGATCATGTTGATAAATAACGACATAGAACAAACACTAATTACCGTATTTTCCGGAATATAAGCCGCACCCACTCTATTTTTAGAACATTTAGAAAAAACCTTAAACAATCCACACCTTTATTTAAGACGCACCTATCTATGTTGAAAACGTTTATATTTACTGCATTTACAGAACGATTATGAACTGTAAATGTACATGTACCTGAGCACATTCTTTCCTAACAGTGCCTTTTTAACACGGCAGCAACGTTGCTGATTAAAACAGAAGAGAACCAAGAGAAAATACTTATCTTCATTTCACTGCTGACTGCCGCTACAGTTTGTCAGCTAATGTCCACCAGACTCCACCATCTATTGTTCTACTACATTCTACATATGCACCTGTCTTGTTTTATGTTAATAAAGTCAGGCAATAAAGTCTAACACACGACGTGCTAAATCAACAATAGCATTTCACATCGAAACAACAGAACAGACGTAAAATCAGCCAATCGCATTCATGTGCACTTCAGGCACCTCTAGGAAAACATAAAATCAAAGCATTACAGCACCTACTGCAATAACCTAGTCTATGGTGCCCTCGCCTGTTGAACTCCTCCACCTGCAGTCACATCCAGTTAATGGGAAATGTATTTTATTGAATTGTACTGTCATTCCAGCTAGAGCACCCCGAGCGGTGGAAGAAAAATCCACAGAATAGCCGCACCGGACTATAAGACGCAAGGCTCAAAATCTAGGAAAAAAGTTGCGGTTTATAGTCCGGAAAATACGATAGATTGATCAGACTGAATCGATGTGGGGGCGTAGAAAATGCTGCATCTTGATTTCAACCCAAGATTGCATTGATGCATGCCCATCCTGCCAACGTGCATCGATAATAATTCTTCTTATATAAATTACAAGAATAAGTTTCCAATAATTTCTAATAAATTTCACTTTTGCTCAACGGTTCAAGGTAGAGAGAATCTACTTGAATACGGCATTCAATTTGAATAAGTTTTCTGTCGACAGACTTTCAGTTTTTAATGTTGTGAATCATGATATAGGTCCTATATTTAGTTCGGAATGGTCTTAAAATGTCTCAAATTGTATTTGGTGAGTCCTGCAGAAACTCTGTTAATGTAATTCTCAAAGAAATTGTCCAATTAGTACAGAGATGTGTGTTGATACATGTCATTCTGCAGAGTTGTAATTCTTTTCCTTCCATTTTTTTCCCAGGTGAAATGTATCATACTGCAATTGTTGAGAGGGTTGCGCTATCTCCATCACAATTTCATCATTCACAGGTCAGTGTCAGGAGTTTTACTTACCCTCTTCCCAAAAAAAAAAAAGAAAAATATATATCGCTATAGTCAACATTCATATTGTATATTGCATGTTTTCCCAACATCGTGCAGCCCTAAAATAGACGATGTCATCTAAAAAATGTACTCAAACTGAGAAGTTGCATTTAGATTTAAAGGTCAGTTAGGCTAGGTTCACACCGCAGGTCTTAATGCTCAATTCCTAAAATCCTATTTTTTTGTGTAAGCGTTCATATTACCGGTACATTAAAAATGCGACCTCGGTCTTGTCTGCTGTATGAACTCATGCATCGTAAAAGTGGCCCGCATGCGCAGAAGAAGAGACGACGTCACACCCGACGTTGTTTTTGTGGAAGTAAATGTGGTCCAGCGTGTCAGGGCATTTATACAGGCAAGCGATTAGGTAGCAGGTAGAAATAAATACAGTGTTTGGGGGAAATTATGAGGCCAGGCTTTATCTCATTTCATGGAGACATCACTAACGATGACGTCACGCCTTAACCCTGCGAAAAAAATGAATCTGAGCCGTGGCTGAATTACTACAATCGCCATAAATGTCCACTTTATGCCTCATGTTTCAAGGTGGATTAAATTTAAGTAAAATATAAAGTCAATCGTCTTACTCAAAACAACTTTGTAGATTCGATCCCCTGCTGCCAGCACTTTCCCTCCGCCTGCACATTTTGGGCTCCGGATGACATCAATGTCGGATACATGCGACCTGGCCGTTCAGACCGCGAAATCATTGGAAAAGATCGGATACGTATCCAATCTAGGACCACATATGAAAGCGACCCAGGTTGCATTTGAAAAAATCTGAATTGAGCCGTTCAGAGGTGGCATATGGGCAAAAAAATCAGATCTGGGTCGCATTTGCCTGCGGTGTGAAACCAGCCTTAGACTTCCGGGAGCTGGCGTGAGAGTGTTTCTGGGTTGTTACAAGACTGTGGTATTGAACGTGTCATGTTGTCCCACTGTGTTGTATTATTAGGGACCTAAAGGTATCTAATCTTCTGATGACAGACAAAGGCTGCGTTAAAATAGGTAAGTTAGCAAACTTACATCACTCATAATCAGCCCAATGACTCCTTTTAGAGGACCTGCCTGATTTAAAAAAAAAAAAAAAAAAAGAAAAAAAACCTGTATATAGTTATTAAATTTGAAAATCTCCCAAAAATCACATTTTTCATGTTTTTCATGTTTTGTTTGAAATTAATTTGTCACGACTACCAACATGACTTTAAACTCATTCACTTTCAGACATTTTCAGACCCTCTTTTACCCTAACGTTTGAAAAAATTTGAAAAGAATATAAATAGGATTGATTGGCTGGACTGTGAAAAGACAAGTAAATTCGTCAATGGCAGTAAATGAGTTAATTTACAAACTTTGTCCTCATCCTCTGCTGCATGCCAGTGGTGCATGGTACCCTTCCGTCATCTGTCATTCTCCTTTTTTTCCGGGGGTGGGGGTTTGGGGGCTTACAAATTTTAAAGAAAGGGCTCGACTAAGCAAGGCCGGAGTTGGATTTTAGTCCGGCCCACTAATCGGCCCTCGTGCATGTGACGTGCTTGCGAGGCGACCAAAAGTTCATCTAAACCTACTCGGTGAAATTATGCAAACAACAAAAATGTTCTCCGACCGCGTCAAAAGCGCCACTTACCAACTGTGCGTACTTACTTGCATTGGGCACTTCGGTCTGCAAAAAAAACAAACCCAAAAAAACACTTTCAGTCTGCACAAAGAGGAGAAGGACACAAACTAACAGAGGGAAAGCTCTGTAGTATTCTTAGAGTTATGTTTTCCGAGTGGTCCCTGAAGGACACACGATTGTGATTGGCTTAAGTGGGTGGGGGATGTGTTCTGTCTATGCTGCGTCGATATTAGACAAGTGTAATAAAGCAGTATACCGGTAGTTATCAGCACGTAGTGTGTTGGATTTACTGACTTTCATAACACGAAATAAAACAAGCTCAGAAAACATGGAATCATTTTTCTACGTGGATATATATCTTAATATGAATAAGGATTGATTTTCTTATGCAAATACTTTATTAAATTCAATTCAACCATATTTTTTTCCAGAGTCTGTTCTTATGCAGACCCACTAGTCGAAACACGGCATTCTGATTAATATTGTGTTTGTTGAATATGAGAAATCCACCCGTTTTTAGCTGTCACAGGGTCCATTTTGTCAATATTGTCGACTGAAAATGACATGCTCAGGGCTTAGACAATGACCAATCATGGCTCGGCTTCAGAAAACAGGTGAGCGGTGATTGGTCGTTACCTGACCCCTGAGCAATTGTAATGTCATTTTCAATCAACAGAAGTGACAAAATGACTGCCACCAGAGATGGCTAAAACGGGTGAATTAATTCTTATTCCACAAACGCAATATTTATCAAAATGCCCTGTTTCAACTAGTGGGCTTGCATAGAACATATTCTTGAAAAAAATGTTTGGGTTTACTTCCGCTTTGAGCCAGAAAGTTGGTATTTGTCATGATTGTAGTTTTGTGTATGCTTTGGTGTATGTTCTTTTAATTTCCACGATGGGATGAATCAAGAAACCTTTATTCTTTATGTATCTGTGATGATGAATAAAGTTTTGAACCTGCTTTATCTGGTTTATCTATGAATCGCTCACCCACTTGCTACTGAATTGAAACTGCTGAATTCATTCTTAATTATTTACTCGTCAAATCACAAAATGGTTTGATGTGAAATGTATTTGTGACAGACACCTTTCTCTCCTTTTGTGCCCAGCTGATTTTGGATTGGCTCGCAGGTATGGTGTCCCCCAGCAACCTATGACGCCCAGGGTGGTTACACTGTGGTAAGTGTCTTCTGGGTGAATAACTATCATTCTTTTATCCCACTCACATTCCTTACTTGTCCTTCCCCAGGTATAGAGCTCCAGAGCTCCTCCTTGGAAGCAAAACCCAGACTACAGCTCTAGATATGTGGTGAGACTCAATCCACATTTGGCTTTTGATTTGACGTGAGACTGACACTTTTCTGCTGTTTGCTGGTGTACACTTTATATAGTAGTTTGTTTTAATTTATTGCTGTCACTTGTTATATTATTACTATTTAGTTATTGTAATTCAAAGTGCTTTTTACAGCTGTAGCTGTTATGAAATGCGCTATATAAATACAATTCCATTGTATTGTATCCAAATAATAGTGCAATTCACCACATTACTTTGTCGTTACTTCACAGGGCTGTAGGTTGTATCCTGGCTGAGCTGCTGGCACACAAACCTCTTCTGCCGGGAACATCCGAAATCCAGCAGCTCGATCTGATAGTTCAGTTATTGGGGACGCCAAACGAAAACATCTGGCCGGTGAGAGCATGAATTTCTGTAATGATGGTCAATAATTAAAGGCCAGTGTGTCTCTGCGGGTAGAAAGGTTGCCTTGCAATTGGAAAGTTTCAAGTTCAACCTCTTTATTTGCTACATCTTTTATTGTGAGTAAGGCTGGGTGATATGACTGAAAAGTATATCACAATATAAGTGTTTCATATTGGTCAATATTGACATATTGTTTTTTTTTTTTTTAACTATATTTTTCTTTTTTTTAACTATTGAAAATAATGACCCGGAGAAAAATGAGTGTAGGTTATTTTATTGAAAAATAATACTGAAACTCTAAAGGGACAATGTGTAGAATGTTTTGATTTTTCAATGATCATTCATTTTAAAAATCCACTATTATGCGCACATCACATCAACGTAATTATTGAGGCGACGCTTTCATATCTCATTTCATCTGAGCCGTGGCTGAATAACTACGATTGCCATAAATGTCCACTTTATGCTTCACGTTTCAAATGGGATTAAATTAAAGTAAAATATAAAGTCAATAGTGTTACTCAAAACAACTTTTTAGATTCGATCCCCCTGCTGCCAGCACTCTCCCTCCGCCTGCGCGGAGCGCATCTTGGGCTTGTCAATGTCGTATACAGTATATGCGACCTGGCCGTTCAGACCGCGAACGCATTGTAAAAGATCGGATACGTATCCGATCTAGGACCACATATGAAAGCGACCCAGGTCGCATTTGAAAAAATCAGAATTGAGCCGTTCAGACTGTCATAAAAAAATCTGATACAGGTTGCATATGGGCAAAAAAATCCGATCTGGGTCACATTTGCCTGCGGTGTGAACCTAGCCTTAGAGGAAAGACACACAGCTGAAAACTTGCTCTCCTGCAGAGTGTGATGGGTACGTGGGCACTACAAAATAAAGTCGTTGCCTGTGTGCATGATAATGCAGCTAACATGGTGCTAGCGAATGAGACCCTGCTGGACTGGGAGTCGGTACCATTACTCATTACATTATTCATAATAAATGCCATGCATTGCATTGGAAAAAGTATCAGAAATGTATTTCTCTTTCAATTGTTCACCTTTATTCAGTCAGTTGTTGTTACATCAATAGAGTTTAAATTAACACACTGTCCTGAATGTTTGGGCTAAAATAGCCCCTAAATACACACATTTGCATTTGAAACTTTGAATTCAATATGTATCAAAATTCAAGTTTTCTTCCTTATAGTTGAGACTAGTCGGCAGGCAAATTAGTCGAAATTCCCATCCCTACTATGGATACTCGAAAGAGACAAACTTAGCGAATAGGGGTGGGAACAATAATCGTTTTTTTTTTTATGTATCGTTTGTTTTATTAATACAATTCTGCATCGATTCAGAGGTATTAATAATCGATGTTTAAAGCAAAAATAAAAAAATAGAATAAAATGAAAACGTGCAAGCAATTACGTGCGTTTGTACTTCAGACGTACGTGACAAGATGGCGGGACAAACAAAACCTCACACGAGCAATCCTTGTTAAAAGCATCGGTTTGGGGACATTTTGTTTCTTTATGAAGTATGAGACGTTGATATAAATATTTCGGGCATCCAACAAAGATGACACGCTACCACCCAGAGTTGAGTGCTGCGAAAGGCGGACCCGTCGGAGGTGCTCATCCACCAAACTCCGAAAGAGGAAGAAAAGAGGAAGAAGTAAATAGACTCGACCATTTCGCCACACGACTTCCACATGATGAGAAAATGGAATTAGTATTGCCACACCTCTGCAATAGGGCTGCCACAAACGATTATTTAGTGAATCGACTAATCACTAACAGTAGTCGCGATTAGTCAACTAATCGGATGATATTATTATAATAATAATAATATAAATCGCGGCAAATCACAGCATCAAGCTGCTGCTCTTATATTAACCATCATTCACTTCCAGCTTGAATTCTTTATGTACAAACTAATCATGAAGACAATTAAGGCGATAGTAGATTCAACTTGTATTAAAGTTTGCAACTCAAGCCATAATTCCTGACATGTTTATAAATAAGGGAGCTACTTATTAAATTGATGGCGATACTCTTGCCTTAAAATTTTTAGCTGCAATTCTTTAGTGCATTTTAAAATGGAACCAAAACTATACCCTATGCAGAGTTGCACTAATACAGTGAAATTATCAATGAATACAAAAATAAGTACTTGGATACATATTTCACTCTTCATGGACACCAAGACTTTTTTTTTTTTAACGGAAGGTAGTGAAATCAGAGGAGTAAATTGGGAAAATGCTCTGTGTTAAAGAAAACTAAAATAAAAACTTGTATTGGTTTTTAATTTTGTCTTAATTTAGACTTTAGCGAAAAGGTTTTGTTTTTCTTCACTAGTATGCATAATTTAAAAGTAATAAATTGATCTACACAATCAAAATGTGGTATGCAGACCTTTTTTTTCCACTATAATGTAGTATTTTGCAACAAACTTAATTATGGGTTGTTGAGTGATGTCGATGAGTGGCACATATGTCGTTTTTGTGTTGAGTACTGATATTTCCCAGTTCATGAACGCATCACTCCGTTCGCGAGTGAAAGAGAGAGAGAGAGAGCAAGCGAGCGCTTCCTGCGATATCCGCCACGGGCATAAACACAGTTTTGGTTGTTAATAAACGCGAGTTTACTGAATAATGGCTGCTTAATCCAAAGAAGATGCTACGATGTGTTAGCGTACCAAATAGGACATGTGTTACAGTGTTACATCAAACATACACCGTGACGTTTGTATGCTGACTGCAGCTAGCTTCTAGACACAACTGTGCCTATGTCAGATATGAAATCAGGCATAAGCCATAACTTGCTTCCTTTTTTTAAATGATCCAGCATCCCCATCGTGCTGCCATGAAAGGCAGGTTTGCATTGTATTGAGTATATTTGGTGAACTGCGCCATAACTTTTGGACTCTGTTGCCAACACGAATTAGCCCTGACACTTCTTTACCCACAATGCTTCTGTTTACACCCGGATTACCACCACTGCGCATGTGCGTTGCAGATAGGAAAGCAGCCAGCGGGAGAAGAGAGAGAGCTGCAGTCTCGAGAGAAAAATAATGTGCCAAATAAATATATAAGTAAACGACGCTTCGACGATTAAAATTAATAGTCGATGCTTTTGATCATCGACGTTGTCGTGATTAGTCAACTAATCTTGGCAGCCCTACTCTGCAAGACTCAAAAACATAATTTGCGTTCAAGAGCAGCAGCGAATCTGTGTTTTTATTTATGTACTTGCTTTTTCACTGCTTCAAATTGCATAAAAATTCCAGACGAAGTAGGAACAGACCATTGGAATGGATTTGTGAAGAAAAAAAATGAATTTGATAATATTTGGACATCAAAAACAAGCAGGTAGCTGACTCGCGGGAAGAGCCGCCAGCTCGGAGACTCCCGGCAGAGCTCGTTGCCGCTAGTGGCAGGGAACCCGACGAAGCAGGACCAGGGACCACAGCGCCAAAGCCAGCAATCGTCCCATCCTGAGCAGAAACAGTGTTCAGTCCAGCATAATTAAATCCACGTCTGAAGTCACATCCTTGAGAGATGTTACATATGTTATTTTTTTCAAGTCCTTGCCTAGCACCAGAGCTAGGCATTCCTCCTAGTCGACGGACCAGTCCGTCTATCCGCCTATGACCGACGCCCATTTTGCCGTCGATAAACGGCATATAAATAATTTTTAAAAAAAAGACAGATTAAGCATAAGACGAAGTAGATGTAATCGTCTATAACGGGGGTTTCAAACTCATTTCACATTGTGGGCCACATACGGCCTCGGCAGATGTCAAGTGGGCTGGACCATTATAATTATACCATACCCTGCTATAAATAACCAAAATATCATGTATTTCCTCTGTTTTGGTGTAAAAAAGCACAAGAACATTAGGAAAATGTTGAAATTTACTGAACATTCCTTTTACAAAACTTTTCATGAAACACCTTAGATTTCCTTTGTGCAATTTACTTATGTCTTTCACATATATACATTGCAACTAATCCCACTGATTGTACAAAGGCACAAAACTTTAACAAGTAATTAGTATTGAAAAGTATAGTAATGCATTTTAAGATTAAACGAGATTTATAATGAAAGGAATTTTTAAACAATGTTGTCTTCACCTCTGATCAAAACAGTGTGCCCCCTAGTGGGCAATTCATGAATTGGATCGTATTAAAAATATGAATTCTGTGTGTTTTATGCATGTTTTCACATTTAAATGATCCTGCGGGCCTGATCAAACCTCCTTGGGGGCCGGTTCCGTATGTTTGATACCCCTGGTCTATAACCTGACATCGATGATTATTGTTTTGTATGATGCTGATAAGTTTGCTGCTTGATTGATTTGTTACATCAGGCATGTTTTTGTCAGCTAATGGGTCCTAATAGCATGCCACTTGACATCAGGGTCACATCATAGAGTCTTGACAATAATAGATGTGCGCTCGCACTAAATGAACTAAATTAAAACAAAATTATTCTGGGGGCCACAAAAAAATCCAAAGGGGCTGGGGGCCGGACCGCCACAGTAGCGATAGCGATATGTTTACAGACTGAGCGTCCTGCCTTGGGGAGAAACATCCGGCGTGAAAACGCTTGGCCTCTCCCACTCTGCAATCCCCTCAATTTCACGTGCAGGAAGAAGAGCTCGGAATCCGCTTCCTTATTCTTTTTCTACTGCCAGTAGAGAGGCGTAGCACTGCACAGCGCTACAGTGCATACCTTCCCAGGCGATGTGTAACATAAGGATGTGTGTACATGTGGCGAACATCTGTGTTTTTTCTTTTTGACAATCTTCTGCGTGGCCGGATCAACATGCTTGGCGGGCCTGATCTGGCCCTTGGGCGGCCAGTTGAATAGCCCTGATGTAGATACACAAAATAACTGCATAATAGTGCACCACCTGTTTAAATATGACATGATTTTTTGAGGGGTGGGGGTTTAATTAGGTTTAGGGGTTTAATTTAATTATTTAGTGGTAGTTGGTCACGGCTTGTAGTCGGAAACACAAACGGAAGCCCGATTAAAATCATAGGCGGACTAGCCCATAGGCTGGTATTGTTTTTTTCCGGCCAGACAAAATGGCGGATAAATAATGTAATGCAGTATATGTCACTTACTAAAATACTCGCTCTTCAAGTGAATTTGCATAAAGACTGTTTATGCCTTTTTTTCAATGAATGCCTTATGTTGTTGATAAAACAAATTTATAAATTGAAAAGTATATTTATGTATGTATGTTAAGTATGTTTGAAATTGCTCCAAGGAAAATGCTTCACAAGAAAATGATGAGATGTGAATTTAAGAAATAAGAACTGTAGATTTTATTTAAAAAAAAAAAAAGCAAACCATATTTATTTAATTATTTTTTTTAATTTGTTGAAGTTGGTAGTCGGAAACGCTAAGGGAAGCCAATTTAAAATGTTGGACCGGCCTATAGGCAATTACTATTTGGTCCGACCGGACCAAATGGCGGATAAACGGACGGCAGAAGAGTACCCGAGCTGTAGGCGGTAAAAAGACCACAATTTTTTTGTAAAATGCCCAGCTCTGACTAGCAGACAATGGCTTATATGAATATTAATATAAAAATATTGTTTACTTTTAAGTGAAATCATGTAAATATACATCTACATTAGCAAACTTAAGTGTTGTTTGTAAATACAAACTTGTCATGTGTCATCTTCCAAACCGCTTATCCTATACAGGGTCGCGGGGAGGTGCTGGAGCCTATCCCAGCCGTCAATGGGCGAAGGCAGACTACACCCCGAACTGGTCGCCAGCCAGTCGCAGGGCACACACAGACACTGTCACTGAGCGGGAATCGATCCCACGCTGCCCACACACAACTCAGGCGTGTGTACCAGTACACTATCGGTGACTAAATACAAACTTATCACTGTAAAACATTTTACCGAAAAAAAAGTCTTTTTTTCTGTCAGAAAAAAAGTCAGAGTGTGCTTGGAGGGGATTACTTGATTAATCCATGGAATAATCGATATGATAATGATAAAAAGATATGATAATGGTATATAATAAAAAGATTTGTTTGTGACAATCCTGTCTTGGTTTGAGGAATTTCGACCCGGCTCATTACTCAAAATGGGTAAAACATTTAATTACCCCGCAATTAGGTAGCTATAAAAAAAACCCAAAAAAAACCCAGCATTTTTAGTGTGTGTCAACATAGCAACTTGACAGCATGTCGCTCAGCAGCCGCTGAGCAGCCGTTGGGGCTTCGCGGAACGAGGCACCATTTTGTGTCAGTGAGGTAAAGACAAAGACAATGGAAATCCCCTATGTTTTTTTTCTGGTGGTGCTTTGGTTTCCTTGTTCCCTAAAATGAGCATTTTTATAAAATTAGGGGGGCAAGCACGGAAGCACTTCAAAAAGATGAGGACAGACGAAATCGGAGGACGCTAATTTTTATGAATAAGGACAGAGGCGTACCCAGGTCGCGGACGGAGGACGGACTGGCAAAAAAGGGTCAAGTGCCCAGCTGTGCTTAAACTTAATAAAAAGTCAGAGTTCTTGTCTCCTTCAGCTGCTACAGTATGTTCAGGCAGATAAGAACTAAGAATACAGTGGTCCCTCGTTTATTGTGGGGGTTATGTTCCAAAAATATCCCGCGATAGGTAAAATCTGCCAAGTAGGAAACTTTTTTTTTTTTTCACTTATTATACTGTGTGGTTTAAGGCTTTAAACCTCACCATTAACATTTATCTCTTGTTTAAACATGCTCAAAGTTCAAACCTTGGTAAGAAAAAGAAGTTGACTTTATTATTTTTATTATTATTATTATCATTACTGTTGTATTAATTATTATTATTGTTAATATTTTATAATGAAACATATCAAAACCTTTTTTAACAACACTTCGTGTTAAGCTGTGGGACAAAGCAAGCAGTTTAGAAAATCTAGGGGCAAAAAATGGATTAAACTGTCTGCTGGCCGTTTTTTAGAACGTTCAATTCTTAATATTAAAGTCATTGTATATTTTTTTGATGATGAAACATTAGAACAGGTCACACTGACTCATGAACATTGTTAATAAATGATCACAACAGCAATTTACAGCCCCAACATTTAAGATTTTTTTTTAACATTTTTATAAAAATGATGACACATTTTTGAACTTAGGGAATTTAACTTTAATGACCAGCATGAAGTTGCAAACATAAGAAATGATCAATTTTGACTCGCGCATATACTGTATCTCATGCCTCCTCATCCTCCCTCTGTCCTGACACGGCCCGCTGTTTTTTTGCCAAGACAAGAAGTTGTAGTTGTGTGTCGCTGTTGCCCCTTTTTCTCTCTTGGAGGAGAAAATGCGAAGAAACTGACATGCCACCTTGGATTAGATTTGAAAACTGAAAGAACAAACTTTGTAGGGTCCCCAGGTCTTGCGCAGCTCACAGAAGTTTTATTCTCACCATGGGTGCCAAGCGATCATCCTCCTATCTTTATTGACACTTGTGTCGTTTTCTAACTCACCAAATCAAATGTAGTAAGCCAAAGCATTCTGTGCGAGACATGGCACAGAGGAGATCAATTCAAATTGGTCTACAGAACAATGCGGGTGTGTATGTTATAAAAGACAGCATGCTGAATTGCACTGTAAAAAATTCAATTAGGTCATAATTGGCACACTGCAAAAAACAGCAGACAAAATAGCACAGTAAAAAATCCGCAATGTATCGAGTAGAGATAGAGCGATATGTTTTTTTCTGGGCCGATACCAGTACCGATTATTGGTAGTCAAGGAGGCCGATAACCGATATTTGGAGCCGATATTCATTTTCAGTAAAAAGGAAAATATTGCATTAAAAAATAAAACAAACTAGAGCTGCAAGCAGCCCTCGCAGCCCTGGCAACGTTGGGGGCACCGGCACGTCGCGATGATCACACATCGGAAATGAATAATCAAAATTATCACGTGGATCAAGTTACAGAAGCTTTTGTAGTCAAGGTGAGTCCAAAATGTAAAAAAAATTCAAAATGGTGGACTTGGTCTTAGGTTTAACATATGGCACGAAGAGGGTTTTTTGTAGGTCTATTTCTGTTTTATATATTCGCAAATTTTCTTACATGTTGGTGAAGCGTGCAACCGGGTCCATTTTTTTTTAATTTTCTATGGGGCGGTAGCGAGCCATCTTTTAAAGATTGCACAATTGAATAATTAATTATTGATTTAATTTACCAAGCCTTCTATGTGTGCAAAGTTTCATGAGTTTTCGTGCATGTTTACTTTCTCAAAATCAGCATTGTGTTATAGGCAAAGTGGGCGTTACCATGGTAACACCATTTTGCAAAAAATCTCAAACTTCATGTTTTAACATCATGAAGGCCTAAACACTCTTCCGAGCAAATAAGAGGGAGATCTGGCTAACCTGCCACGAGAAAAACATGAAAGACTAAAACATGTACTTCATTTAGCCAGTAGGTGGCGCTCCCATTACGATGAAAAGCTAGTTTGTAGATGTCTTCAGGTGTAGATTCTCATCAAATGTGTGAAATTTTGACAAGATATTATCATGTGGATCACATTACAGCTGCTAGTCAATGTGATGCCGAATTGTAAAGTAAATTCAAAATGGCAGACTTCCTGTTAGGTTTCGCACATGGCTCCAAGAGACTTTTTTGTAGGTCTTGAGCTATTACATATACCACCAGATTTTCGTAGATATAGGTGAAACATACAACCGGGGCTGATTTTTAAAATAATTCTAGGGGGCGCTAGCGAGCCATTTTTTAAACAATTGCGACGTAAAACAAAAGAAAAGATTATTTCACCAGGCCTGATGTGTGTACAAAGTTTCGTGAGATTTCATTCATGTTTAGACCGTCAAAACCAGCGTAGTTTTATTTGCGAATAGCCCGTTGCCAAGGCAACAGCTTTTAACGAAAAGTCACAAATATCGTATTTTAACATCAGGAAGATCCTACAGAGTCTTCCGAGCAATTCTGAGGTCAACATGGTTAACTTGCGAGGAGAAAATCATCAAAGAATAAAACATGTACTTTAGCCAGTAGGCTAAAGGAAGTACCACTACGATGAAAAATAAGTTCGGAGATGCCTTCAGGATTTGACTTTTATCAAATGTCAGTAGTTTTTTAGAAGAAATTATCATGTGGGTCAAGTTCCAGCAGCTATTGTAATCAGAGCATATTCATAATTTAAACTTAATTCAAAATGGCCGACTTCCTGTTTGGTTTAGCATATGGCTCCAAGAGACTTGTTTGTAGGACTTGAACTGTTACATATACCACCAATTTTTTGTAGATCTCGAAGTAACGTAAAACCGGGGCTGAATTTTAAAAAAATTCTAGGGGGCGCTAGCGAGCCATGATTTTGCCTGGCCTGATGTATGTGCAAAGTTTCGTGAAATTTCGTGCATGTTCAGACCATCAAAATAAGCGTTGGTTTTTTTGGGGCGAACTGCGTGTTGCCATGGCAACAGCTTTTCACGAAAAATCACAAATTTCGTATTTTAATATTAGGAAGTCCTAAACACTCTTTCCGAGCAAAGATGAGGTGGACCCGGTTAACCTGCTAGGATAAATACATCAAAAGAAAAAAAAGATGCATTTCCATCAGCCACTAGGTGGCGCTACCACTACGATGAAAAATAACTTTGTAGATGTCGTCAGCCGTTGGATATCATCAAATATGAAATATTTTGAGATCTTTGATACTGTATCTGAGTCAAGCTAAAACTGTATTTATTTTTCACGTTGAATAATCAGACTTGGCGGCACTGTCAAGGCCACGCACTTCGCCGAAAAGTCACAATATTTGGCGTGGAGCAAGATCAACGTTTTGAGGCTTTTCTGACAAATTATATGTCGGATTCGTTCAACGGGCTCTGTGCAGTAAATATAAATATAAAAAATGACAATTTTTGTCGCCACTAGGTGCCGCTATATGTATAATCGAATATTATCATATTGATGTCTTCAGTTTGGGACTCTTTATGTACAGGTGAAGTTTGGGAATTTTTGGAGCATGAGCAATCGAGTTATTAAGGTTTTTCTCAAGTATGGCAAAGGAAAACATTTATGCCAAATTTGATGCCCCGCCCTCGTCATATAGTTTATCGAAAACTCAAAAAAAATTTGCTCAGTTGTTGCCCCAGGTCTTAAGATGATATATCCGAAGTCTGAAGTCAATTGGAATAATCCTCTGGAACATGGGTGCAAAAGTATGCACCCTGTAAACGTGCAAAAATGGTCCAAAATAGGACATTCAAAAATTCATAGCTCACTTACTGTTTTAGACTTTGGCTCCAATGGACTTTTTTGTATGTCTCGGGGTGCTACACGTACCTGCCAATTTTCGTAGACCTAGGTCAAACGGGCCGGATTGGTTTTTATTTTCCCACTCTAGGTGGCGCTACAGAGTCATTTTGTTTGCATCGTTTACGGCGACTTTAAAATATAAAATTTTTCGCCAGCACCGATGAGACTGCAAAGTTTGGTGAGTTTTCGTGCATGTTTAGGGGGTCAAAAATGCGATCGAACATTGAGAAAAATAATAATAATTTCTACAAAAACAATAGGGTCCTCGCAGCGGTCGCTGCTTGGGCCCTAATTAAAGCTATTAACTTTGTTGAACTGCTTTTACGCATGTTTGTTGAACATTTTTTCAGATTTGCATAATGTTGTTTATTATTATTATACATTTTTGACAATATGCATCTTTGTTGTAAAATTCTAACAAAGTTCAGGGAGCTCCCAGGGTGAAAATTTAAAACAATTCCTCACAAAATATTTCACACAAAATATTTCGACAGTAAATAAAGTTCTCCAAAATGACAGAAATGATCAAATTTCACTCATCTTTGTTTTGATTTCAAACAAAACCAAAAGGTGCACAGTGTTCAGGGTCAGTTAGAATCTCTAATAAAGTTAACTGAAAATTTAAACAAATAGTTCCTTGAAGTTAAGTTGATTTATTATCGGCCATCAGATTTATAAAAAAAAATAAATAAAAAAAAGGCTGATACCGATATTCATCAAACTGCCAAATATCGGCGCAGATAATCGGCCCGGCCTACCCTTACCCCAAAATTTGAACAGATGCCCTCCTGTCAAATCAACAGCCAGCGTTTGAGGAAATATACATTCTATGATAAATTTCCATGCAAATGTTTTTGTTGCATTGTTTTGACTCTGTTGTTAAGGTCATGCATTTGTGTGTTCCACAGGGTTTTTCTGATCTGCCTCTCATTGGGCAGTATAGTCTGAGGAAGCAGCCCTACAATAACCTCAAGAATAAATTCACTTGGTTGTCTGAAGCTGGACACAGGCTGCTCAACCTGCTCTTCATGTACAATCCACAGCGCAGGTACACACACGTGTGTGTGTACAAGTGTATGTTTTTAGACTGAACTTTGAAACCAGAGTACATGGACTAAATGTAAGCTAAGGAAAAACATGCAAATTGGCACCTAACTTTTACAACATAGGTAATTGTCAAGCAAAGCAAAAACAAAATGTGTTTTCTTCCACCAGTCCAATACGCTTCTTTCTAGTTCATCTCCACAGGTGATTGAGATACTATTTAAGTCTATGTGGTGTGTTTTTCTAGAGCGACTGCCAAAGATTGCTTGGAGAGTTCCTACTTTAAGGAGAAACCACTACGTGAGCAAACTGTCGTTGTATGTAATCGTATCTTTAAATTCTTTGTCTTCTCATGCTATTGTTGTTTCTTTTCTCCTCTCTCTGCGTTGAGCAGCTTGTGAGCCCGACCTGATGCCGACCTTCCCTCACCATCGCAACAAACGTGCTGCTTATCAGCCAGAGAGCCACTCAAAACGCAGCAAAGTGTAACCAAGCTCAAGACCCGAAACAGGCGGCAATGCCATTCATGTGCGTGTGGGCGTGCATGCGCGCGCGCGCGCTTAATGCATCCTCTATGCCAGGGATGTCAAACCCATCTTTGTCACAGGCCACATGGTAGTTTCAGTGGTTATGACTGTGAAGCCATATAAATGCAAGCTTTTTGAAATAAAAGACCAGTAAAAACTGTTTGCTCAACTATTTTTCCATGTATTTTATAGGGGCAATTGGTAACAAAAAAACAATCTTGCAAGATCTCATATCTCGGTGTTGTGAAAAGTGAAGACAATGTGAAAGAAACATGAAGTCAACATACATGATTTGCCTTGGCGGGCCACATAAAAGGATGTCGCGGGCCAGATCTGGTGGACCCCCTTAAGTTGGACACCTGTGCTCTAGGCCATGATAATAATCGTTTTCCTGGTCATGTGTATGACATAACAGTGTAGCTATATTGTCCAAACGTATAGTTTTGTTGCATGAGCTTTGGATGGGTTCGCAATGAGATGTTTCCAATCGAGGCATGAAAATTGATGCACGTTAGAAATTGTGAAATGCACAAAGGTTTTAAAAGGACAGTTAAATAGGCTCAAATCTAACTTTAGTTAATTGAGTCTCACCTGAAATTCGAGCTGAGGGACGGATACTTTGCACATGTTGAGTAGATAAAAGGTCTCCCTTTTGTCCTCTTGCTCTCTCGCCACACCAAAAATGATCTTCAATCTCCAAGGCCGCCCAAACGCTCTCCATAAAACCTCAACACTATTTTTCTCTGACCACCCTTTCTGCTGACAGATCTCTTACCTCTTGACAATCTATATGTTTTTATTTGTATCTTTTATTTATTTATTTTTTGATTGATCTTACAAGAGTGCAAAGTCCTGCCCAAAACTTTGAACTAGCTTGAGTCCTGGTTTCTCGTCCCTGAAACCATGCGTGCTGCAAGTGGCAGGTTAGCCGTAACAAGCTGAAGCTCCTGGAGGCCAGGAGGAGAACCGCACTGTGTGGTCTTGACCAAGCTCCGAGACAGCACAGGACATGGACATGAGAAACCCTACAAAGCTTTTGGTTTTCTGCTTCCAACTGCCTCCTCTTTCTTTATTTTTTCCTTTCTTCATCTGCAAACAAGTCAAAGTTCCTTCCCCCTGCTCATCACTCGACTCTGCTGACCAAACCTCAGTTTGGTGCATACAAAATTGTAGTGAATGCTAGCAAACTGCGCATATTCTAAATTCTGCGACTGTCACTAGTTGCCATTACCACCTTCTCAGGTTTATCTGTTATATGTCATATTTTTCCCTTATCCACCATTAATTTCAGTTTTTTTTCCACCATTCATTCTGTCTTGTCCTAGAATAGGATCTTGTATGTCTTGTATGTTTCAATGGCTGTAATTAACAGAGCTGGGCACTTCCGCCCGCGACGATTAAATTTTGCCACCTCGCGAGCACGTCACATGCATGAGGGCCGATAAGTGGGCCAGACTAAAATCCACTTCCGGCCATGCTTAGTACAGCCATTTAAAAAAAATTTGTCAGGTGCCCCCACGCCCCAAAATGGGCAACTGGCCGGGCCGGAGTGTCCGACCGGTCCGGCCCAGGGACGGACTAGTCGCCCAGCTCTGGTAATTAATATACATTGTCCAGATACAGAAGTGAATATTGTATGTGTTTGGGTAAGAGTATTAATTAACCTCTACTTAGGTAAAAGAACTCCCAGTTTATTCTATTGTAGCCAGCCTTCATGTTTTAGGACTGTTTTAACGAGGTTTCTCATCAGTTACCCTCTAAACCAGGGGTAGGGATCTCCGGTTCCGCGAGAACCATATCCTGCCTGTTTTGGATCTCTCCCTACTACAACACAACTGACTCAAATGATCAGGATGGTTTCAGACTTTTTTTTTTTAAGATGAAATTCCAGATAATAGGTTTTCCTACCCAATAGCCTCATCTTGACTGCCCCTAAAATAATCTACATGGCAGAAATGTTAATACTACAGTACTTGTTCTTGATGACACAGACCATGTCAAAAAGTATCCAAAACCAGTGAAATGTTAATTTTTATTAATGCGCCTTAAATTAGTAGTAATGTGAACATGACCAGTCGTCTAACGAGGCCCTACAAAAACAATTAACGATGACCCTCCAGTGAGTTGCACCTTCACATGACTACAATGATGCGCTCAAACCATACATAGTCCACTACTTGCAGATAAGATGGTATCCCGGTCAGATATAAAGATTCTTAGTCCCACAAGGGCTCCATTTTCAGTCAATTTACAGTAGCTGACAACAGGATAAATGAAGTTGAAATAGTCTTCAGGTTGATACTCCAGAGCACTGGCATGTGTCTCTGAGCCTTCACCAAGAGAGGAGGAACTTGGACTCGTCAACTACATGACTAATTGAGTGAAATCAAATAGTGTATGCTGCAGGATGAGTATGCAAGAGGGCTGCTCGATTAAGCGATTTTGAACAGATCTGAAATCTATTGTGTAAGTAAAATGCTGTTAATCCCAATGGATTGTTCTGTGTGTATAAGCTTAAATTGACTGGCATTTTGAGTTCAAAGAAAGAAAAATTAAGTTTAAATAAAAGACATTCAAAATACTTCATTTTTCATTATAAAGAAATCCTAATCGGAAAATCGAGTTTGAGAGAAAATAATCTGGATTTTCTTGTTAGGCAAAATCGAACAGCCCTAGTATGCAATGTATTCATTAGAACCGGGAGCAGAAACTGCTACAAAGATGTGCTTGAGCAATCTCCTTTGACTTTAGTAAATTGTTTTTAGGAAATAACTCAGTGCTAAATTATCAACAAATGGACATTGTCTGTTGACTATGAGAATAAATATGGTTACTAATTTGCATCCTTTACGAATGCTGATATGAAGAGCATGTGACATGAAACGTGCAATGTAATGGTTTTGAATGGTCGATAACAGCTTTGAGCCGTTTGACCATTTTTAATTTCAACAAAGAGACAGACTTTGCTACATAGATTTTTAGTATCAATTAATATTTAAAAGTATCACCCATTGAAATGCCTGATGCGCATATCTGCAGTTGAGGCAGCAATGACCTACAAATATAACAAATCATTCTAAATACCATGAGATGTACATGTAGACACAGACATTAAATACTGTAAAACATTGTCATTCTCCTTCAATCCAAGTGAACCAAAATGCAACAAAAGTGTAGAATCCTTCAGTTACCACTTGTCACCTGTGTTGCACTGAAGCAGCAGCTTTTTAATGGCGCATCATCTAAAATAGGGAGTCACACCAAGTTTTCCGTTGCAGCATTTGGTCAGTACTCAAGGATTCAAAACAAGTAGAGTGGATGATTCTCTGGATGAAACCCGTTGTTGTGGGTCCTCATGTTGAAACCCAAGAGAGGCAATGAACCAAGTGTGCAGTATGGGGATAGCCTGAAGGCTATAAGGGGTTGGTACAATGAGGATGGCAGAGGTGTGGGTGCTTGAAACAGTTTGACTCATTTTTAAGGTCAGCGAAATCTTTCACTCAGCCCTCCATCCCAAAGTCCTCTGTGAACTTCTTGACCTTCAGCAAATCTTCAGTGTTGACTGTTGGACGAGTGGTGGAAAGGGATCGAAGCATGTCCGCCTGCAAGTGGAAAGAAGAAAAACATGACTGTCTTGACATGACATCATCTGATTATTAGCCACTGTGATTTGTCTACACTAGAGGTGCACCGATCATTCGGCCACCGATCGCGTTGGGACGATTTCCGTGGAAAAGTACCGGTACGTGAGCAGCATGTCGACCAATACTGCCAATCACAAAAAACAATCACGCAACTCATACTTTGCAACCTGCAGCCAACGAGAGATAAGCCTGTGTGCTGTATAGCGTGACGTCAACCCTCTTTTCTTAACACCGCACGTTACAGACCAACCAAGTAACAATCACAGAGCTGCCAACGTACAGAACTTCACTTCCAGAGCTGGGCAGTCCGTCCCGGGGCCGGACCGGTCGGGCCCTCCGGATGCCCATTTGTGGGGCGGGAGGGGGTGAATGGTGACAAATTGAAAAAAATGGTTGGACTCAGCAAGGCCGGAAGGGGATTTTAACCCTTTATGGTTGTAGCAGGTACGATATCCATTGTTGTCACTGCCTTTTTGAAGCGACGCCCCCCGACTAGTTTCAAAACAGCTTGTGTCCACGAGTATATTCAAGTTGCGCGCAGCACTGACTCAAGGATGACGCTGGCACATCAAGGTAGAGTTCATGCACTTCTTCTGGTGTCTTTCCTACTTTCGGAAATACGGCGTAGCAAACCTGTATATAGTGGTTTGCTGGTATGCTTTTATTTTGAAGGCCGTGAAGTGTGCAAAATAAATAAGTAACTTGTTGACTGTGACTTCTGGCCGTCTGTTGGACCCAAATAATTATACAATACGACAAAACCAACCCCGGGGCTCGCAATGGAAGTAAGCACACGCAGTTGGGTAAGTAGTAAAGTACTAGTGGCGCATTTTGAAGCGTGTCCACAGCAGGTTCGAATAGTAAATTAGCCAGATCCTTAAAAAGCCTCTGCCGTTAGCATCTCTCGCGCGGCGTCGTCAATCACGGACACTTTTTTTCGGGGTCATGGCCGGAAGGGTACCCAGGTAAAGGGTGGAGGGTCATCAAGGTAAAAAGGGGTCAAGTGCCCAGCTCTGTTTACTTCCAAAACCATTTGTCCAAATTTCCATATTTTATATTACATTTTGTCAAGAACATTGTCGCACGTCTGGTATTGCAGCGTATTATGTAATAGGATAAGAAGAATTATGCATAGTGTTCAATTGCACAACACAATCTTTACCCCATAACCATAGATTATGGCTTCAATATTTGTCATTGTATTTATTGCAACAACCTTGTATTGGTACACACAGTTGCAGCCTGTATAAAAGTATGAGATTTCAGTTTTTTCTATTGCAAGTAAATCACATGAATCAAAATTAAAACTACTGTCTCTCAAGTGTGTACTGTCTATTAAAACTATCCATCCATCCATTATCTGTACCGCTTCTCCTCACAAGGGTCGCGGGGCGTGCTGGAGCCTATCCCAGCTGTCTTTGGGCAGTAGGCGGGGGACACCCTGAACTGGTTGCCAGCCAATCACAGGGCACACAGAGACAAACATCCGCACTCACAATCACACCTAGGGGCAATTTAGAGTATCCAATCAACTTACCATGCATGTTTTTGGAATGTGGGAGGAAACCGGAGTGCCTGGAGAAAACCCACGCAGGCACGGGGAGAACATGCAAACTCCACACAGGGAGGCCGGAGCCGGGATCGAACCCGCGACCTCTGAACTGTGAGGCGGACGTGCTAACCAGTCGACCACCGTGCCGCCCTATTAAAACTAACTAAACCTAAAGCAACACTGTGTCACGTCAGTTTTTGTTGATTATGGCGGCGCCATGTGGACAAAAGCGGTAGTGTTTTGACGCACCAGCACGTAGTGTCGTGAAATCTGGAGCTCTCGCTGGATTGCAAATTGGACTGAATTACATTTTTTTTTTCAGTGGCTGTGTGAAAGATGAATAGCGATGAGGTAATGAATCTAATTTTGTTTAAACAATACTTTTGTTTTTTTGTTTGCTTTGGGGCTTCTGCCATGACACCAGTAATAGCGCGTAGACCTTCAAATCGACTTCCGCCCCTATAGCGGAAAGGAGAATTGAATATGCCGTAAAGCAATTCAGGACATTTGTATTTTTTTTTTTGTGCCAGGGTTGATCCCATCCGCCTCAAAGTTGCTTAGTGCCAGTAAAAACGATAGACCAACCCCTGTCCTATGTAAGCTGCGTAGTGGTTGTGTGTTTTACAAACCCAATTTCAATGACGTTGGGATGCTGTGTTAAATAAAAACACTCGTCAACTACAATTATTGAATTCAAATCATGTTCACCTATATTTAATTGAAAACACTACAAAGACATTCAATGTTCAAACTGATCAACTTATTTTTAGCAAATGATCAGTGACTTTGAATTTCATGGCTGCAACACGTTCCAAAAAAGCTGACAAGTGGCAAAAAAAGACGGAGAAAGTTGAGGAATGTTAATTAAACACCTGTTTGGAAAATCCCACAGGTGAAGAGAATGGGAGCTGGTGTGTACCATGATTGGCTCTCCTTGAATTGCTCAGTCAGTAAGTAGCCAAGATGGGACGAGGTTCACCTCTTTGTGAACAACTTGAGTGAGAAAATAGTCAAACAGTTTAAAGACAATGCTCCTCAACGTACAATTGGCAGGAATTTAGGGATTTTGTCATCTATGGTCCATTCATCATCAAAATGTTCGGAGAATATGGGAAAACCAATATTCGATCCCTCAGGCAGCACTCCACAAAAACCGACATGTAAAGGATATCACATCACATGAGCTCAGGAACACGTCAGAAAGCCAAAGTCAGTAAATACAGTTGACGCTTACAGCCGGAAGTGCAACTTAAAAGTCTACCATGCAAACCAAAAGCCATAGATCAGCAACGCCCAGAAATGCCACCGGCGACGGACTGATGCAAAGTGGAAAAGCGGACAACAAAGTCCAAAGTATGGACATATTTCAACGATAAGTCAAACGAGTTGGTCGTCTGTAGCCTGTCGCCCAGGTGCTGCTGGAAGACGGCAGAAAGCAAAAAGCTAGAGGACCGTAAGTTCATCTAACTAACTGTTAACTAATATGACCAGGTTATACTGAAGTCGCTGTTTTGTGCAACATTATTAACTCGCATCGTTAAAGTTTCATGTCTCGAAGCAGCGGGTTCCAGTCAAAATGAGTGTTGTGTTTCAGCTTTATGCATTCTGGGGAAAATGTTAGCTATTTCACTCCAGTCAAATTGTGTTTTTTGCTTGCAGCTAACATAACTTCCATTGCTTTATGTAGCCACAAATGGTAACACGCTGTATCTAAAACACTGCTGCAAAGCTCTCGGTCTCACCGTCTCTGAACCCGGGCACACCACGGCATGCACATCGTATTTAGGATGATGTGCTGCTCCCGCTGCTTAAAAAAAAAAACAAACCTAGAGGAAACACTGACCCTAGCCTTTTCAAAATCATTGTGATAATATTTCAGTATGCGCTCTGCTTTATCTGTCTATTTTTAAGGTTAAAGCAAACTTACAAACTTACTTACACAGTTAAAAAAAAAAAAAAAAAGGGGGGGAATGCACACCAGAAAGAGCATCTCAACTAGGGATGGACCGATTATCGGCCGGTCCGATTATCGGGGCCGATAATTGGCATTTTGGCGATTATCGGCATCGGCCTTTTTTTTTATTTTAACGCCGATAAATTGCTTTATTCGTGCTTGCTGCAGCGTGCTTCTCTCTCTCTTTGTTTGCTGCACGACTGGCCCTACCTGCACAGGCAGATTGGCCTGCTCAAAGCACCATCTGATTGGTTCCTTGTGCAGTGCTTAACAGCCAATCAGCATAAAGCTGCGTGTGTGCTCCCTGCTCGCTCACTCTCTGTGTCTCCTGGACGAACCAGGCATGTGCCGGAAGTCGGCAACTTAGTAGTTCAAGATAATGCAATAGACTTCGCTAGTGTTGTTCCGATACTGGTATCGGGAAGTAACCTGATACCACATTAAAACACTGGTATCGGTATCTGCGAGTACTTACAAATAACGTGCCGATGCCATTTCCCGATGCTGTACTAGAAAAGAACGTTGAATGTGGAGCGCTTTGTGTCTTGCTCCCTGCTGCTTTTTCATGTGTGTGTGTGGGGGGGGGAAACATATAATGTCGGCGATATGTAACTACTTCAACATAGAAACTCCAGCAAGAGCGAATGTTGCAAGAGGCGGAACCAAAGTGGCCAGGTTCAATACGTTACACCTGATGCAACATTTGAGAACGAAACATGTGAACGAGCACCAAGAGTTTGCGGCGGCGGCCGCGAGCATTAACAAGGGGAATTGACCGCAACAACAAACCCTGCTCAATTTACATTGAATGCAGCGTCTTGAATCTTGCTCATTCACGACACTGGTGTATGGTGACTGTTCAGTATTAGCCGTCGCTATTGGCCCAGAGCGGACGCTCTTAACTAATGGCGGGGTTGCTTTTTCATGTTGAGAGAAAAAAAAACTGAGGTACAGGAGAAATAATGCCGGAGGCGATATGGAATTACTGTACTTGAACATAGAAACTCCAGCGAGTACAAAAAAGTTGCAAGAGGTGGAACTAAAGTGGCCAGGTTCAATACGTCAAATCTGATAAAACATCTGAGGTCGAAACATGTGAACAAGCACCGAGAGCTTGAGGCGGCAGCGAGCATGAACAAGGGGAATGGACCGCAACAAACCCTGCTCAATTTTGGATTTTTCTACTGCTTGTTTTTGGCTTTGAAAGTGGATTTGGGAGCGGAAGTTGTTGCTATTATAAGTTGTTGTTATTATAAAACAAACTTTTATAATAATGTCCTATAGCTTTTGTAATTAATACGACACAATCTCTCTCAAAGATACCTCGTGTATATTATTTCTTATTTTTTCCTGTTTCACAAAGGTTTTTAAGTCTGACCAAGCCATGATAGCAATGGTTTTACCTCCAAGTGAGTATGCACTTCTTTAGAATTACAAGAAAAAAATGGTCATATATATCCTTTTTTTTTTTTCTTCCAAAAGTCGGCCGATACCGCACAGCTGGGTATTGGAATTTGTATCGGGGCCAATAAATGGCATTGGAACAACACTAGACTTTGCCGAAATTTTAGTAAATGTCAGTCTACTATAACTCACTTGTAACATTACTATGAGCCATTCCATGTCATATAAACACAAGGGGCAATTCTGCTCGCCACAGTAAGCTGCCTTGCGGCTCAAGCTAACCACTCCCCCAATGTCACAACAGTTAATTTGCTTTGTGAACGACATGGCTCCTGAGAGAAGTAAAGTTGCTTATAATATAGGGAAATGGTGATAAAAGACGTGACTGAGTGCCAGTGTGTGCGTGTCTGTGTGAAAGCCACGTCATGAAAAGCTCAACTCAACTTTATTTATAGAACACTTTAAAACAACCACCGCTCCAAGTGCTGTACATGGTGCAAAAATTGACGGCAAAGTACTGCATGTGAAAGTCCGGTCTTGGAACCATGCTTATTTTTTCTGGCTAGTAGCTGCGGTGAGGATTCACTTTTATGTGTTTGAATTTTAAAACAAAGATGTGTGAAAGAAAAACATTTCAGTTATAGTGGCTTTTTAGAAAACTATTTATTGTAAGGAGATGTTTGTTTTCATCGAACTATAAGACATGCAGCTGAGCCTGGGAGCTCCCTGCACTTTTTTTGTGAGACTTAAAACAAAGTTGTCTATTTTTTAAGATCTAGACAAGCTTTAACATCTTGTAAATCACTAAAGTTGCTTAATAAACATGGGCTTAAAGGCATTTAAACTAAGTCAAGTGTTGGAGTTTTTATTTTTCATAAATTTGACACCATTTTACCCCTTTTTTCTACAAATAAATATCAGCTTCAAATGTCGGTTATCGGCCGCCTTGATTACTAATAATCTGTATCGGCCCTGAAAAAAGCATTATCAGTCTATCCCTAATCTCAACTCACACAAAGTGTCCTTAAAATGATTGTCCAGGACATGGGGCCCATTGCATTTATGGAGGGAGCTCATCAGTGGACTTTTTATTTAAACGGAAAGTCAACGCAAACATTTTTTTTTTTTCAAGAATATGTTCTATGCAAGGCCACTAGTTGAAACAGGGCATTCTGATCAATATTGCGTTTGTGGAATAGGTGTTAATCCAACCAAAAACAACCAATCACGACTCAGAAAACAGGTCAGCTGTGATTGGTCGTTGTGAGCAGTTGTGATGTCATTTTCAGTCGACAGAAGACAAAATGGCCGCCCCCAGAGATGGCTAACAACGAGTGAATTTTGCTGCTTAATTTATATTCCACAAACGCAAAATTCATCAGAATGCCTTGTTTCAACTTGTGGGCCTGCTGGGCAAATTCTTGAAAAAATATGTTTGGGTTGACTTCCACTTTAAGAGTTACAATATTTATTTTTTAGTTGCTTAACATGAGCTCACACATTGTTTCACGATAATACATAGACAGAGAAATACCTTCATTCATGTTCACACGTCATGATGCTTGCCTAAAAGAGATGTGAGTGTTAGTTCAAGTTCAAAAGTTTTTTTTTTTTTTTTACTTTAATCAAGAATTTAAAAAAAAAAAGTGTTCAAAAGCGGTTTTGTAAATTAATTGTCAAAAATGTCTGGATTAGTAAAAAAAAAAAGGTTAATCGACAAATCGGGAAAAATAGTCGATAGATTAATCGGGAAAAAAGTAATCATTTGGGACATCCCTAAATATGCATGATGTGGCCATGAGCCCATCAAACAAACAGAAGCTTTCACACAGACGAAAAATCAATTTCTGTGTTAAAGCAAAAGTGAGCAGCCCACTGGCAAGACCTCAAAACACAGTATATACGTAACACATATGCTGTGTTTTACAACAACTATTAACCATATTTACAATTTCATATGTACTGTGTACTCCAAGTACCAATGGATGAAATAGTGCTGGTTGTGGGACTAAATATTCTGCGGGGGTGGGGGCGGGGGTATCCGCTGGCTTGGTCCATTTACTTGAATGACAGCGTGCTCTCATGCACTCAGCCACCTCTTCAAGTTTGTTGTTGTCACCCTCAAGCGTCCGTAGCCCTTCAACGGCCGCCCCAAGCCACTTCCTGCCCAGGTGTGGGTCACGTCAGGCCAGGTGACCGCTGACGCTCCGGGCTGCGGCTTTGGATGCTGGAGGGTGACTATGATGATTTTTTTACCACGAGCCTCATTATTCCATCCATTGGTACATATCGTCACTGTCATGTGTAAAACACTTCTCTCCATATTTTTCTTATTTTTACATGAGGTGTTTCCGCGTTACGCATTAATGTGAAAATTAAAAAAAGTTTCTAAAATAGGAGATACGTTTCTTTTCACAGGACAGCAACAATATGAAATTGTAAATATGGTAAGTATTCTTGGAAAACACAAAATGTGTAATGTATACTGTATTTCTATGACTTGCATGCGGGCAGCTCTGTTGCTTAAAATGGGCAGGTGCAGCGGGGTTCCTTGCCGCATCGCTTAAGAAACAGGTACTGTACATCTGTTGGCCAATCAGAAAACAGTGGCGTCGCGGCCCTACTCGGCCTGCCTTTTGGAACCATCTCGGAGGAGGTTCTGAAAAGTGGTTCCATTGTATCAGCACTGCCCCGTAATCGAAAAGTGACCACTTGTGGCCATGCAAGGTGTGGAACAATGGAAAAACGGCTTAAAGTGGAAGTCAACTCTAACATATTATTTCCAATAATATCTTCTATGCGCCTACACTAATCTAAACACGGCATTCAGATTAATTTTGCATTTGTGGAGTATGAGCTAAGCAGCAAAATCTACCTGTTTTTAGCCATCTCAGGGGGCAGCAATTTTGTCATGTGTCAACTGAAAATTGACGTCACAGTTGCTCCGGTAACAAACAATTGTGGCTCGCCTGTTTTCTGAAGCTGAGCAATGCGACAGGCCTTGCATTTTTGGAGAAAAAAAAATAAATAAGGAACCAAAATTACAAAAATGTGAGCAGATCACACTAACCAGCGCTGAACTGACTTAAAACAAAAAAATCATCGTGTCTTGAATGCTAGGCACTAAACTAGCTTGCGCCGCAGCAGCACGGACTTTATTTCTACTATAAGTAACTCCGTACAAAGCAGCAGCAATGAGCTGCGTGCTGCGGATCCTCTCCTCTGTGGTGATAAATAAACGACCCCACTAACAAGTAGCGTTTTCACCGAGGAGGCAAACAAGGAGTCGCTAAGCGTACCAATTGCTAAAGTGAAATGCAGAGTCGGGATAGACCCCAAATAGGTGTTTAGGTATACAGTCGACTTTTCACAGACGTCTGGCGAGAACCGCGTTAGGGCGGAGAGCCAGCAGCAACAAACAGTAAATGTGTATTACAATCAATACGTATCGAGACAAAAACTATAACTAAAAAAGTAAAACTACTTTAGCAATTTAGCAGACGTTCTAACTAGTGTTGTTCCGATACTGATACTGGTATTTGCAAGTATCCCGACCAGTATTTAAGCGCCGATGCTGGTTATTGATACTGGTATCATTCTTTGAATGCAGCGTGCATATTTGAGAGCCGCACACTGGAGGGAAACAGAAGAGCCTTATCCAAATGCACATGCATGTTAATATCAAGCCCATGTCGCAATCTCACCAGCACGAAGAGCTATGGAAATAGGGTGTTTATTCAACACACATATTCTGTGTGTGTATATGTTACAACAAAGGGCTGTGCAATTAATCAAAATTCAATTACATTTGTGATTATTACACTCCACGATTACAAAATTGGCATAATCGTAAAAAAACGATTAGGATTACTGATTTTGAGTTGTTTTTAGGCATGCGCTCACAAGTTACTGCGGCGCGCTGCCCTCTCCAAGCTAGCTAGCTAGCCAGCCATCCAGCCTGTACCCCGCACCCAGCAAGTCACACTGCACACGCTCCTACTCAACATTTTAACAGAGTAACAGACCTAAAAATGGCACATGAACCGCCACAGGAACGACTTGTAAACAAGCAAGAAATCGCTTGTTTGCTTACATTTCTTACATTCACTTTCACTTACTTTCATTGCTTACATGGGTTCGCCGTGGAAGACGGTGAGCAAAGACGTATAAAGTGCAAGTTGTCTCTGCACCCACCGGCAACGCGACGAATCTATTCAACCATCGTTTGGTTTACGATGATGTTATGATACACCAAAGCAAGAAAACACCGTGTCAGATTTGGCGTCATGCGCAACGTTGAAACGCTGTACGCAGAAACCCCCATCCATCAACATCAGAGAGACACAAAAAGATAACAGAATCTATTCCCAGGACAAGCCTTCCAAATGTTTAGGGCACAGACTCCACTTCGCAATCTGCACGAGGGATTTATTTTAAATAACATATCTTATGCAAATATACACTACTTTAAAAGCACAAAAATAGAAACCATGCTAAACATTATTATTGTGACTTAAGTTACATTTCTTGTGCAGTCTATAATATGAAGTCAACATTTTTGTGTTTATTTTTGTTTCAAATTGCTTCAAATGCAATTTGCAAATATATTATTGCTCATTATATTGTAATACAGTTTATATGAGCCATTCTACCGAAATGGTTGAAATTGCTGTCCCACAATGAAAATCAAATTTTAAAAAACAATGACGTGTTCAGACCTTGCATATTTAGTAATATCTTGAATGAATTCTCCAGCACAGAGCAAAGGAACGTCAGAAGAGCATGGAGGAAAAGACAAGACCACCGGATGTCTCTCAAAAAACAGAGAGAGAGGGAACATACATACAGGGAAATAAATGTATGTTACAAAAATGTTTGTCATTCCAATTAAATTTTCATCTGGAAGGTGAAACCACAGCTTTTCAATGATGAAGAGCCCTGTGATGGACAGGTGACCGGTCCAGCGTCTACCCTGCTTTTGCCCTAAGTCAGCTGCGATCAACTCCAAACCCCCGCAACGCTGAGTACAACACAAAGCAGTAGAAAATGGAAAAAATAATGTTTCATTAGTAATAATACATGTTAAAAGTTAAAATATAGCAAAACTAGTTAAGTGATTACAATGCTACCCTCAAACAAAGTATTACTGCAACAGCAGCGAAAATAAGGTCACTACTGAAATGTTGCAGTCACTACCGAAAAAACAGATGTTTTAACAAAAATAAAAAGTATTGAATTATCAACCAACAATTTTTGATAGTGATTGTTTAAGTTAAGCAGAGGGCAACTTTTTGGCAACTTTTCCAAAAACGCCTAAAAAAGGTGCACCCAAAGTAAATTTGTAGCGGTTCTTGAACCATTTGGAGTATGAGCATAGTTTTGTCTCTTTTTGAAGATAACATTTTGATTTTTTTCTCCCAAACAGTCAAAATCTGTGTAAGTGCTCCTGTCACTGAACTATGGATATTTGAAAACAGAAAAAAAAGACGAATCTTATGTTCGTCTAATTTCTTTTCACAAAATCTGCCTTGAAAATGAATTTAGAATGTTGAGTAGGACTTGAAAACACTACAGGATAAAAGCTTGAGGTCTCCCCAAGTTCCAGTTCAAATTTGACAATAATCCGACAAAAAATGAGCATTTTACACATGTTTTCCTAAGGAAAGGTACAGGCGAACCCCAAATGTTCCATTTGGGTGACCTGTGCACCCATTTGGGTGAATACTTGTGGAAAAAAGGCTGCTATGATTTTTTTTTATGCTACTATGGCGTAGTTCTTTTTTTGCTGTTGTTTTGCCATGTTTACACGCTAACAAAAACCAGCAAAGGAGGCTTTGCGATAGCAGAGTCTTGTTACGCACAGGGCGCAGGAGAATGAAGCACGAAAAGGAGGCGTTTACGCAACGAGGTTCTTTTATTCAAAGAGACACACCCCATATCGTTTTTTGAAGAATTTTATTGGCTATCCAATGCGTCAGTCACCAGTCAGTTCCGCTGCGATTAGCCAAAGCTACGTAAGGATATGTAATGGGAGTGACTTTTTTACGCACGGCCGTTCATTGGCTTCTGTAGGTCTCTTGGAAGGGAAAACCCTTGCAGATTGGCTAAAGTGAGGTGTCAATCAAAGGCCAAGGATTACATCTTTCATTTGATATGTGTAAGTGGCTAATGAGCTCATGCTAAGTGAAGCTACGATCACAAATGCATCAAAAATAGTGATATTTGATGGAAATTGGTAACGTTTGCAGCTGCAGATAACGTGGCTATATGGATATAAAGCTTGGCATGGACTCACTATTTTACCGGAATACTTTGACTGGACCCTTGTCGACGCAATGGGACCATGTTTGATGGAGTTGGACATTTTTGTGAACATTTATGACGATGTTATGGTGAGTCGCCATTTTGTTCTTTGATCTACGATTGTCTAACATAGATGCTCACTCAGTCTGCAGATATGATTGCATTGTGAAATGTTGGGTACCATTCAAATCTCCAGAAACTCAGCTTTTAAAAGATGTATAACATGTACTCAGCTGACAACATGCATCAGCGATTTTGTTTTGACAGATGATGGAGGGCCCCTCGGTGGGCCGTCCTCACGTTATGGGGTTAAGGGTATGTTTGTTTTAATTAATGATGACTTTTGAAGTCAATTTGATCAACTTTCTACATTCTACAATGAACAATAGCATATAAATTTTGATTTATTTCGGAAAAAGTCATTAAATTCTGTTAAAAATTCATTTTGATTGGTTTTGATGTCAAAACCATATATATTAATTGATAAAGATACTCTGTAAGAGGGGGGAATGGAAAACAATAGGAATCGGCTAGTAGAATTATTTTTATTCTTCTGTAATTGTGTGTTTCGGTAGTGACACATTTTATGGACAAGCAAGATATTAGGGAAAAGCTAGAAAATACAATTTGAAAATTGACTGCACTTTTTTGTGCCCCTTAGATATGGTGCAACATGAATATAATAAAAGTTTTTCTGACATAAAATACAAATTTCACACATTTTCCAACTCTGAATTTGAACCAATTCAGTAGAATGGCCCATATATGGCCTACTGTAACTGACAACATTTAAATTAGTTTGACCCAATCGGCATATTAAATTTATAATTTATCAGAAGCAAATTACTTAAATACTACTTTAAAAACAAAACAAAAAAGGCTCCAGACAAAGGTCTAAATGTATAGATGAAGAGCATATCTGTTATTCTGTCAAAATTGGCATTTTACTCCAACCAGTTCACTACTTTGGCAATTTATAAGTGCATGGCAAGTTAACTCCAATGCGCTGTTTGTTTATACAAAGAAACCATACTTATAATTTATAAATTTGCACTTTTTAATTAAAAAAAAAAAAAATAAATAAATATTGTTAGGTCCAAAACTAACTTAAATTATTATAGTGTTTCAAAGAATGTTGTTTTAATATTTTTTACATGTTTAAACCTGTTCTTGTTTTGTAGCAAAAAATAATCGTTTGAATAATCGTGATTTCAATTATTACCAAAATAATCGTGGTAATATTTTTTTCATAATCGAGCAGCCCTATTACAACAGATACTTCACAAGTTTTTTTTTCTAATTATCTATATATTTTTTATTGTATATATATACATATACATATATATATATACATATACATATATATATATACATATATATATATATATATATATATATATACACATATATATATATATATATATATATATATATATATATATATATATATATATATATATATATATATATATATATATATACATATATATATATTTTTTTAATGTTTTGCTTTGAATGTTTTAAAGCACTTTGAGTTGCATTTTTATGTATGAAAAGTGCTATATAAATAAAATGTGATTGATTGATTGATTGAAGTGATGATTTAAATATGAATAATTTTACATTCAAGTGAGTATGCAATTCTTTAGAATGACAAGAAAAATAGTGCTTATATTTTGATTTTTTATCAAATGGCAATGCATCGGTGCAGTATCGGCATCGGCCAGTATCGGCATCGGCCAATACTGCACAGCCAGGTATCGGGTCCCAAAAAGTGGAATCGGAACAACACTAGCTCTAACACCGGAGCAGGCTAACGGCTGACGTTAGCCATGACGAAGAGCTCGATGTCAAACAAATATTTAATATTTACAAAATCATCAATGTTTTTTGCATCAGAGAGTACTGAGTTTTGAGATCTACACAATAATGGGGCTCAGAATTATATATTTTAATCTTTTTAGCTTTGCTATGGGACAATGTTTATTTGTGAAATAGATTTGATTACCATATTTTTCGGACTATAAGTCGCTCCAGAGTATAAGTCGCACCAGCCACAAAATTCATAATAAAGAAGAAAAAAACATATAAGTTGCACTGGAGTATGGGTCGCATTTTGGGAGGACATTTATTTGATAAAATCCAATACCAAGAACAGACATGTCATTTAAAATTTAAATAACGGACAATTTAAAATAAAAAATAGAATAGAGGCAACAACAGGCTGAACCGTATGCTTACGTTATATTACACAACGTCCCCCCCGGAAGCCAAGTTGCCTTCGTCACGTAATAATAAAATTGTGTGACCGCCGATGCGTAATCCCAATCAGAAGTGCATAATGAGCAGCAGAGCGGAGGCCCGCCAGAGTATAAGGAACCATTTCGAAAGAAGAGGGCAGGTTTAAATCTCAGAAATGTGAATAAATTGGTTTACCTCAGCGAGTGAGGATAAGTAGAGAACAGGGCTGTCTTGTTTTGTGTTCATAAAGTCAGTTTAAAGGAGGAACACACGACATGCTGATACCAACGATAGCATAGCACAGCGTTATGAACCAATCACATTCGCGTGCACTTCAGGGACCACTCGGAAAAGATAAACTCTAAGAATATTACAAGGGCCACATATTAACGTGTACATTACAAACACACACACACTTTCTTTGCACACATTTGAAATATTTATGTCACTGTTCTAAGGCCCTTTTGGGTTTTTGTTTTTGTAGTGAATACAAATACTGTCTACTACAGAAATAATGGTAATAATTTTAAAAATGGTAATTTTCATCTCATGAGGATTTGTTGTTGTAATAAAATATATTACATATGAACAGTATGTTGAATGTATATATCTGTCTTGTGTCTTTTTATCTTTCCATTCCAACAACAATTTACATTAAAACTATGGCATATTTTGGAGATAGTTCGAATTGCGATTAATTACAATCAATATTTTTTGAGCTGTGATTAATTTGATTGCAATTTTTAATCGTCTGACAGCCCTAGTTTCTTTATGTGGGTTACAATAACATGTGAAATGATATACAGGTAATGATGTGTTAATAATTTCACACATAAGTCGCTGCAGAGTACAAATCGCACCCCCGGCCAAACTATGAAAAAAAAACCGCGACAGAAGCAGAGAGAAGGATGAATATGATTGTTTTCTGACCCTTTTCAACAGGAAATATTTAACATTTCACATTTAAATAACCCAATCATGAATATTCGCAATATGATTTTTACACTCACCATTACTGTTAGGATCAAAAGATTCAATTAATACCATGATATGAATTTCAGGCCATTTCGCTAAGCCCTCGGTCTCTGTTGGAAACAGTTAAGTCGCTCGCAAAAATATGGGAAAAAAATATTGAAAAAATGTCTATCAGTACAAAATGTAAAACATTTTGGGGTTAAAAAAAAGTATTATCATATACACGGTTACACAAAAATGCATACTTATACTTGACGGCAAGTAGTACAGTAGGTTTTGCCTTGAACCATTTTTAAAGACTTGAAAAAAGACTGGCACCCTCACAAAATCCCTTCAGTGTCCTTGCATTATTAGAGTAATAGTTTTTCATGTTTTTATGGCACAGTGACATTATGTGTTATGTTTGTAAATATTACTGTACATTGTGACTATTGCATTGAAGCTTGATTTCAAGAATATCGCAAATCAGATCAAAATCGCAATCAATATCTGTCTTTTTTTTTCTTCCTAAAATCATTCAGCCCTAATGTGGCCCCCTGAATAATTTTGTGTAATAGCCCTGTTGTAGTGGTAGAAATGGGCTTATTACGTTATTATCAGTAATTAAGTAGATGAATCGCCACAGCTGAAATGAGGGCATTGATCGCATCAGATACATATCTGATTTACTTCCACATAAGAGGGTCAAGGTCGAATTCGACAAAAATGGCTGGACCGACAATTCAATATTAACCCATTAAGGCCTAAAGCGCCTGGCTCAACAGCTCCCCAAAATCTAAGGTCGTCTTTGGAATTACCCTTGAAAACCTGAAGTTTTCCCAGAAATTCAACACCTACAAAATCTCAGCCCCTGTAGCAGACAGAAACATAATTCCAAAAGAATTTGAGACCTTAGTGTGGCTTGCACACAGGCCCGATTTTATTCATCTTTACTTTTTCAATCAAAGATGTAAAAATAGTGTCAGTTCAAGATAAGCACTATTTTTAATGTAAAAAAATTGAGGGGCTAATTACCATCCTCTATTCTGTTACAAAGACGTAGATTTTGTCATTGTATACAAACATATCTTAACTATATATCATGTTTGACTGGTTCTACTTGTTCAAAGTACACAAGCACGTCGTCTATATCAGTTACACATTTCAGAGCTCCCATGATCGACAGTCGACCACCATTATGAGTCGCAAGAATTCCGGAACATCCGCCGCGGGCTTACGACACGTGATGGTGTCGTAAGGACAGAGCAGGACTCAGGACAGAGCACCTTTTGTTTGAAGCCACCCTCTTTTAAAGTGGGCAAAAGTATTGCAACGGACAATATCAAATTATTTTAAAGTGAGTTACATATTTGGTGGCATAACCCTGATGCATTTTATTGGTTAAGAGACCGAGAATTAAATAACAAGAAAATGACGCGTACGCGCTCTCGGCTTTAAGGGTAGAAAGACCCAACAGCGCTCCCACTCTAGTGGTAGAAACGCGGTTATGCATTCCCGTCCTTAATGGGTTAAAGCAGCACTGGGCAAGAAATCGACCTTCATAAAATGTTTTCACAACTCTTTCGATGAAACATTGACTTATAAGTACAGTAGTTGAATGGAACTTCATGCCCTGAGGGGGTCTGTATCGTTTTTATTGGCACAAAGCAACTTTGAGGAGGATGGGATCAACCCTGGCACACGAAAAAACACAAATGTCCTGAATTGCTTTACGGCATACTCACTTCCTCCTTTCACTATAAGGCCGGCTCAGGATTTCATGACACTACGCATTGGCACGCATGGGAAATGTGGTTGATTTTTGTCAAAACACTACCGCTTTTGTACACATGGTGCCGCCATAATCAACAAAAAATGACATGACACAGTGTTGCTTTAATATGTATCGCGATTGACACGTGATCGATAGACCAATAGAAGCAACCAGCAGCGACTCAACTCTCAGCTCTTAGTTGCTGATCAGCTACCCCCACAAATCTGTGACCACCATCTCTTTCGCCGCCTGTTGTGCAAGAAATACTCCATCTCAATCTGATTGTTCTCACTCGTTCCCGTACCTTAAGTGCCCCCCACCACCAGAACCATAACACATAACCTTGAAATGAGTGTATAGCTCACCATGCAGACTATTGGCTCTAGTAACTTATCACTCGGCACATCCATCCAGGTCATCTCTAGGGCAGCAGGGTCACCAGGTGAACAAGGCGTCAAAAGGTCGTCCACCATGACCTGGTTGTTGCTGCGGGACGGGCCGCGGATCTGCAAGAGTGGAAACAGCAGTGGGTGTAAGTAGGACACATAAATAGAGTAATAATAATACATACACACGTGGACAAAACTGTTGGCACCCCACTGTTTATTCAAGACAAACCTATAGTGGTCACAGGAATAACTTGAATCAGACCAAAGTATTAAAAATTAGAGCAGCTGTGAACGGCCAGCAGGTTGGGACACTGGCATTTTGAAAATTTGAACAAACCTCGAACATATGTTGATGGGTTTTTTTACCAGCCCGAATTTGATGTTATCACGCATATTAAACCATCAACATCATCATATTTTTTCATGTTAAACAGCGCATCGCCATGGCAAATTCATTCAAACATAAAAAAATCTTTGCTTTGACTTTGCATCTTGAAATCTTTAGATGAAATAGGTGCAGTTTCTAGGCAATCTGATCAAATCTTTAGAGGACTTCTTTAAAATGTGACCTCTATAGTAGGCCCAAATATAAGCCCAAATTGAAAAGAAAATTCAAAATAGTGGGCTTCTTATTAAAGGTTTAGTGTAGGGCTCCAAGAGACATTTTTTGGGCTCTTACATAAAGTATGCCTCCAACTTTACTTAGATCTTGGTGATACAATCAACCGGGGCTATGTCATGTTTTATGTTGGAATGTTCAATACCACTTTTTTTCAGACCGATACCAGTACGAGTACTGACTGATACCGATACCAAGTAGCCGATACCACTCCTACTTTTGACACATCAAATTTCTATTATACCAGTGACAGGTCATTTGAAAGAAAGACCTTTCGTTTAGTTCTGTCAAAAGGCAGAACAGTCAATCGGCAATAGAGAGTGTAAGTCCATAATAAAAGACAACTTACTCTGAATTTGGGATTCATTTGCAATAAATTAACAAAAGTGCAAAATCAAACTGACAACTCCAAGAGTTTTAGTCTTTGTTCAAAATTGAAATGCAAAATAAAACATCTTCAATTGTTAACTGCTAAGAATGACACTATGAAATTGACAACTGTATAATATGCACGAGTAAGCAAAAGCTCAGCGTTGCCTGTACTGCATTCAGCATCAAAAATAGACATTATTATGCATTGAATAACAATATATACAGTCCCCTCCAAAAGTATTGCAACGGCAACGTCAATTCCTTTGTCTTTGTTGTATACTGAAGACATTCTGATCAAAAGTTATCACCAAACGTTTGGAATTCCATCTTTTATTTCATGGTACTTACATCTAGATGTGTTAAATAAACAGCTCAGTACAGAGCACCTTTTGTTTGAAGCCACCCTCTTTTAAAGTGGGCAAAAGTATTGCAACGGACATTATTAAATTATTTTAATGTGAGTAACATATTTGGTGGCATAACCCTGACTTGCAATAACCACATCAAAGCCTGTGACCCACTGACTTCACCAGACTCGCTTTCTTCATTTGAAATGATTTTTGATCATTCAGTTCTTGTTTGTTTCTGGGGGTTTCTCCCTTCAGTCTCTTCTTCAGGACATAAAGACTTCGAATGAAGAACTACCGTACACCAGGGGCGGAGCCAGAACGTGGCTAATGGGTGGGCCTGGAAAAATCAGGGTGGGCCAGAATATTTCTCTCACTGAGCACAATCCTCCTGTCCCGACATCTTATATTCAAATAAAATGACAAAATAAATAATATGAAGTTCAGATCTTCCTTAGACAACCACAATTATGCCATCCATCCATCCATCCATTATCTCTCGCTTATCCAAAGTCGGGTCGCGGAGGCAGAAGCTTCAGCAGGGAAGCCCAGACTTCCCTCTCCCCAGCAACATCTTCCAGCTTTTCCGGAGGGATCCCAAGGCGTTCCCAGGCAAGCCGGGAGACATAGTCCCTCCAGCGTGTTCTGGGTCATCCTCGGGGTCTACTGGAGGTGGGACATGCCCGGAATACCTCACTAGGGAGGCGTCCAGGAGGCATCCTAATCAGATGCCCGAGCCACCTCAACTGGCTCCTCTCAACGCGGAGGAGCAGCGGCTCCTCTCAATGCAGAGGAGCAGTGGCTCCTCTCAACGCGGAGGAGCAGCGGCTCGACTCTGAGTCCCTCCCAGATGGCCGAACTTCCCACCCTATCTCTAAGGGATAGCCCGGACGCCCTGCGAAGGAAACCCACTTCGGCCGCTTGTATCTGAGATCTTGTTCTTTCGGTCATGACCCACAGCTCAGTGTGCCCACACCTGCTCGGCGCCTCTCACCCTGGGCAACTCCAGAGTGGAAGAGTGTCCAACCCCTCTCGAGAGGACTAGTACCAGAGCCCAAGCTGTGTGTGGAGGTGAGCCCGACTATATCTAGTCGGAACCTTTCAGCCTCACACACCAGCTCGGGCTCCTTCCCTGCCAGACATTCCATGTCCCAAGAGCTAGTTTTTGTTGTCGTGGATCGGACCGCCAAGGTCCCTGTCTTCTGCCGCCGCTCAGCTCACACGGCACCCGACCCCTTTGGCCCCTCCCACCAGTGGTGAGCCCATGGGAAGGGGGACCCACGTGTCCTTTTCGGGCTGAGCCCGGCCAGGCGACCATACACAATTATGCCATTCAAAAAAAAAAACAAAAAAAAAAACACACAAGGAAACACAAATTCAAAAATAATTTAACCTCCTAAGGCTTAGTGGCCACATAAGTGGACAGCACTTTCTACCTCGTGTGCGTTGTGGAACTGTGGGTGTTGTGGGCACTTACACTGCCGTCTTGTGGTCTCAGAAGAGTATTACATACTACAGTCACAATACAGTACACAAAATACAGTACAATACAATACAAAAAACTAAAACATGATGCTTAGTTTTTCTTCAAATTAGGTTCCAATAAGACTAAATAGCAAAAAGAACTAAAAATGCATATAAAAAAACCAGCTTGGGCCTTAGGAGATTAATAATAATTTACTAAAAATTTAAAAGTATATATTTCATGAATCTCACTGGGTGGGCAGTGTGTCAATCTGGGAGGGCCTGTGCACACCCAGGCCCACCCATGGCTCCGCCCCTGCCGTACACATGCCATACGCAAGATGTAAACCACTCATCAGGAAAAGGAATCGGAAGGCCAGATTGGATTCTGCAAAGAGGTAGAGAGATGAGCTACAACAATTTTGGCAGACGTAGATTTATGCTGGGATGAACGCACACTGCTTCTTTGCTTAAAAAAAAAAAAAAAAAAAACACTGCTTCTTTGCTGATCACTGTTAGGGCAAGTGAGGCATTTAACACCAGTCAGGACATTTAGAGAGACTGAAGTGTGAATGAGTAGACGTGCACATTTATTTGGATGAGGAATGGCCCCAGTTTTTCGACCTACAACACGCCGTCCAATTTGGAACGGGACAGCCGAAATGGTGCGTTCCAATGCGGCCACACTCAAAGTTTCCATGCTTGCCTGATCGCTTGCCAGTCACCGTCTGCCTCCTGAGAGTTGACACGAGTTTAGCATCGCTAAATGTCAGGGTTCGTGTGCGCATTCATGCTCTTGTCCACTTCAGCCGGTGTAAATGGAGAAGCGATCGCCACGGTATTTTGGTTTTGTGGAGGTGATCATGACGAGATCACGTTTGATGTCAATAAATCCAAACTATTGTGCACAACACGTTGATACTTTCACAGGTTGAAGGGGACAAGAGTAGTAATGTGCATTTGTGTGTGGTTGTTTGTCTCTGCGTGCCCTGCGATTGGCTGGCAACCAATTCAGGGTGTCCCCCGCCTACTGCCCGAAGACAACTGGGATAGGCTCCAGCACGCCCCGCGACCCTTGTGAGGAGAAACGGTTTAGATAATGGATGGATGGATGGATGCTTTCATGGTGGACTGCAGAAATTGAAGAATATTTGCTGCTGAGAAGATGAAATTGAGGATTTGGACAATTTTAAATTAAGAAAGTTATCCAAACAATTAATGGATTATCAAAAATAATTACCAATTAATTGGATAATTGATTGTCAATTAATCGATTAAAGGTTGCACCTTTATTCTCAATTATTTTCTGTTACGCCCCCCGAGAAAGAAAAAAATATTTCACCCACGACTAACTAACCCGCCACGAATATAAATAGTCTAATTTGTCCATAAAATGGTTGCACGGCTGCTCAATAACTTTATTAACATTGTTTATGCTCCCTGCACACACTGAAAATGAGTGCCACTGCCACTTACTGTAATATTATACTATTACACTGTATTCTAGTAAGAACAAACAAGCAGTTCCCTAAACTGGTAAAATAAGAAAACTAAAAAATATGCATACACCTATAATACTTTGTCATGACCAACTATATTTATTTAGTAAAATATACATCATTGCTCCCTCCCTAAATGACAATTCCACGGCTATCGCCGTATTTGGATACAATAATATTCAGTACAATAAATTATTTTTATATTTAAAAATAAATCATTGCCATTTTGTGGGTTCCAACCAAGTATAATTCAGTAATCAGTTTGTTGCCGACCAGATGTAAATGTAACATTTCTGTAGTAATAATGTAAGTGCATTTTTTATAGGTGATAGAGCAATGGAGAACCTGGGTGATGTCACAGTGTCTGTCCTAAAAGGTCATTTTATATATTTATAGTATTTATATTCATATTTGCTATCAACTGATGTTCTTTTTTGAATGATATTGATGTTTCTTTTTGCTTTTGTTAGCTCCATTGATGAGGGCTTGTTTTCAAACACTGAATAGAGATGATCTGACAGGCCTCTTAGGCCTTTGCACTTCATCAGAAGAAAACAACTGTGGTTGGTAATTTATCCTGTGTTTATTTTCTAGCAACTAATCTCTTCAAATTGTGGATTCATTTCCGTACCTGTAGTAATTTACATTTTTGTGTTCTCACCTTAAATCAGAAGGACCATCCCATTGTATCTCAGACTCCTGAAACTGCATCTTCACCCACAATTTGCAGCCAGCCCCCACACCGTTGTGAATAAAAGTCCATTTGGGACCTTGCATCTCCCCAGTCTTACAGAATATGTTGCGTACACCAACACTGAGTTGAAGTTATGCTGCAAGAATTAAGAGTTGGCCCACTCCAGCAGAAAAAAGGAATATGTTATGTCAAAAGAACTAAGATGCAGGCTGCTGAGAAACACAATCACCATAACTGCGTGAAACATGTATGTTCTTTAATTCATGTTTACTTTATCTAGTCTATTTTTTTCCCTTTTTATTAAACGTGAAATTATTTTTTGCCACCTTGCAGGAGAGCTTCAATCCAAAGTTGTAAAAACTGCAAAATATCTCCATTGAAACGGCTCTGTGCATCACGTGAGGGTGGATGAGCAAAGACGAGCCTTGTGCCATCTTTCCAGGTGATTAAGATTTAAAATCTTCAGTATGAAGCGAGATGAGTGTTCATTGACTTGTCTATACAGTAAAATCTGCACAGCTCACCTAAAACAAAACAAAACATTTTTCATTACAAAAAAAAGTTTCAAAATAAATCAGTGATGCCAAATTTATTTAATCATCACGATCAATAATTACATACTTGAATAGATTATTTCAAAAAAGGATACGCGTCCAGGATAAGTATGGCTCTTTAACTTTCTATTATGGACAAGTCTCGTCTTGCTTCATGCTGAAGATCTAAAATCTGGGACACACTGTCTTATGTTCGGCTTTGGCTTCTTATATGTTTCTTTCAAGATTATAATGTATAGTTTGAATAAACTGACTACGCTTGTCAGCTAAAATAGAGAGAACTACATCAGTATTTCAGTATTACACGTTTTGATACATTTTCTGTAAAGAAAAAGATCGCACTAAGGCTCATGTACAGTCAGATCAATAAAGGTAAATCAGGTCAATTGCTCTCGCTACCTTCTAGCTTTCCGTCGCACTGGTTGGTCAGATTCGACCATGTGGTATGGATCGATGCCCGCTGTATGAGTCCAATAAAACTGAAACAAATTTGGAAGTAAGTACTAACACTGAAGTAAGGAAATCTCTGGTGACATTGGAATTGAAATCAACAGGCATCATTTTGAGATTCTTTGGCTTGGTTAAAATTTAAGTCGCTTTAGTTTTCTTTACTTCGTTAGATATTTCCTAATCAACAAAGTGTATGTTATCAAAAAGCATAAATACCCCATTTTAAATGTATGCCATATGTTTGATCTGTTACGGCCTACGGAACAGCCCGGAGGCCTTTATCCAGAAACGAAGCTTGACCTGACCAGTCATGGTTTTTGATGTAACCAAGTGTGCTATTGCTGTTGGTAATTTGCCATTTACAACACTGGACAAAGAAAAGTTAAGTGAATCACAGATTTTATTTGCTATCCCCTTTTTCTGTCCAGTTCTTGAATAAACAAATGGAAATTACAAGTTGTTTGTTTTAATCCGATTAAACGATTAATCGACTGATTAATCTATCGTTAAAATAATTGTTAGTTGGAGCACTACTCTTGTCTTGAAATAGCTTGAACAAAAGCGTATTAGGACTATGACGTGTCACAGTGCGTTATTGTATTACCTGAGGTGATTGTGTTCCATTCAAGTTGTACTTGAAGTACAATTAAAGATTGACGGTTCATGTTCTGATTCAGTATTTCTTTCATTTTCACTGAATCAAAAAATACAACTTTAGCATTTTATTAGCTAATTTCAAAAAGCAAATGTGGAAGAAAAAAATAATAGTTTTAAAAATATCTGTCTTGATTTGTTGGCTTAGAGTAGGTGTTTTGAGCGTATTCAAAACCTAAATACCCTCATTAAAATGAGTGTTTAAAGCTTATTGTAAGATTTAACTGACTGTTGTGTTGCTTAGAATGAGTATTTTAATCTTTTTTAAAGATTAAATTACCTTAATTTGTTGCTTAGAATAGGTGTTTTGATCTTATTCCAAGCCTAAATAGCCTCATAAAAACAAGTGTTTAAAGCTTATTTTAAGATTTAATTGACTTGTTTTGTTGCTTAGAATGAGTATTTTAATCTTTATTTTAGATTACATTTCTTTGATTTGTTGCTTTGATCTTATTCTAAGCCTAAATAATAGCCTTATTAAAGTGAGTGTTTAAATCTTATTTTAAGATTTATCTGACTAGTTTTGTTGCTTAGAACAAGTATGTCATGCTTATTTTAAGCTTAATATAGTTCTAGATATTTTTCTTATTTCAAGAAATCTAGGTTAGTAAAATTATCTTGCTGCACTGGCAGATAATTTCACTTGTTTCTGGTAATTTTACACTAAAAACAAGTGTAGTTTGCCTAGTTTTAAGGAGGCGTGTTTTTGCAGTGTATATAAGTGGAATTAAAAAAAACAACAAAAACAAACAATACTATTGTTTATTGTGATAGTTTCTGGGTAAATATGTACTGTATATCATTCAGAAAAATGGGTTACCATGACAGGTCTATCAATAAACAATGGAAATACAGTACAGGGACTAAAATGAAATATCTTATTATGAAGCAAGAATGCTTCTTGACTAAGCGGTTTTCTGGGAGAAACCCTGCAATCTATGTCTCAAGTGTTTGTTGAGTGTGAGGTAGGTTTTTCTGGATCTCACCTTTTTAAAGTGTGTTGCAGACTGGACTTTCCTAACTGGCTGCATTAGAGCATCCCGTACGATGATGCTGATGTCAGCACCAGAGTAGCCATCTGTTTTGTGAGCAAGCTGCCGCAAGTCAGCCTCGCTCAGGCTGTGAGGCGTGTTGCCCAAGTGTAGACGAAACATCTGAGCTCGGGCCGGCTCCTCCGGCAGAGCGATGTAAATGCGCTTTTCAAATCTGTTCAACAGAAACAAGTTCCAATCAATCACTGCTGTTAACAGAGGACTGCTAGAACAGTTATTCATCCATGTCTGGCAGACTACATCTACCTTCCAACAATGACAATAACAAAAAAAAAAAAAACACAAATTCAACTAACAAGAAGAGTTTAATTGCCTTGATTTAAAGTGTAAGGGGCATGAAAAAAAGTTATCCTAAAACTTTTTTAAGAAGGAGTTCAAGTACAAATAATAAGATTCCAATGATTAATTTGATAAAAACGATGAAAGGGCATCAAACAAGATGCTTCATATTTTTGTGAGCTGGGTCCGTCCAATGGCCGTTTGACCCAGTGCGTGCGTGACGTCCCTGGCCCAGTGGCGTCGTCACCAAGCTCTGAACATCGCAATGACAAGCTGTCGGTAAGTATTGGTTGCTCATATTTATTGTTCAATTCAAGGAGAAACTAAATGAATCAGAAAAAAAAACCACGACGAGCACATGTCACAGCTGGTAAGTCAGAGACGTGGATTGCTGACGTCGTATCCGCCTTCTTCACAATTTCGCCCCGCCCGGAAGATTTTCAAAGCGCAATGCTAAGTCAAGAAACTACTCTGTTAATGTGTATCAATTTGAGAAACCCTTAATTTGCGACATGGATATTTTATTGTCTAATACAACATAAAAAAAATTAAAAATTGTACACTTTAAACTTTGCTGATTACCATGACCTGGATGAATGACAAAGTACCCAAATGAAGAAAAACATGTTTTAGGAAGTGCATTTGTATTTTCCATTGCTGCTGTGACAGTATGTTAAAAAATATGTTAAAATGGCAATTATACAAGTTCCTGAGTCAAGAAAAAACCCGAAGCTGTAACTCAAACGAGGAAAATGTGGACATGGTTAAAACTCAAAGTGGAAAGGGAAAAGATAAAAAGAAGAGTGAGAAACAAACGGAAAACATGCACGACAAAGGTGAAGGGGAACGCACCATTAGCTTGGGACGTCAAACAAGAACCTCGCTGGGTGTCTGTATTACGGACTAACCTACAAACAGGGCTTGACAATATACAAGAAAAATGGAAACGGGACATCATAGAGTAGATGACCCTAACCCAAACCCTTGGACAGAATTGGCAAACAAATGGAGGCGATGAAACAAGGGCTGGATAGCCTACGAGAGGAAACAAATATAAAGTTAAAGTCTGTGAATGCTGACGAGCACAAAAGAAGGAAATTAAGATACTGGAAGAAAGAATAGTTGAAGTGGAGGAGTGGAGTACAGAGGTGCGGGAAATTCTCACTGTTTCGCTCGAGTAAGAAAGAAAGTTGCAGGAGAAATTGTCCACTGCAAAAATCAGCCATCTAACCTAGACTTAAACTCTTATATCAAGCTAAAAAGTAATTTTGATCTAGTTTTGAGGATAATATATTATGCAAGAGCAGAATTTGTAAGATATTGTTTTAAGATTATTTGTCTTTTATTTCTTACTTAGTTTGTAAATCCTAAAATTAGTTAATTTACATGCACAATAAGCTAAATTACTGTCGGTCTCTGTTTCATGACTACTTGTATTTTTTCAGAATTTTTAGCAGTAAAAACTTGTTTTAAGACCTCCTAGTAAGTGTTACATGCACTGGTAGTGCATGGTGACATTATTACAAACACTGATGTAGTGCCAATAAACACATTTATTTACAAAGCTGCAATGAAGAGTAACATCACATGATGTATCAATTTAATATTGCAACACAGACAGTACTTGTTCCCATTGAGAATAAGACAGTTTACTTTAATGGCATGTTGTATTTCATAAATCCCCAAAAAGTATTTAATTTTTTTTGCAATGTACTCCATATTTGCTATTTCTGAGACAGGACCCAATTCCTTCTCATGCGCAAAAAACGGATGCTCTGTTCCCATTTCATTTTGACAACATTCAAAAAGGTGATTATGGTTGACAAGTGACTTACAGACATTTTTGAAGTTCAGTTTTGATAACCACTGTTTAAAGAAATGGTGCTTTGATTCAAATCTCATGCACATATGTCTTATCAAAGGGCCAAGACAGAATTTGAGCAGGTAGATGCTACAGATAAGAGAAAAGAGAAACTCGGTGTAGGCAGACGATAGAGGAAATTCTAAACTAATGAAAATCTCAACTACAATCAAAAGTAAGTCTCGCTAGCATAGCAACGCAAATATTAATAAGCCTGTATTTGGAAAACCACAGACAGCACAAGTAGTCCAAAACGCAGCACATATACCAGTCCAGACCGAGCCAATTATTAAGCATACCGCAACTTCCTAACATTTGTTGGCGGGCTTATACAGCCGCGAATGGTTACGACCAAATCAGGAGTGGGGTGGGGTGGGATATACACCTGTTTAATTGTCTTCGTAATACAATGCAAAAAGAACAAATGCCGGTTTGGTAAGTGACTTATAATTTGTATTTATAATATCCGCCGATTTTATATACATATATATATATATATGATCACTTTTTACACAGACTAACCTGTTATGGATGCTCTCCTATTGTCTTAATTGATACATGAATAACTAACTACCATTTGCAGGAGTGGTGCTCCACCCCCGAGCGTTTTTCAGGCCCCCATTTTTTTTCTCGGCGGGAGTTGGGGGGGTGCTGTGTGTATTTGAACCAAGGTAGCTCGATTCCCGCGGCGAACGGCCGTTTTTCACGCATGTCGTGGCGTTCACGCTTGACATAACCTCACGCTAATAGGGCTTTCCCAAAGGATGTTGGTACCCGTCGCACTCCACATTATCTGCTCATTGGGAGTGACAGACGGATTATGAAAACAGATTTTTTTAAAAATGGCAGGTGATCATGGATGCCCAGGATGATGTCACATTATCCATTCTAAATGGTATATCATGTTTAGATGTTAAAAAGATATATATTAATGGCAAGTGACAGCTAAACAATCCAGTTGTTATGCTGTCCCTCAAAAACACAATATTTTACAACCGCAAAACACCCAGTATCTAAATTTGATTCTCTTCAAAGTTTATCCTCAGTAAGAGAGAAAATAACAATAACACTCAGAATTTGGATTGTCTTTGGCCTGTCAACTTCAATATTGTTAAATGTGTTGCTTAAAATTAAACGTATATGTTAAAAGGTAAATGTGCACTGTTCTAAAGGGTTTGCTCATTATTGGACTTTATTTTCAGTTGACAACATTGATGAGGCGTTGCTCCACACCCTCACTCGGGATGATTTGAGAGACCATTTTCCTGGGCCAGAGAACTTTCTGAGGAGGAAACAACTGTGAGCTCTTAGTAGTCAAGAGGTATCTTTTATCTCGCTTTGCTCTCAAATTTTTAATATACACATGGTGATTTGAATTGTTTCTGTTAACTCTCTTAATAACTGTTTTCATTTTGTTTTTAGGGATGAAAATTCCACCTCACCAGACAAAGCTGTCTATAAAGATGGACCTTTCAAACATGTGATTCATTTTTTTTCCATATTTTTGTAACACACCAGTTTAAAGGGATATTTGAGTAATTTTGCCATTTTCAGAAAGAGAAAGTTAATATTTTGTCTATAATGAATTTGATGACTAAACTACTTTTCATGTACACTTAACAATTCAAAAAAAAATTTGCCACTTGCTGTGGACTAAAAATGACATCACATGTATTCAGGGGTCAAGTAACGAACAACCACGGACAGCTCAGCTTGTGAACATGAGCCATAATGGGTTGTTTACCAGACCCCTGAGCACATGATGTCATTTTCAGTCGACAGCAAGTGTCAAAATGTGTGTTTAAAGGTGTTAATTCCACATGAAAAATATATATTTTTTAATTTATTATAGACAAAATATTAACTTTATACAGCTGAAAATTACCAAATTAGTGAAGTATCCCTTTTAAATTTTCATTTTTACTTATGAATAAGTGATATTTTATTCACTACAGATAAGCATGTAGAGTTATCTTCAGAAGAGGATGCTGAATATGAAGTCCCCCCCCAAAAAAAACAGGGGCCAACACCAAAAAGAGGCCGTCCAAACAAAAGGCGACGTATTGACGTTTCACCAAGTGACCAGGAAGATGTGGACTCGAGTGGTGGATCAACAATTCATTTGCCACCAGCAGTTCTGCACGTGAGAATTCATGTAAGTGACAAATGATAATTTTACCAATAATGATTGGCATGAAGGTTAGGTAATAAGATAGTTGTGGACCTCATGACATTACAGATTTTGATGTTAACATATATTGTGATTTGAAATGTCTTTTCATTTGTTCTCATTTATTTGGCTCTCAATAGAGCACACATGATGACAGCATTACACAATGTTATACTTGCTGGCTAAAATCTGTATTATTCAGTGACATGTTCTTTATCAGTACTGATTTCTATTTTTTTCTTTTAGTAGAAATGGATAACCCAGCAACACAGGCCAGACATTACAAGACTCTGCAGGAGATGTATCGAAAACCAAAACCAAACCAGATTGCTGTCTCCCAAATCCTTGACCTTGAGTTTCAAGCAAGAAGTGCCTTCATTGACAGTGATCTCCTGAAAGAAGAGGACAAGCCTACAAAGATTCTGGAGGCATATCCATGTTTCAAGGAGCTTCATCATGTAAGTAATTTAGATGTGATTTGGTAATCTTTTTAAAGTACAGATAGACCGATATGTTTTTTTTAATTTCAGGGCCGATATCGATGCCGATTATTAGTAGTCAAGGAGGCCGATAACCAATACCTGTCTTTGGAGCCAATGTTTATTTTCAGCTAAAAGTAAAATATTGGTGTCAAAATAAAGAATAAAAAAAACTTTTGAACTTTGTTGAAACGTCCTTAAGCATATGTTTTTTGAACAAGTTTTCAGATTTGCATAATGTTGATTTTACTATGATAAATGTTTGACAATGTGTGCGGCACGGTTGTCGACAGGTTAGCATGTCCGCCTCAGAGGTCGTGGGTTCGAATCTGGCCCCGGTGTGGAGTTTGTATGTTCTGCCCGTGCCTGTGCGGGTTTTCTCAGAGTACTCCAGTTTCCTCCCACATTCCAAAAACATGCATGGTATGTTATTTGGACACTCTAAATTGCCCCTAGGTGTGACTATGAGTGTGAATGTTTGTTTGTCTTGCTGGCTACCAATTCAGGGTGTCCCCTGCCTACTGTCCGAAGACAGCTGGGATAGGCTCCAGTACGCCAGTGACCCTTGTGAGGATAAGTGGTTTGGATAATGGATGGATGTTTGACAATGTACATCTTTGTTGTAAAATTCTAACAAAAAGGTCTGTCTGTGTAACTGTCTTCAAAAGTTAAATGAAAACTAATAGCTCCATATAGTTGACTACAGTAAATAAAGTCCTCCAAAATTTAAAAATGACAGAAATATTAAGATATTACTTACCTTTGTTTTGATTTCAAACAAAAACAAAAAGTGCAGTCTTCTCAGGGTTAGTAGAATCTTTTATAAAATTAACCAAAAATTTAAATAATTAGTTCGTTGAAGTTAACAGTTTTAAATTGATCTATTATTGACCAAAACATTTTTTTGAAAAAGACAGATGCCGATATTCGTCAAAACACTGAATATCGGAGCCGATTATCAGCCCGGCAAAAAATATCGGTATATCTCTACTTTAAAGCAGGTATTGCTGTATGTTTACGAGCTTATTTACATTGTAGGTGATGGATGAGATGCTTCGAATCCTGGATATGGGAAACAGCAACTTCATAGCTGAAGTTAAGAAAAGATTGGAAGAGTTCTACTCCATTGTGCAGTTTTACGGCGTTTGGAAGAAAGTGTTAAAGCCACCCATAAATCATTTACTTTGTGAGTCATTTTGCTATACACCATGTAGCTGCTTCCACAGACACTGTTATGAATTGGATTGTGTATGTTTCCAATATATCGTCGCTGTCATGTGAAAAACACTTCTCTCCATTCTTTTTCTTTTGTTATTTTTACATGAATGGTCTTTCCGCATTACAGATTTTGCATTAATGTGAAAATTAAAAAAGTTTCCAAAATTGGAGATAAGTGTAAAGTTGATTAAATAAAACTAGAAGCATAATATTAGTCCTGGTGACAATGATTGTGCGACCTCATGGTCAAGCTGACAAGGAAGTTAGTAACTTTGAACTGAAAGCTGATTATTCTATTCTAGTGGAATACAACATTGCACTGTTCAGGGCACTCCCCACGCTCTTCCCATCTCCAACTGTACTACCAAAAAAACTGCGACATGCCAGTGAGGCATTGCTTCACGTCCTCGAGGTGAGATCTTGTTCACATTTTTTCAACACTCAATGTATGCTATGTGTGTTCTCTTTTGTTTGTCTCTAATGGTATGTAATGAATATGGGCAAAGCCTGGAAAGGGACACCGTGAGGAATACAGCATTGATTTCTTCTTTTTTCTGCATCTCTGCTCCCCAAATAATAATGATAATAATAATAAGTATTATGAGTATTAAATGAGCATTTAAACTGCTTTTGCAGTTAGTTTTTTTTATCCTACCCGGAATAATTTTTCTTCTTTTTATTTAGCCAACAGAAGATCCTGCCATATACCTCCAGAAGAGATCTTTCTCCAGCCCTCTGTTACTCTTTGATGGGACGCGCTGTGTTGTGGCAATTGGAACCACTCCCATCACCACCTTTGCCAAATCTATACCCAAAATGTTTTGCCCTATAAAGTTACTTTACATGTTAGCGGCAGATGATTATATTTAAAAACATATTTGTACTGCTGGGAGCTGTACAACATAATGCACAGTTGTGACTACAGTGCTGTAAGATAAAAATAAATTGTATAATTTTATACAGTTTATATTGAAATGCTTCAAGCAATTATTTTTATTTTAAGAAGCAACAAGCAATCTTTGTTAGTAGTAGCACTGACTGTATGTATGCAATGTTTGAGAACGCAGTTCAAATAAATGGTATTGGCAATTCTAATTCTGTGTGGTTTAATGTAGTCTTCATGCTTTGTCTTGTTTTGAGCTGGAAAACCTAATAATTCTTGAATGCATTAACTACAGTATTTAGTACAAGTCGCACCAGCCATAAAATGCATAATAAAGTGGAAAAAAACATATATTAATCGCACTGGAGTATAAGTCGCATTTTGGGAGGAAATTGTGCGCTTAGTACGCATCATGTCCACCGAGCTACGATGCTACATGTAGCATACAAGAAAGTTATGGTAAGATAACTTTAAACTCACCAAAACGGTTGTAGATCGATTAACTAAGTCTTTTATTTATCCCCGATCATGTAGACTGTTTCCAAGTCTCCAAAAGTACTTATGTATTTGGTCGTACTTATGTCTTCGTCTCCTTGGTGCTCCTCCTTACGTCTGTGGCTGCATGATGCAATACCCCAGCCAGAGGCAGGCAACTGCCTGTTTGTGGTTGATTCTTGTTCAACCATCGCCTTGTAGATCGATTAAATAAGTCTTTTATTTATCCCCGACCATGTAGAATGTTTCCAAGTCTCCAGAAGTATTTATGTATTCGGTCGTAATTATGTCTTCGTCTGTCTATGCTCAGCTGCTTACGTATGTGGCTGCATGATGCAATACCCCAGCCAGAGGCAGGCAACTGCCTGTTTGTGGTTGATTCTTGTTTAACCATCACCTGTAAGTAACTTAGACAATCGTGTGTAATGAGCATGCAACATTTATATACAAGCTGAATTGTGGATGATTGTAGGTTGTTGACTCAACATACTAATCGCTATCGCTAATGCTAATCGTGATCGCTAATTGTTAGCATAGGCTCATCTTGTTCATGTCTATGAAAATACATGTGTATGTAATTTTCTGTTTCTTGTGCAGTTTCACAATATAAACAGGCAACTTCGCTGCACACCTAGAGTCTATGGAGTTTGTGAATGTTTAGCTGTTTGGATAAGATGGCTTCCTCGACTAGCAAGGCCTGTTAGTTTAACAAAGCATTAGACTTTAACCGTTTAAATTATTCATGCATTTTAATAGCTTTTAGGATGTATCTTATGTTTCTTTATGTGGGTTACAATAACATGTGAAATGATATAGAAGTAATTGTCATGGCTTGTTAGTGCTGACTTGTATTTATGATGTTTTGTCTCCCTCTGCGGGCGCTTTAGCGCTAAAGCGCCTGCAGAGGGAGGCAAAACATAAGTCACAAGTCAGCACTAACAATCCATGAAAGTAATGTGTTAATAATTTCACACATAAGTCGCTCCAGAGTATAAGTCGCACCCCCGGCCAAACTATGGGGGGAAAAAACCTGCGACTTATAGTCCGGAAAATACAGTGACTGGTTTTGGTTGACTTCTGCTTTAATATGGTTTTTCCACCCAAAAAAAATGGGGTTGACGTGGAAGAAAATAAACATTTAAAATTTTAAAATAAACAGAAAATAACCAGCCTATATGAAAATCCGCGGTTGCAGGAACGCGAATAAGCGGGTGTCAACTGTACGACAAATGTCCTTCCTTATGTTAAAAAAACGAAAATACATGACACATCTCAATATAAGTCCATGGAACCATGTCATCAATTACAGGAAAATAAAACACTTTTTTTTTCAAGAACAGTATTGCAGTGACCTCTGACCTTCGGCGGATGGCAGCATCAAGCACCCAGGGAATGTTGGTGGCTCCCAACACCAAAATGCCATCGTTGTTGTTTCCCACACCTATGCAAATCACATGGATTAAAATAATCAGAACCTCATGTAGGATTTTTATTATTATGTGCAGGTGCAAGAAAAAATATTTTTGGGAATTCCCTGGATTTCTGCAAACACTTGTTCATAAAATCTAGTCTAAAATAACAACAGATTATGGTACTTCAAACATCGGCCGAAGTAATCAGCCAAATGGCCGATGTTTGCCGATTGTTTTTACCTTTATGTACTCTAACCATTTACAGCAGTTGTAGTAAAATAATAATCGCCTCATTATTTATTACACAATGAGTCTATAACAGAGGTCGGCAACCCATGGCTCTGGAGCCGCATGCGGCTCTTTCATTTTTATATTGCGGCTCTGTGTGGCTTGCGAAAATAAATTATTAGTGTCCAAAGACATTTCAATGTCTTCCAAAGACAGGACAGGACGTCAGCCGTATCTTAGTTATCTCCCTTTTTATTATTCCAACACAGCTACTGGGGACCGTAGTCAACGCCAACTACAGTGCAACAACAGTTCCGTCATAAGTACACAGGGATCGCTGGTCCTTGCCGTTCGCTTACTCCTCTCACTCACACACCCCTCCCATCCAGCGAATCTCATGATGTATTCATGAACCTCGGAAACAACACAACTTAGCAAAACACAAATGTCACCACAACACAGATAACCCAATTCGTTACAGTACGTTATTTGTCTCAAAAACGTGTTTCACGTCTTTTTATTAAGTCTACAGTACGTTATTTGTCTCAAAAACGTGTTTCACGTCTTTTTATTAAGTCAAAGTTTTTAATTTCTTTCTTCAGACCTGGTGCATTTTCGGTGATCAGCATTCGCCTTCTTCAGAGGCGTTTGACAGTACTTGATGTGTCAGGAGGCAGCCAGCATGCGTGACTGCCTTCTGAGATGCGTGCTGCCAGCGATACCAGCGTAAATCTATGTAGCTCTATGCAGCTCTGCTGACTTCCACATTTCCTCATTCTCATATAAATCAGCCACAGAGAGGTTAATCCTTTTGATATGTTGAAGTGGTCATTATTAGGGATGTCCACATAAATTTTGGTGCCAATTGATCACCGTTTTTGGACGTTAGAAGCAATGAAAGTACGGATTCCCCGCCACCCACGGCGACGACCCGGGAACTCCATGTTGGGCAGGTCCGCCGGTGGCCCGGCCGTCCACTCTCGCGTCGGGCTGCTCCGGGACGCGGTGTCCCGGTACACGAGTGGCCGACATCACCGGCGACACTCACTAGTGTCATCCACCGTCATCACTCGGCGGAGCCATCCTGGACAGTGGGGTCGTGAAGCTCCCGCCGGCGGTGAGTCCCTTGGCGTTCCCTCCTCACGTCACCCACCAACCACGTTATAATTGGCTACAGCACCATTAGACGTACTCACTATCTCGGCACCGTCACCCGCTGTTTTCCCGGAGCAAAAGTCATAGACATAGTTAACATCCTGCCGGGTGTTCTTGACTCTCTGCCATCATCCATAACCCGGCTCATCCTTCACGTGGGGACGAACGAGACAATACGCCGACAGTCTGAGCAGACGAAGAGAGACTTTGCCTTGCTAAGAACCTGCGGTCTGGGTGAGTGGCATTTTGCCGGCATTGTCTAGCGGAGTCGAGCGCTTCAGCCGCCTTTTAAGCTTGAACACGTGGCTCCTACGCACTTGTGGCCACCTTGACTTTGCTTTTATTGACAATTTTAACCTATTCTGGAATCGCCCGTCTTTTTACCAGCCGGATGGTGTTCATCCGAACTCTCTTGGTAGCAAGATTTTAGCCGCTAACATCCACCATGTTGTTACCAATTCCACTCCCAGCTGACTCGTTTACTAATCATATTTCTTCTTCTACTCATAATCACTGCAATGACAATGTCACTACCATCACCTATAAGCCAATACAAGCTGCTCACAGTACCACCGCCTTCACTAGCTCCCCCTGCAGGCCCCCATTATCATTACCATCATCGGACAGCTTTCCCATTGAAACCATCACCGGCAGACGCTTCCCTCGCACACACAAACAACGTGGTTTTAACAGTGGTAATCTAAGATAAGATAAGAATGCCTTTATTGATCCCACAGTGGGGAAATTTTCACAGGGTCACACAGGGACGGCGGCATAATGTGGCCATTAATGTATAACATTGACGGCAAACATTTAGGATCAAACCTATGTAAATATACGCAGTAACGTGTATATACACATGTATATACACACCAACCTACATCTACATAAAAAGTATCTAGTATATGTTAATACTGCTCATCCATACCACCATGAGCGCACGTCCAGCACAATAATTAATCTGGCCGTGCTGAACATGCGCTCCCTTTTAAACAAAACTTTTATCATAAACGACCTGATTTTACACAATAATTTACATGGTATACTTTTATCTGAGACATGGCTTGGTACAGATGCTCCAGTTGCTCTCACCGAGGCTTGCCTACCAAATTTTAACTTTTTATTTTCTACAAGGGATGGGAAAAGAGGAGGCGGGACTGCATCAATTTTTATTAATACTCTTTTATCAAAGGAGATCATTTTTAGCAGCTATTTATCGTTTGAACATCATGCCTTTGTTTTTAGCAGTCCCCCTATTCTCTGCATTACCGTTTATAGACCTCCCCATCATTCCACTTCTTTTATTACAGAATTTTCAGAATTCTTATCCATTTTATATTCCAGTTATAATAGGATTTTAATAACTGGCGATTTTAATATACACATGGACAACATCTCGGACCCACTATCCAGAGATTTTTTAAACCTTTTAAACTGCTTGGATTTTAAACAGCACGTCTTGCAGCCAACTCACAACAGAAGACACACCCTGGATTTGGTTATAACCTATGGCTTGTCTGCTGGTGTGTCCTCTGTTGTTTACTTGGCAGTGTCAGACCACTACTGTGTTTATTTTAACATCGCCAGTTTTAACCATCTAGCAGTCCCGGTGAGAACACTGAAGAAACGCTACCTATCTTCTGAGGTGGCTGCAAATTTTATCGAGATCTTAAAAAGCACTCCTGCTGACATTTTACCTGTACCCTGTGATCTTATTGTTGACAATTTTAACCTAAATCTTAAATCATCATTAGACTCAGTAGCTCCACTTTTAATTAAAACAAGAAAAACAAAGACTGTACGCCTGTGGAGAAACAATGCAATCAAAACATCAAAGAGAAACTGCAGGAGTGCAGAGAGGTGGAGAAAAAGTAAACTTACAGTACACGATGAAATATTATGCGAACAACTGAAATCCTACAATAAAACAGTCAACTGGCAAGATCTTCCTATTTCTCAAACCTCATTACAGTCAATAAAAACAACCCCAGAGTTTTCTTCTCCACCTTTGAACTTTTCACTAGTTCTGATTTTAATAAGTCCCCACAGAGACCAACAGATGCTCTCTGTGAGGACTTTGCAGACCACTTCAGAAGTAAAATGGATGACATAAGATCCAGTCTTTTAGCCCGTCAAAACACAAGTTTTAATCAACCTGGACTATCATATTTACATGAGGAAACACTGGAAAGTTTTGCCCTGGTTGATGCAAGGACACTTGGTCGAGTTTTCTCCCAGGTAAACCCAACAACCTGCCTTTTGGATTAAATTCCCACATTTCTTTTTAAGACATTTTATGGATTTTTGGAGGAACAAATTTTAAATATAGTCAATTGCTCTGTTCAGACGGGCGTCTTCCCCGCTGTCTTAAAACCGGCGGTGGTGAAGCCCCTTCTGAAGAAGAGCAATTCTGACCCGAGCGTTTTTAATAATTACAGACCTGTATCCAACTTACCGTTTTCAAGTAAGATTTTAGAAAAACTGGTTTTCATCCAGTTGAATCATTTTTTAAATGCAAATAATATTTGGGAGAAATATCAATCTGGTTTTAGGATGAACCACAGTGCGGAGACTGCTCTTTTAAGGATTTTAAATGATATTAGGTGCACTGCAGACGTAAGAAAACTCACAGTCTTGGTGCTACTGGATCTAAGCGCTGCTTTTGATACAGTAGATCACCAAATTTTATTAAATAGACTTAAAAATCTAGTGGGCATCTCCGGTACTGCTTTTAACTGGTTTTATCCCTATCTCACAGACCGATATTTCTTTTTAAGTATGGATACTTGTTCCTCCAAAACCCATGAAATTAAATGTGGGGTTCCCCAAGGTTCGATTTTAGGCCGCCTATTTTTATCTTTATATGCTTCCCCTTGGGGATGTAATCAGGGGACACGGCATCAGCTTTCACAGCTATGCTGATGACACACAGCTGTATATTGCCGTGTCTCCTGATGACACAGGACCCATTGATACCCTTTTAAATTGTATTTTAGATATCAAGTCATGGATGGCAGATAATTTCCTACAGCTCAATCAGGACAAAACTGAAGTTTTAGTTATCGGTCCTGAAGGTCAGAGAGAGAAGCTTTTACCAAAACTACAAGTTTTTAATCCCTCACATTGTGTGAAGAACCTTGGCGTCATTTTTGACTCTGAGCTCAGTTTTATTCCTCATATTAAAAATGTAACCAAGATTGGTTTTTATCACCTTAAGAATATCGCCAGAGTCCGCCCGTTTCTCTCTCAGGCTAACACGGAAGTGCTGATGCATGCTTTTATTTCCTGTCGTTTAGATTACTGTAATGCCCTGCTCTCTGGCCTCCCGAAAAAGAGCATTTCACCATTGCAGCTACTGCAGAATTCAGCTGCTCGGGTGCTGACGAGATCCAGAGGGCGGGAGCACATTACTCCAGTTTTGAAATTGCTGCATTGGCTCCCCGTGTGTTTCAGGATCGATTTTAAGGTACTTTTATTAGTTCATAAATGTGTTAATGGTCTTGGGCCATCTTATTTATCTGATTTGCTTTTATCATACCAACCATCGCGGATCCTGAGGTCCTCTGGCGCCGGCCTTTTATTTATTCCAAGGATGAGGACCAAAATGCATGGCGAGGCTGCATTCAGCCATTTTGGTCCTCACCTTTGGAATAGCCTGCCAGAGGAGTCAGGTCTGCAGAGACTGTTGATATTTTTAAGAGGAAGCTCAAGACACACCTTTTTAGTTTGGCTTTTAACAACCTTTAAATAATTTATCTTTTCTTTTGATTGAAGATTATTTTTATCTTATCTTACTGATTTTAGTTCTTAGACTATACTACTGTTCTGTCTTTTAGTTTTGTTGCTCTCTGCCGTTGTCAGCTTTTAGCTCCAGTGTTTCCTCATGGGGGGGCCTCCGCGTTGAGGGAGGGGTGGCTGCCGTTCCCGCGGGGGCTGTCATTGCAGGGACTCCTTGGGTCTGGGTGGCCGGCGGCCTCTACACTTTGTGTGGGGTCCGCCTGTCTAATCCGGGTTCCTCCAGTGACTCCAACCGAACATGGAGAGAATGGTAGGGGGCGTGGCCATTTTCCTCATTAAAAGAAGGCGTTATTCATGGAGCCACTTATTTCCTAATTTCTCCAAAATGAATTGATAAAACAGAAAATGACAACTCTTTTCATTTTCCTGATCAAAAACTATATAAAATGAAAAGTGAAAAATGGCAATCCCGACACAACCATCACTTTAATATGGATCGATGAGATGATTTGATGCAAAAAGACCGCCTTCAATCGTGTGTTGTGTGTCAAGTAAGTCCGTTTCATTTTATTATGCACTTTATAGACGCGGGTAGTGACGAATAGGCAAATATCTTCATTTCAGTTTTCTTTTCCGTGGAAACCGGGTCACAATAACTCTGAGTATTAAAGGTTGCCGACCCTTGGTCGATACTTTAATCCTTGAATATGTATGACGAAATTTGTTGATAAGGTCAATCTTTGACCTGCAATTCAAAACAAAGAAAACCTTAATTTTTACCAGCATTGCTTGGGTGAGCAATGCAAATTGATGGAATGGATTGAAGGAATTGACCTGGATGTCACTATTTTACACACAACTTAAGACAAGGTTTGTTTAAAAGAATAAAAAATAAAAGCATAGTGCAACATGAATCACACATAAATGATTTAAATATGGCACATATTGATCTACTGTAAACACAAACACTTTTCTTACTATGGCTGCCAAAATTAAAGCATTAAATATAGAGATT